>NC_133324.1:672314815-672661898 GCF_042186555.1 Aquarana catesbeiana | reverse complement strand
TGTGTTGCTGCCATCACTTTCAAAATTATATTTTGTTTGAATTATACATTTTCTCAGTGCTCTGGAAGGTTTTACCCTCTTCGTGACATTTACATTTTTTGCTTTTCAGCACCGTGCTACTTTAACTGGCAATTGCGTGGTCATGCAACACTGTACCCGAGTGAAATTTATAATATTATTTTTTTTTCAAACAAGTAGAGCTTTTTTTTGGTGGTAATTGATCACCACTGGGTTTTTTCGTTTTTAATTTTTAAATGAAAAAAAAACTAACATTTTGAAAAAAAACCCCAATATTTTGTACTTTCTGTTATAAAACACATTCAATAAAATAACATTTCTTCATAAATTTCAGGCAAAATGTATTTTGCTACATATCTTTGGTAAAAAAAAATCCCAATAAGTGTATGTTAATTGGTTTGTGTGAAAGTTATAGCGTCTACAAACTATGGTATATATATTTGAAAATTGATCAATCCTGATGTACTGATGGCTAAGTAATTTTCATTTTCAAATTTTCAAATTTCATTTCTTGAGGTCCCAAAATGCCAGGACAGTACAAGTACCCCCCAAATGTCCCCTTTTTGGAAAATAGACAGTCTGAGGTATTTAGTAAGAGGCATGGTGAGTTTTTTGAAGTTGTAGTTTTTGTCCACATTTTTTGGAAAATGAAGCAATTAAATACAATTTTTTTTTCACATTTTTTTTTTTTACTTACTGTCACCAGTGTAATACAGTGATTGGCTACAGCTAATCACGTGGTACAGATAGCCAGGTACCATGTGATTGCTTTGGGCCAATAACAGATCACAGCAGTAAACAAGCTGTTCATGAATGGAAAGCCATTTATGACAGGTTGTTTACATTGTTATCATGTGATCGCTATGACCAATCATAGTGATGACATGATACCTGGTTACTGATTACCGGTAGGGTTGTCCCGATACCGATACTAGTATCGGTATCGGCATCGATACCGAGCATTTGCCCAAGTACTTGTACTCGGGCAAATGCTCCCGATGCTTCCCCCGATACCTAGAGGACAGCTGTGATCGGCGGGTGGGGGAGTTACAAGATTCTCCCCCAGCGGCTTTCACCAGCTTTAGTGACATACAGCGGTGATCGCTCACCGCTGACTGTCACTGCATCCTCCTCCATGCCCCCTCCGTTCCTCTGTGCCTCTCCGCTGTCCCCTGCATTCCTCTCTCCTTATCTGTCCCCCTCCGTTCTCCCCCTCCCTTCCTCTCTCCTTATCTGTCCCCTGCATTCCTCTTTCCTTATCTGTCCCCTCCGTTCTCCCCCTCAGTTCCTCCGTCCTCCCCCTCCTTCCTTTGTGTATGGATAGAGTCAGCTGACTCTGTCCATTCACATAACTGAAACATTGTAATCTCCTGTGATTACGATGTCTCAGTTTATGAATGGAGAGGAGCCGTTGTCTTCTCTCCATTCATTCTCAGTGCAGCTGACGCTGCAGAGAAAGGGACTGGGGAATATCTATCCTCTGTCTCTTTCTCTGTCTCAAGGGGGAGATATCAGAGGTCTGTTAAGACCCCTGATATCTCACCAAAGCCCCCCAAAAGGGCTGATTAAAAAAAAAAAAAAAAAAACAATAAAGAATAAAAAAATATTATTGTAAAAAATAAAAATTGTAAAAAAAAAACAAAAAAAACACACACACATACAACGTTCCCCCCCTCCCCCCCCCAAAAAAATAGCAAAAAAAAAACTGTCACGTGACATTAAAAAAAAAGTATCGGTAATCGGTATCGGCGAGTACTTGAAAAAAAGTATTGGTACTTGTACTCGGTCCTAAAAAAGTGGTATTGGGACAACCCTAATTACCGGTAACTGTAATCAGACATGGTGGTCACAGTAGGGGCTCGCTGCGCGCTCCTAGCTCGAGGCAGGCTGAATGACATACATGTAGCATGTGCTGGCACGTGGCAGTATATTTACTGTGGGTGGTAGGCAAGTGGTTAAACATTTGATATGTTTTTTTTTCCATTGTGAATAAGATATGGGTTCATGAGATTTGCAAATCATTACATTCTGTTTTTATGTCGATTATACACAGTGTCCAAACTTTTTTGGAATTGGGGTTGTAGAACCAGGGGACCCAAACATCAGTGGCTCCTTTGGGGGTAGGTGCAACAAATATGATTATGCCACTCTCAGATTACCTGTAAGATTGCTTATTCTTCCAAATTTCTCCATTTCAATGCGCAGATTCTGATCAAGTATATAGCTAAATGTCTAATATATTTGTCTTTCCAACCACTTCATTTTAAAATATTTGGTTTTCTGTATCCTGTAACCTATGTAGTAACATGTGTCTAGTTTAAGTATTATTGTGTAATAACAAGATAAGCAAGCATGGTAATAGTATCTCAAATATTCATACTATCCTAACATGGTTTGATTGTATGAACCTTAAGCCCCCTACACAGGGGCCGAATGTCCGGCGGCATGGCCGGTTCGATAGAAACGGGCTAACATTTGGCCCAAGAGTACTGCAGCCAGGCCGACAAAAGCCGAAGGGGCATGACCGAATAAGGTTTGCCAACTGGCTCCTGATCAGTGCTCTTAGCCAACAGCTGGGAGCGTTGACCGGAGTGTTCTGACGGATGGCCATCCCCCTGTCAGAACACAATAAAATAGCAGGGGAGATCACTGTACTAACATTAGATTGTTAGTACAGTGGTTCCAACCTGAGCTGTCAGTTTTGTTTTGTTCAGCCCGCTGGGTTGAACGGAAAAAAACTAGCAGTGTGTACTAGGCTTTAAAATGGTCATATAAGCGATCACATATTAATCATGTGTTCATTTTTATTTATTTTTTTTCTTAATCATGCATTAATTGTTGACAGAAGACACAGCTTTAAATACTAATGTGTTGGTATCTGTCTATGCAGAACAACATATGTTTAAAGCTGGCTACACATTATACAATTTTTTTTTGTTCAATTTCCTTTAGATTTACCTTCAACTATGTAGTGCAAGGGCCTGCCTGATTGCATACAATTTGAAAGTGTTAAGGTTTGACCTCATATTATATGGTTTGGGTAAATCTAAAGGAAAATTTTATAATGTGTAGCCAGCTTAACAGTCTGCTTCTCTAAAGTTTTTTTTCCAAAACCACACTGATACTTGGGGTGATCTTTGTATAGACTGAGAATAGCTGGATCACGCTACTCCTCCTGTCTGCATTTAACACTAGAAAAACAACATTCTACACAGGATTCCAAGAGACAAATAAATACTTGTAGCGTTCATTAAGATTCCTTCCACAAAGAATGACAGCTTAGGCTAATGCAAGGATGGAGTTATCTACCTATTTTTGCACAAGCTTTCCACTTTCGTATGTCATTAGCATTCTGCTTCGACACTATTAAGTGTAAATGTAATTTCTAGGTTTCAAAAGAATGTTACTGTTTTTGTTTATTTTGACATTATGAACAATTTACATGATCATGCACTTACAGAAGAATGTCAAGGAAGCTGAGGTTTGACAGCTAAGCTAAACCTAGAAGCTAACTGACCAGCCCAAAATGTAGTAGAGGTTTATCAGCAGAGATGACTGCAAACAACAATGACTCAATTCTGTCATGGACTAGAAGCTACTACATTATTTAGACAATATAAAGCATAACATAGGTTTTGAATTTAGTATTTGTCTAGTACATACACTCATGGGCTACTCCATGCACACGCACTCCCGTCACATCCCTGAAAGTCCTACTGCAACTATGGGAAAGTGGTTTCCCAAAGAAGGGCAACAAAGCTAATAAAGGGTCTGGAGGATGTTAGTTATGAGAACATACCATCTGGCGGTGTATTCTTCCAACTTATTCCTACTTGCAGAGGCTAGGTTTTGCATAGTCTGTATATCATTCACTCTGGCAAACCATTGGCGGCGAGCTTGTTTGTTTCCAGTTGCCTTGGATGCATGTCCTGTCTGTGTTTAACCACTTCCGGACAGGCCACCGTCGTTATACATCGGTACTTTGAAGAGGAATATCATTATGGCAGCAGCTAGCTGCCATAATCCCGGTATTCCCTTCTTCAGCCGGCTGTCCTCTTCAAAATAAAAGTAGTCTCTGCTGCGGATTCACTGCGAGATCACTTTTATCAGCGGCAGAAGAGGGCCTCCCTCCCGCCGTGCTCCGGTGCCATCCGCCGCTTACCGGAGCCATCGGCAGCGGTGGAGGCAATCGGATCCTTTCCCTAGCCTGACATGGAGACGAGTGAGGGGAAGATGGCCCCCACCCGTCTCCATATCATTGCAGGGCAGAAGCGACGTCAAAATGTCACTATGAAAACGGTGTTCAAACCACACATATGAGGTATCGCCACGATCAGTAGAGCGAGAGCAATAATTCTAGCCCTAGACAGCCTCTCTAACACATGTAACCTGTAGAATATTTTAAACGTTGCCTATGGAGACTTTTAAGGGTAAAAGTTTGTCGTCATTCCACGAGCGGACGCAATTTTGAATCGTGACATGTTGGGCATCAATTTACTCATCGTAACATTATATTTCACGATATAAAAAAAAAAACTGGGCTAACTTTACTGTTGTCTTATTTTTTAATTAAAAAAGTGTATTTTTTCCAAAAAAGTGCGCTTGTAAGACCGCTGCGCAAATACGGTGTGACAGAAAGTATTGCAGCGACTGCCATTTTATTCTCTAGAATGTTAGAAAAAAAATAATAAAATATATATATATATATATATATATATATATATATATATATATATATATATATATATATAATGTTTGGGGGTTCTAAGTAATTTTCTAGCAAAAAAAATGTTTTTAACTTGTAAACAACAAATCTCAGAAAGAGGCTCGGGACCAGCAGTGTTGTAGTGTTTCCTGGACAGCAGTGTCAAGTTTTTTTGGACAGCAACAGGGTTATTAGAAAGAGAAATATCAGTAAGTTGTGTTATGATTTAGTCAATCTGTTGGCAAAAGGGGCACAACATGGGGCATTACCAAAAAACATGTAATAGGGTCTCTGTATAGGCATTGCAACAGGAACACTCTGTTTTGGAAAAAGTTCAGCAAGGACAGACACCGTCCTATACCATCAGGTCATAATCCAAGATTTCTTGGTATTTGCTACAAATAGAGGATTAATGAGCAAAAAACAAGATCTTATCACCATGTGAAATTATTGTTTGATCCCTCAGAGTAAAACATTTTGGTCAGGAAATTTACTCTTGCCATTTTAACACCAGATTCTCAAAAATGGTTCACTGGATTAAAATGCAACATATAGGTGTGAAGAAGGCTTTAGGTTGTCACCAGAGTCAGGGCTGGATTTATAGGGGGCAAAAAGGGCAATTGCCTCAGGCCCCCCCTGACAGAAGGGGCCCCCTCTATACAATATTACATTTTTTTTTGAAAATAATAAAATAATAATAATAAAAAAATATATATAAAATGTATAAAAAAAACATACTTTATTTTATTAAATGTATCTTCAGAAGTAATATTTTGCAGGCCATGATCTGTAAAACTCTGGACTGGTATATTAAATAGTTTTTCAAAAATGAATTTTGGTGGCTCAAGCAAACCACACATGGAGCTCTAACACTGTGTGTTTTTGGGCATGTGTGACCTCAGAATGATGTTGTGTCTTGCATTGTAAAACTATGTGACTGTCAATGACAATGTAAACCAACTCTGTGTATGAGGAGCCCCCCCCGAACCTAAAGTTCCCCGGGCCCCCCCAAGGTTTAAAGCTGGCTTTGACCAAAATTCAGTTCTACTAGGTGAAAATCTAGTATTACACAGTTTGGCAGTGATCCAACCATGTTACAGTTATATTGCTGGGCATCAAAAAATATTTTTTTGTGCTAAAAAATTATAATACATCTTCTGAGGCTAATAGTCTGGCACATCAGGTTGGTTTGGTATCTAGCGCTTTTGCACCTCTCTCCACCAATCTATAAAATATTTGCCTTTGCATTACAATGAATTACTTTTATGAATAATGGCAAAATTAAAAAACAATCCAATGCAACTTTTTTTTGCACGGATCATCTCACTTAACCAAACTTTAACCACTGGGCTTTATAGATTAAGTAATATGCAGAAATCTCTCTTTCTATTCTGATTGTTCATTGATAGACAGTACAGACCAATGAGAGATCTGAAAAAGTAACTGCATCAGCATATTTAAAGTGGGTCTCTAGCCAAAAAAAATTTCTTCATTTTAAATAAGTTAGGGTTAGAACCTCTGTCTTTTATTTTTACTGCAATCCGGGGCTCTGTTAGAGAGATTTTCCCTGATGTTCTGTCCTGCTGATGACATTTTATCAAACAGGAAGTGAAAGGAACTTTCCAACAGAAACAGAAAAAAACAGACAGAAATTAAAATATTTTTCCTTAGTAGGGTAGGGAAGGCTAGCACCCCTGTCAGATTTGTAATTCTAACAAAGAATAAAAATTAATCCGCCAAGCCACTGCTAAGATGCCTAGATACAACTTTATTTTGATAAAAGTCAGGGGGAAAACCCAAAAAATAGCCAACACGTTTTGGGGGTCCAAAGACACCCCTATAATCAGGGCTAGAAAAAACATAATTAAATCTCCATATCAGTACAACATTAACACAATATCCCCTGCTAAGGGTGATAGTTAAAACCAAATACCCAATAGAAAATAGTATTGGATGTAAAAAAATGAATGTTGGTTAACATTGAATGGATAATCAACATACTGTACAAGAACCTCCGACAAATGTTACATAGTTACATAGTAGGTGAGGTTGAAAAAAGACACAAGTCCATCAAGTCCAACCTATGTGTGTGATTATGTGTCAGTATTACATTGTATATCCCTGTATGTTGCAGTCATTCAGGTGATTATCTAACAGTTTCTTGAAGCTATCAATGCTCCCCGCTGAGACCACCGCCTGTGGAAGGGAATTCCACATGCTTGCCGCTCTTACAGTAAAGAACCCTCTACGTAGTTTAAGGTTAAACCTCTTTTCTTCAAATTTTAATGAGTGGCCACGTGTCTGGTTAAACTCCTATCCGCAAAAAAGTTTTATCCCTATTGTGGGGTCACCAGTACAGCATTTGTAAATTGAAATCATATCCCCTCTCAAGCGTCTCTTCTCCAGAGAGAATAAGTTCAGTGCTCGCAACCTTTCCTCATAACTAAGATCCTCCAGACCCTTTATTAGCTTTGTTGCCCTTCTTTGTACTCGCTCCATTTCCAGTACATCCTTCCTGAGGACTGGTGCTCAGAACTGGACAGCATACTCCAGGTGCGGCCGGACCAGAGCCTTGTAGAGCAGGAGAATTATCATTTTATCTTTTGCGTTGATCCCCCTTTTAATGCATACCAATATTCTGTTTGCTGTGTTAGCAGCAGCTTGGCATTGCATGCCATTGCTGAGCCTATCATCTACTAGGACCCCCAGGTCCTTTTTCCATCCTAGATTCTCCCAGAGGTTCTCCCCCCAGTGTATAGATTGCATTCATATTTTTGCCACCCAAATGCATTATTTTACATTTTTCTACATTGAACCTCATTTGCCATGTAGTTGCCCACCCCATTAATTTGTTCAGGTCTTTTTGCAAGGTTTCCACATCCTGCGGAGAAGTTATTGCCCTGCTTAGCTTAGTATCGTCTGCAAATACAGAGATTGAACTGTTTATCCCATCCTCCAGGTCGTTTATGAACAAATTAAATAGGATTGGTCCCAGCACAGAACCCTGGGGAACCCCACTACCCACCCCTGACCATTCTGAGTATTCCCCATTTATCACCACCCTCTGAACTCGCCCTTGTAGCCAGTTTTCAATCCATGTACTCACCCTATGGTCCATGCCAACGCACCTTATTTTGTACAGTAAACGTTTATGGGGAACTGTGTCAAATGCTTTTGCAAAATCCAGATACACCACGTCTACCGGCCTTCCTTTGTGATAATGTGATAATAAGAATAAAAAACCATAGCCTTTCAGTTCATTAATAGGGTAAGAAACAGCAATAATGAAAATAATGGTAATAATTAATAACAATTAAAATAATTAATTTAGATGGACCCTTTAAGAATAAATATATACTGTATGTGAGTAAAATAAAACCAAAAAGAATATGTCTAACTTGAGCCATACACTATACAATCCAATTGTACAATTCCTGTACAATCTCCCCCAGTTTTACCAACCTCATGCATTATGAGATTTGTATTTTTATTTTTTTGTAACTTAATGTTTTATTAAGGTTTTATACATTTTACACGTAGATAAGGCTGAAGATCACGTAAGAGTGGTACAAAGGTTGTATACAATAAACAAGAGCCAGTACCACCAACTTGTAGTCATTTCAACAAGCTGTGAATCGCGTTCCAGGAGAACTTTCGAAAGGGACCAAGGATAGAAAGAAAGGGAATGAGGGCAGGGGGGTGTGGAAAGCGATTGAGTTGAGTTGTAAGTAGCTTTAGAGATTTGTATTTTTTTGTCTGGTGAAATCATTGTTAGCAGGACAGGAAGTGAAAGTAAATCTCTCTATGAGGATCCCTGGATATCAATAAAAAGTGACAGGCCTTCTAAAACTTCTTCATTCTATCCAAAAAACTAGAAAATGATTTTGTCTTGACATATACTTCAAGAACTCATGCACACAGATGTATGCATGTTTATGGTTGGGGCTGCGTATAGCCGCATACAGCCGTATCCTGTCATCCATTTGTACAAGCAGCTGTACATAACACTTATGGCTTCCCGGGTGTTAAAATATGCGATATGTGTCCCAATATGCCCGTGCGCATGAGCTCTGGCTTTCATGATAATAACCTTGTACAGTGTTGAAAGCCTAAGCGCTGGTCCCAGTCAAAACAATGTCACCTCCATGCATTCTTAGGCAGAACTATCCCTAAATACAGCATTAAAGCACATCTTTATTGACATTAGTGATGATTGGGCTCATTATCAGATAGAAACTAGATCCAGGTGGCAGAAAATCACAACTGGTCTGACTGATAAAAAAAAAAAAAAAATAGAGAGTAAACTCTCCAAACACAACAGTATATTCGTGTTGAGAACATTATGACTTGTTGAGAAAAATCCTACAAATGACAATTTTCTTTAGTAAATTTCTCAGCTCGGACAGATAACAGCGACAAAGGCTCGAATTTCTACATTCCAGACTGCTGTCCTCAACGTTAGGCTGTTGTCCTTTTACTAACAGTGGAATTGCACTCAGTCTTTAACAACAGCTGGGGGAGAGGATGGCACGGCAGAAGCCCCTGTAATCCTCATTGTCATCATGTCATTCATGTTCCCTATTTAAGTAGTAACTAGAGGCAAGAGTGATAACACAGACAGAAGGCATTGTTACCACTGGCCACTAAGTTTTGAGGCCATTTGGAAAACATGCTGACCCCATAAACATGACACATGACAACATAATTATGCTAGGGGGGCAGATTGAAGCTTACCATGTCATGACACTATGCTTTCCTAAATAGTCCCAGTGGCTAATATGGGCGTTCAGCACTGGCAAAGGAGACGTTGGTTTGAAAAAAAAAAAAAAATGAGCGTATTACTAAAAATGACCACTAAGCTGATGTCTATTTTCATTTTATAGAGTCAGCCCCAGAACACTGCGTCCAAACCTATTGTGAGCCATTGTGATATATGACCTGAGAGAGTGATGAAGCTCTATTGTGATTATCTTTGACATATTTTAGATGCCTCTGGCAGATCTTGGCTTTCTCCTTCTTGCTAAAAGAAAATATTGAATATGAACAGTCGGCAGGCTCTATCAGCAGTTTTCAGAAGCTCCTTTGAAAAGATGTTGAAAGATTTACACAAAAGATTTCATGAAAATCACACTGCTTGCCTTTAGTTTTATACCCAAGATCATACCGATACTTGACGTATTTAAGATTTGTGGAAGGAATTACAGGTGAAAAAAAAGAAGACAAAAGTCTGTTTTGTCCCCGAGCATTAGAAAAATAAAAAGAATGGGTGTGCAAAGGAAAACAGATGTTAGACCAGCTAAAATGTGATTGATGATCTAGGTAGAGCTAGTACCATTCAACAGCTTTTCAGCCTCTTATTTAAGATGCAAATCCTCTCCAACTAAAACTGTAATCTCAAGTTCAATTAACTTCTGCATATAAAATTAGGGAAACCTAATTAATTAATTAGTTAATTAATTAAAAATCATCAGTTTTGTTTCCCCATAATGAAATTATATAAATATTTATACAGTGTATAAGTATTATACATATATATGTACAGGCATACCCCACTTTTAACTACACAATGGGGTTTATTTAATAAAGCTGGAAAGTGCAAAATCAGGCTCACTTCTGCATAGAAACCAATGAGCTTCCAGGTTTTATTACCAAAGCTTAACTGAACAAGCTGGGGTTAGAAGCTCATTGGTTTCTATGCAGAAAGGAGCCTGATTTTGCACTTTCCAGCTTTAGTAAATAAACCCCATTGTGTACTTAAAAGTGGGGTATATATATAAATATATATATATATATATATATATATATATATATATATATATATATATATATATATATATACTTTTTTTTCTGAAGGCAACTATCCAGCTATCCAACCATCAGGCTTAACACAATTCAACTGTGCACAGTTACATTTCCCATCTTGTAGATTACAGCCAAGTTTGCATGTAACCCATGGGACACTTATAACCTATCATTCAACATTTTGAGATGGAAATGAGGGACACCTACTAGCAAACGTACGTAGGCAGAGAACACGCCCCCTATCACACCCCTTAAAAGGAGAATTAACCAAAAAAACTACTATTCCTTTATATTGGCTTTTAAAATTTACAAATGCAGCAATTTAGAAATTGGAGGAAAGGTTTAGCACTTTTTGAAAGATAAAAAGTGCATTTTATATACAACTATATAGACCAGATCAAAATAAGGGACAAATGAGGGGGAGAGAGGGACAGAGGGACATTGTTCCCAATCAGGGACAGTCCCTCCAAATCACGGACAGTTGGGAGCTATGGTATAATACTTGGGATTAAAAATGTTTATGTTTTTGTACTGAAATTAAATGGAAACTTTACAGCTGTCCCTTCAAACTCCAGAGTGGATTTTTAGAGTAGCTGGTAGGTTTACCTGTCTCCAAGCTACTCCCCTACACAACAATTTACCCACAGATAGAAGTGAGTTCCAAACTGAAGGTAGGAAGAATTGGAGGATTGGTCTTTATTTGTTGGTTGGTGGGAAGGAGTATATCTGAAGCCAAAACAGTTTTTTTCATTTTTCAATGGATTAAGAAATGGTAATACACCTGTTTTTGCCATCTGTGTCCCATTTGTGAGATTTCCTTTCACTTTCTGTCCAGTTTGGTAAAATATATTGGAGCTAAAAGTAAAGATGAAATTAAGGTGGATATTGTTTTTTTTTTAAGGATTCTATTGGCCTTAAAGCGGGGGTCCACCTATCTATCGTTTTTTTTTTTTTTTGAGTTCATTCACAAACTTTTCTTCTCAGCATTACATACTCACATATTGTGTGTAATATGTCCGCCTGCGTCAGATTTTGTCGGAAAGAATAACTTATATTATTCACTGCAGGTGGTTTCCATCTTCATTGTGGGCATTTGAAGCCCACAAGCATTTATTTCCTGGATGTGGTGAATGCTGTGCTCCCAGCATTCACTGCTCGTTCCCGCACATGCTCAGTGGCATCCTGGGAAGCCTGAGACTAGCTCCCAGGAGTCTGGGAGAGGCTAGAAACACGCCTACTCCCATGGGAGGAGAACCAGGAAGTGCAAAGAAGAATAGAAAAATAAAAGGTAATTACGGTGATTTACATTTTTTTAAACAGCATGTCAGCATCTAGGCAAGGAAGAGAATACATACAGATATTGTTCAAAATTTGGGTGGAACTCCGCTTTAAATAGCTTTGGAAGCTCCTTTTTAAACATTCTGGATCTGTTCGCGTGCCAAAAATGGACCCTCATTAGCATGATTACTTTATGTTTTCTTTATTACAAGTATAATACAGACAATTGTGATTACGCAAAAAAATGATCAAATGCAAGAAAAGGGAAAGACACAAATATAAGGAATTGTTATTCAAATGAAGTGAACTACCCTCAATATATTTTTTTTTTAAAACACTAATTATAAATACATTATTTAATTCATTTTTCTTCTTTCAGGCTGGGTTCACTGGTGTGAACCCAGCCTCAAGCAAGTTTCCCCTAAGAAGCTGAATGAGTGAAATTGAGATTTAGCAAAATCAACAAAAGGCTAAATCAATTTAGCTGAAACCACTCTGCATATCTTTAAAAGTAAATCCAGTTTTGAACAGTTGTCACTGGAACAAGAATCTCCACTGGAAGATTTCCTCTATGTTCCTGTTCTGATGACAACTCAAAATTTTAGATTTTCCCTATCTTTTGGTCCCAGTGACAAAGTGGTCACCAAGACAGATGGAGAGGATGAATCTACCTAACCAAGACACAGACAGCAATATAAATCAGATAAAGATTTTAATTGCTCAATTGTATTTAAAAAAAAAGTTTTGGCTTTAGGTGTACTTTAATTCTAGGCTTTTCCATCAGGCTTTTAACCATATTTTGGTTTACGGTTTAAGCAGTTTCCCAGCTTCAAGTACCAAAATTGATAGAAAATGACTTTTAATGGGCACTGTGGTGGTTTGAATCAAATTCAATCACAATTTCAATTGTTTGGGTAGCTGAAAACAGCAGAATAAATAAAACCATGGGTGACAGATTGTTGTGGTTGAAAATTGCTGTTTAATGTCCCCAACCACCAACAAAATTGATAAGTGTATGGCCAGAATTCATCCTGCAGCTGAAGCGGCCCCCCTAAAGTATGGATCTAGCCTTACCCCTTAATCTGAGCTCGAGGGTACAGGATTTGAAGTTTATATTGGAAAAACAACCCATCATGACTGTAATGTTCACAACATGATGAATAGTGTCATCTATTCCTAAAGCTGGTAAATCTTGCAATCCAATGCTCATATCATTGCATGCACCAAAAAGGATAGACAATGCTCAATGATTAAGTGGAAGATGGCCTAGTGTCCTCCAGTGCTCATGTGTATAAGGTCCATATGCTGGTAGTGCTGAGAGTCACTTGAATTTATGAATAAAACAGACAGTGTAAAGAGTAATGCCGCGTACACACGGTTGGATTTTCCGACGGGAAATGTTCGATGGGAGCTTGTTGTCGGAAATTCCGACCGTGTGTAGGCTCCATCGGATATTTTCCGTTGGAATTTCTGACAAACAAAATTTGAGATCTGGATCTCAAATTTTCCAACAACAAAATCCGTTGTTGGAAATTCTGATCGTGTGTACACAATTCCGACGCACAAAGTTCCACGCATGCTCAGAATCAAGCAGAAGAGCCGCACTGGCTATTGAACTTCATTTTTCTCGGCTCGTCGTATGTGTTGTACGTCACCACGTTCTTGACGTTCGGAATTTCCGTCAAGATTTGTGTGACCGTGTGTATGCAAGACAAGTTTGAGCCAACATCCGTCGGAAAAAAAACATGGACTTTGTTGTCGGAATGTCCGATCGTGTGTACACGGCATTACAGTAATATATTTTTATTTGTAAAGTGACAGATCACATCTCAGTTTATTGACGTAGGATCAGCGAAATATGAATTCCCACTGGTTTACTGCACTTTGCAAGTTGGTGTTTGCTTTGATTTTTAGTTAGGAGAACGTTGTGTAAAGCAGATGTAACATCTTTTAAGCAACATTAAAGGTTAGTTAAAAAAAACAAAAAACATGTTATACTTACCTGTTCTGACCAGTGGTATTGCACAGAGAAGACCTGATCCTCCTCTTCTCAGGTCCTTGGCCGGCGATCCTGGCTCCTCCTCTTCAGCCAATGCCCCCAAAAGCAAGCCACTTGCTCTGGGGCACTGATACGTGCTTACTATCGAACCCCGCTCTATGCATCCTAATGATGCACAGAGCCACATCTCAGCCCCCCGCTCTCTCCTCATTGGCTGTGATTGAGAGTGGAACGAGCCAATGGCTCCCTCTGCTGTCTTGGCCAATGAGGAATGAGAGACCCGTAAGATGCTCAGTTCTCGTGCACATTGCTGGATCGAAAGGATGCTCAGATGAGTATTAGGGGGGCAGGGGGGCTTCTGCACACAGAAGGTTTTTTACCTTTATGCATAGAATGCACGAAAGCCTAAACCAGCTGCAGGTCAGGCATTAAAGTCGGGATCAATCCAAATCTTGGACCGGCTAAGTGACGTCAGCAGACAGCAGACTTTAGCCCACTGTTGACTAAATACAAGTCACAGGAGTGCAGAAATAAGTGCACGTAAGTGACCCACAGGAGAAGTAGGGCCAAAAGAGCCTCGGCCCTACTTCCCCTTTAATTAATTTTTAATATTCACAATTTTTAATATTCAATATTCGAACTCCCCCATCCATCCATGTCTCTATGCTTTATTTTTCTGAGAAATCACTTTGAAAACCACCCCTAGCATTTCTACCTGTGGCCATCTTGAGTAAAGGCAGGCGATTCACATAACAGTTACTTCCTGGAATCCAGCTACCCTTAGCTCAGGTATGCAGGAAGGAGGGTGTGCTTAACTCTTCTCCTCCTGAAGATTCCTGGGATGTATGACATCATTTGCCTAGGCCTGGAAACAAGGAAGTAACTGAAGAAATTAAAAAAAAAAGTTATAATATACCTTCCTAGCTGTTTTCTAAGACTAGCAACATACAATTGTCAATGCTGATTGAAAGAGTGAAGTTCTGATTTAAAGCCCAAATCAGGGAAATCTGAAAATTCTCCCTTGCAGTGGGTTGTGCCCGCACTGCAGGGATTAACTTCTAATTTTTTTTCTACACTTTTACTTACCCGATTCTGCATTCCCTCTGGTAGACAACACTCACCTATGCTCTAGTGGAGGACTGTCCCTCGACATATCACATCCAGTGCAGGGTAGTGGACCCTGCATCAATCTTGATAACTTCAGGATCACTGGAGCATAGGGGAGAAGACACAGCTGGAACAGCTCTAGCAATGTGAAGAAGCAGAGGATCGGGTAAGTAAATCTTCTTTTTCATGCCCGATAGATTGAGGAATTAACCCTTGAGAATTTTCAGATTTCTCAGAGTTCAGCTTAAAAATTTTTAAAAATTATACTTTAACATTGATGAAAATGCCAAAAGCTGTTTACTCTTTTCAAGAATTGCAGAAAGTACTTACTGTGAAAGTATGCATTAATTCCTTAAATGTTAGTGCCCCAGCTTTGAAATTCTCCTTATATGACATATTTGTTTTCTGATCAAATGATTGATGTGGATTTTATTACAACATGACATAACTATTTGTGCTATTTTGCACTGAAGATGTTTATGCAGTTGAAATAGTCTGAATCTCACAATTCAAATGTAAGCCTATGCTTTTCAATTGTGTCACGTGGATAGTCACTCCTATTTTATAAACATTTGCCAGTAATCTAAAGCCATATTTTTACAGCTGTCACTAAATGGAAGTCTTTTTGTGCAATCTTCTAAAGCACTGCCAATAAAAAAAAAGAAAAGAAAATGTTTTCTCCTATATGCTCTTGATTTGCAATACTTGTGTGATATCTACTGTTTGTCTGAATGAGCATTGTATAATACCAGTAGTATTAGAGCCGACAGATGATGCATTAACCACTTCAGCCCCAGATAGTTTACCCCCCTTCATGACCAGGCCAGTTATTTTAATTGACAATTGCGCGGTCATGCGAAGCTGTACACAAATATAATTGAAGTCTTTTTTTCCCCACAAATAAAGCTTTCTTTTGGTGGTATTTGATCACCTCTGTGGTTTTTATTTTTTGCGCTATAAACAAAAAAAGACCGAAAATTTTGAAAAAAAAACCCAATATTTTTTACTCTCGGGAACGATCGGCGGGACCCGTTGTTTGGCTTCGCTTCCGCTGTGTCCCAGCACAGTGGGAGCTGGTCACAGGCGGTGTGCGTGCATGCCGCAGACCCGGAAGAGCGAAATTACAGATAGGTACGTAATTTTGCGCAAGAGAGCAGCCGTCCCGCAGTACATGTACGTGGGGCGGTCAGCAAGTGGTTAAAATTAGATGTAAACTCTAAATAAATAACTTTTTTTTAATAAAATATTTTTTCTATCTTAAGGCTGGCCATACATTATGCAATTTATCTTGTACAATTTTCCTTTAGATTTACCAAAATAATACCATATAAAATGAGGTCAAAGCTAAACACTTTCAATTTGTATGCAATCAGGCAAGTCCTTGCACTACATAGTTAAAGGTAAATCTAAAGGAAATTGAATTAGAAAATTATATATTGTATGGCCAGCTTAAGTTGCCTTTTAGTGATGCTGATCTTTTGCAGCCTCTTTGCCGCTACTTCATATCTACTTGCATGTACTCAAGTGGTGGCTGCATTGTATTTCAGGGCAGGTTTCCTGATGTGAACCATGCCTGTTAAATGTACACTATATTGTCAAAAATATTGTGATGCCTGCCTTTACACGCACATGAACTTTAATGGCATCCCAGTCTTAGTCCATAGGATTCAAGATTTAGTTGGTCCACCCTTTGCAGCTATAACAGCTTCAACTCTAGGAATGCTGTCCACAAGGTTTAGGAGTGTGTCTATAGGAATGTTTGACCATTCTTCGAGAAGCACATTTGTGAGGTCAGGCTCTGATGTTGGACGAGAAGGCCTGGTTCACAGTCTCCACTCTAATTCATCCCAAAGGTGTTCTATCGGGTTGAAATCAGGACTCTGTGTAGGCCAGTCAAGTTCCTCCACCCCATACTCGCTCATCCATGTCTTTATGGACCTTTATGGACCACTAATTTTTCTCCTTTCCCCCTCCGGTGCCACAATTGGCATCTTTCGGGGGGGTGGGGGGACAGGATACCTGTCCTTGACAGGTATCCTGTTTCCACTTCCGGTAGTCCGGGTTGCGGCCCGTGACATCACGGCGGGGCTCCCTCCTCCTTTCCCTGTCGTCGGGGGCAGTAGGAGAGAGGAGCAGGGCCTTGTGCATGCGCAGTAGGGTTCGCGGCATGAAGCCTTACCCGCAATGGCAGTGGCAGCACCTGACAGCTGATGGAAACATCAGCTGTGGTGCCGACATCGCTGGACTCCAGGACAGGTAAGTGTCCTATTGTTAAAAGTCAGCAGCTGCAGTACGTGTAGCTGCTGGCTTTTAATTTTTTTGGGGGGCGGAACACCGCTTTAAGCCATTGGAGGTTTCATTGGAGAGATTCCTTGCCTGTCTCTCTGAGAGTCTAACAGCTGTTGCGGCTGGATGGAGCTAGGCGGTGCACTCAGTGGTACTTCTGTTTAGTGCAGTATATGCCCAGGAACAATGGCGCCCCTGGGGGGGGCAGAGGGGGCCCTGACCCCCCCCAACATTATGCTGTGCCCCCCCCCCCCCCCCAATTTAAAAAAAAAAAATTTTTACAAAAAGGCAATGTCTAAGAGGGAGAGCGTCCCCAGTCAGCTCCTGCGGGTGATTCCTCCCCCCTCCCTCTGCTTGCTGACACTGCATAATGTGAGCACTCACACAACCACGGCCGCCCGATCTGCTCCTTCCCCTGCATCCTCATTGGCAGGTAGAAGAGCAAGTTGCAGGAAGGACTCTACCAGGACTCTCAGTTACTGAAAAAAACATACTGATTTCTCCCGTCCTTAGGACAGGAGAACCAGCCTGTAAATTCCAAGAGATGCCAGACCAGCGCTGTCAATAGCAGGGGCAGGACAGCAAGAGGAGGCTGGGGTACCCCACAGTGGCAGAACACCAGGGCCCGGTGGCAAGACAACCTTTGCAACCCTGATAGTTCTCCCACTGCTTTGGACCCTTATATTTTCTTGTCATGCTGGTGACATATATCTCTTGTTTTCTGCCACCCTGGGGGACCCCAATACAGTAGGAAGGGAGCTCACTGCAGAACATGTGAAAGGGCCGTTGTGGGGTCGTAGTAAAGGGCCCCAGGATATATATACATATATATATATAATTGCATTTTATAGTTGCCCCCCTACTTTTGTCCCTGTTCCCCCCATGTGCCCCCCTAAATATGAAAGCTGTAGACACCACTGGGAACAAATGCTCTGACAGCAGGCTGCTTGTGTTCCAGACATTCATCCTTGGGCGCATGCTGTCCTAAATATACATACTGCTAGGTGCACTGCCTAGTCCTATCCAGCTGTAGTAACTGTCAGCCTGTTGCAGCACCTGTGCACTCTGACCGCAGCTAAACACCAGAATCTCATGTGCCAGGGCTAAACGCTCAGTGTGCATGGGTCCTTAGCTCATAGCTCCCAACTGTCTCTGATTTCGAAGGACTGTCCCTGATTTGGAACAAAGTCCCTCAGTCTCTCTTTCCTACTTATTTGTCCCTCGTTTTTCTCTGATCTATATAGTTGCATATAAAATACACTATTTAATGTTCAAAAAGTGTTTCACACGGGTAAACCTTTCATTCAATTTCTAAATTGCTGTGTTTGTAAATGTCAGTATAAAGGAATAGTAGTGGTTAAAAAAAAAAAAAACACTTGTGGGTTTAACCATTTTTTTTTTTTTTTTGTATAATTCTGCTTTAAGGGGGCGGGGCAGGGTGTGTGTCCTATGCCTACATACTTTTGCTAATAGGTGTCCCTCGTTCCCATCTCAAAAAGTTGGGAGGTATGTTAGATCTATCTATCTATCTATCTATCTATCTATCTATCTATCTATCTATCTATCTATCTATCTATCTATCTATCTATCTATCTATCGTATCTATATCGTATCTGTCTGTCTGTCTATCACAGTGAATAAGCATTTGCACTTTTATAGTAGATGATTTGAGAGCCCAAAATATTTTGCTATGGAAACTTTTGGTGACATTGCGGTTGACTTACTCATACCTCCCAACATTTTGAGATGGGAATGAGGGACACCTACTAGCAAATGTCTATAGGCATAGGACATGCCCCCTGCCACACCCCCTTAAAGGAGAATTAACCAAAAAAAAGTTCACTAAATCCAAAAGGACTTTTTTTTACCACTACTTTTCCTTTATATTGGCTTTTAAAATGTACAAATGCAGCAATTTAGAAATTGGATGAAAGGTTTAGCACTGGGAAACACTTTTTGAAAGATAAAAAGTGCATTTTATATACAACTATATAGATCAGACCAAAATGAGGGACAAATGAGGAGGAAAGAGGGGCAGAGGGACATTGCTCCAAATCAGGGACAGTCCCTCCAAATCAGGGACAGTATGGAGCTATGGACTTACTAATGCTAGAGAGTGGAAAATCTGGTGCGGCTTTGCATGGAAACCAATCAGCTTCCAGGTTTATTGTCAAAGCTTAATTGAACAAGCTGAAGTTAGAAACTGATTGGTTACTATGCACACCTACACCAGATTCTGTATTCTCCAGTTTTAGTAAATCAACCCCTATGTCTACTACTGGTTGAAAAGGTGAAAAATATTTTAAAGCAATTTTGTAAAAGTTTTATATAGGTTAGTAAATGCTTGAAATGGAAAAAATGTGTGTTTGTCTCATAGGGGTTTATTTACTAAAGCTGGAGAGTGCAAAATCGGGCTCACTTCTGCATAGAAACCAAACAGCTTCCAGGTTGTATTGTCAAAATTTAATCGAACAAGCTGATGTTAGAAGCTGATTGGTTTCTATTGCGGGAGTGAGCCTGATTTTGCACTCTCCAGCACTCTCCACACTCTATAGTGTATAGGGACTGTTTTTAACCACTTGCCAACCAGCCGCCGCAGTTGAACTGCGGCAGAATGGCAGGGCTGGGCGAAACTACGTTATGTAACGTCGCTTTGCCCTGTGGCCACTAGGGCTCCCCCTGCACGCCCACGGAGCTGATGTGAGTGCCCGCTATCGCTCGTGGCACACCGAGAACCGGGATCTGTGTGTGTAAACACACAGTTTCCGGTTCTCTGAGGGGAGAAGAGACAGATCGTCTGTTCATACAGAGTATGAACAGCGTTCTGTCATCTCCCCTACACAGTCCCCTCCCCCCTTCAGTTAGAACACACACTAGGGAACACAATTAACCCCTTGATCGCCCACTAGTGTTAACCCCTTCCCTGCCAGTGACATTTTTACAGTAATCAATGCATTTTTATAGCGCTGTATAAATGCCAATGGTCCCAAAAATGTCCGATGTGTCCACCATAATGTTGCAGTCCCAATAAAAAACGCAGATCGCCGCCATTATTAGTAAAAAAAAATATTAATAATAAAAATGCCATAAAACTATCCCTTATTTTGTAGACACTATAACTTTTGCGCAAACCAATCAATATACGCTTATTGTGATTTTTTTTACCAAAAATATGTAGAAGAATACACATCGGCGTAAACTGAGGAAAAAAATAGTTTTTTAATATATTTTTGGGGAATATTTATTATAACAAAAAGTAAAAAAGATTGTGTTTTTTTTCAAAATTTTTGCTCTTTTTTTGTTTATAGCGCAAAAGATAAAAACCACAGAGGTGATCAAATACCACCAAAAGAAAGCTCTTTTTGTGGGAAAAAAAGGACGTCAATTTTGTTTGGGTGCAACGTCACAAGACCGCGCAATTGTCAGTTAAAGCGACGCAGTGCCGAATCGCAAAAAGTGCTCTGGTAAAAAGGGGGTAAATTCTTCTGGGGCTGAAGTGGATAAAGAGTAAAATAAAGACAGCATTTATTTGCTTAAATCCGCCTCATTCATTGCGCAGTTTTCCAGCCATTTATAAAGCTGTAAAGCCATGGGAAGCCAAGAATTGTGAATGTATTTGAATAAACAAAAGTTGCAAACAACATGACAATAAGTGATGAATGAGCAATTTATAATTTATTAGTCCCAACACACATATCCTGCTAATCTCTGTCTAATAATAACTGCATATGAAACATATAACTTTGGAACAGTTATCATTTCTAATAGTAAACCCCCCCCCCCCACCATCTTTGTTCCCCAATGAAAAATTATCACTGCTTAATAGGAAATTATATATATATTGCATATATGTTACTTACCCTTTTTATTTCTTTGAGAAAATAAAAATAAATGTAAAATGACGTCAGAAATATCCTGGTTGTATGCTGTATTGTGGTATACATTGTCATGTTCACCATTCGATCTTAGCATAGTAGGAAGGTTTCTCACTAAAAATTCCAGCTGGAATTAAATGGCAGGGAAATGAAAAATTAAAGCCCCAAATAGTGTGAAAAACCCCTAAAAAATCGTCAAAAGGAAAATGATCAACAGCCAGTTAATAACCAGTGAATATTGATCAATATTTTTCCTTTGGACCTTTTATAAATGGGCTACTTGGTATATCAATGGTCCAATCACAGCATGCGCTGTTGCTGTAACTAACAGGAGGAACATTTGTTAACATTTTCTATCCTTTAAACTCTTAAAATCACTTAATCTAAAAGTTAAGAGCTACTTAAAATGGTTGAAATTAGCAATGCACCTCTACAGCGGGAGTTTCTAAATTTGGCCTGCGCTATCAACGGATTGTTCCTAAGTGTACCTGGAAAATTGGGACCTGACAGCTGACATTGATGAGCTTGGTAAGGGAGAACACTTTTCCATTCATAAAAAGGTGTCAGGGTGGTGATGTGTGAGAGCAGACTGCGTGTGCATCATTTGTTCAATAAAGACTTTATGAAACGGAGCCGTAGGAAAAACTGCTAATGCCTCTGAAACAACAGCAGGTAGTCTGGGATTAACTTAATCTTCCACCAAATATGTTTTTATTTACAGTGCATTCAGGTGTATCCTTTATGAGGGTTTTTTCTTTTGTGAGCTTATCATTTCATCACACTGTGGGTCCTGTGCACGTTCTCCCTAAATAGACAATAATGCGCCAGTGAGTCATTGTTTTTCTGCGCGCTCATAACCACATTGCAGTCCTAATCTTTTATAGTGTTAGAAGGATGGAATTAGAAGAACCACTTTGTTTTGATACCCTTCATGGATTGAATTGTATTTCTGGCCCAGACATAAAGAATGGAAAAGGGGAAGAGAACTGCTTTAGATGCCTTGATGTAGCATAATGGAAGCTTTACTGTGCTGACAATCTAATCTGAGAATACTTGTGATGTGTCCAGATATCCTGGCTTGGCACCACTGCGTGCAGAGGGAGTGTCCTCGTTCATCTTCTTTGAAGGCCTCGGCTTAAGCACTGGCTCATGTTCAAAGTGGAGAGCGTTCGCTTGTTAGAAGTGTAACACTCTTTTATTCAGCCTTTAGTTTAAACTTAGTCTCTGCTTATCGTTAAACACGCACCAAATTATGGGACAGTCGACTAGCACCTGACTATAATAAAACATAATTCTGCTCCCAAGCTGTCTATATTTACCTCTTGATCCTATTATGCACATAATGCCCCTTATATTAAGAACAATAATAAAAAAAGAGAGCCAAAGTGTGAAGCTTGGTAATGACTAACCTAATGACTGCGTAATTAGTTTAAGATGAAGTTTTGATGGTTCTTTGTGTTACAGCCTTTGCAGACATCACGTCGGAACCTAGAAAAGGCATAGCTGTTAGCGACGGAGCTACACTTAATCAGTCCTTCCCTCACGGCCCTCTAAGTACCATCTTTTATGGGAACGTTACGAAAGAGGATGCCCATGGCAGCAATGAGTTAGTTGCTGAGATATTTTTATCAGGTAAAGTATGTTTTAATTTCTTGTTTTATATAGAGAAAATTGAGTACTGTCCTTTATACTTTTTTTATTTGCACTAACATATCATTTTTCATGGACGAGCTTTTGGGGTGTGTCCCCTTCTTCAAGGTCCAAGCAGTAGATATCTATATAGATATTATAGATCTCTATCTATCTATATAGATATCTATATAGATAGATATCTATATATATTTATATCTATATATATATAGATATCTATATCTATATCTATAGATCTATATCTATAGATATATAGATATATATATACAGAGAGAGAGAGAGAGAGAGAGAGAGAGAGAGAGAGAGAGAGCGCTAGGAATTTATTAACGCAAAAAAGCATGCTGAATTTATAGCCTTATAAAAATCTAGATTATGCTTTTTAATTACACTTTTTGATAACATCTTCAACATGTGTTAATAATGAACAAATTAAAATGAGTTGAATATTTTTCTGTAGTGATTTTATTATTATTTAACATATTGTCAAACAAAAATATCAGGGAATTGTTAAATTTCGTTATTATCTGAAAGTCTAGTTAGCATTGCTTATCATGTATCCATGTTACTTTAACATGTAACCTTTTTATTTTTTTTTTTTGACCAGGGAGTTATAACCTCTGTCTGGTTTTACTGCAGTCTTTGTCCCCACCTGGAATCACCCTTTTTTTTTTTTGCAAATATTTTATTTAGGATCAGGAACAGGCAGATCCAGAACAGTACAACACTGGTATATAGACATTTGCATATCCAATGGTATACCATACAGCATTTCTATACAGTAAAACAATGTTGTAACCCCATAAAAATTCAAGATAGCAATATAGAGAGTAAGTCAGATATGGGTTCATTCTTTCTGTACTTTAAGAAACAAACCACACAAAAAAAAATACGGAGCTGCCTATTGCCTTTTTTAAAAATTTTTAATAGAATAGCAAGGAAATAAAGGGAGAATAAGAAAAGCCAGAGATGGAAATGAGAAAGAGAGAAAAAAGGAATCACCCACTTTATTGGTCCTGGTAAACCATTGTCCCCAGGGCAGAAATCTATGGGAAATATAAAGTTTTACAGTTGTTACTAGAACAGGAGATGAGGGTAAATCTTCCAATAAGGACACCTGCTCCAGTGACAAAAGGGATTTCCTTTCACTTTGGAGAGATTTCCTCCAACTGCATGTTATGTCTCCATAGCGAGAGTGAAGGGAAATGTTCCCAATGATAGACAGAAAAAAAAAATCATAGGGGTTATAATCATTTCCTACTGTATCCAAAACTTATTTTTGTTGGATATATTTTACATTGATATGGATCACTATGGTGCAAAAAATGCAAAATAATAACACATTATAGTAAAATCTTAAAATAATAGCAGTGAAAATGTAATTAGTTAAATTGTTTTTATAATTTTGTAGCTATAGATATTTATCAATAGAGGATCTTTTCTTGCATGTCAAAAACATCTTGTAAACTGTCCCTAGTATTTCTACCTGCAATACATTTTAAGCACAATGCTTCATACATTTACTGTCGGAGAAAATTAATCTTGTCTATATTTTTAATGTCCTAATGGAATGGCAGCAATTATTTTTAGCTCTGTATTTACTTTTTTAAATGTCGCAAAACAGACGAAACTCAACAGCATAAAAATCGGTATTGTCCATTCATAATTTATGACAAGAGTCTTTGGGGTTTTTGAAACTCGCTAAATAGATTTCTGGAGAAGTTATCCTACAGTTTTGTTAGAGGGATCTTTTTCACATAAACTGTTTACACATTTATTTTATTTTAAGAAATCAATTTATTTTAGCTTGCCTGTAAGCATGGTAGTGTGAAGGTTTAGCACAGTCCTTTTTGTTTATTTACAGTGAAATTAAAAAGCTTGCAGATGAATACGCAAATATGCTTCTCAGCATAGCCATTGTTATTACTTTGTGGCTCAGCTTCCATAGACCACCCTGATAGTTAGTAATGTCTAATACGAAACATGCACTTTTCGTATGGTAAAAAGAAAAAATTCAAGGGGTACTACTGCCAAGTGTTAATTATTATCACATAATATAGTATCAAACAGTTATATAAATATAATATAAATATTACATTATAAAAAAAAGTTTTCAGCAGAGCAGGTAGTTTGCAAACCATCACAACATATTAGATATTTTTAAGACACATTGCATATATTAGGTGAAACACGTGCTATTTGAAGTTATATGGTGCTTGCAAAACAATTATGCTGATTTTTTTTAGCATTAAATTGGAGTGTTATAAACCAAAGGAAACATTTTTCATCCCAAGCAACATACAGATAAATTCTCAAGGACAATGGGGTTCATTTACTAAAACTGGAGAGTGCAAAATCTGGTGCAGCTCTCCAAAGAAACCAATTAGCTTCCAGTTTTTCTTAGTTCCTGTCAGTAAATTTTGTAAACAAGTAATTTTTCTCCTTCACTGACGGGCACTGATGAGGCAGCACTGATGGACACTGATGAGGTGGAACTTATGAGAACTGATGAGGCGGCACTTATGGGCACTGATTATGGCACTGATATGTGGCCCTGATGAGCACTGATAGGCGGCACTGATGGGTGGCACTGGTGGGCACCAATGGGTGGTACTGGTGGGCACTGATAGGCGGCACTGGTGGGCACAGATAGCTGGCACTGGGGGGAACAGATAGGCGCCACTGATGGGCACTGATGGGCATTGATGGGTGGCATTGATGGGCAGCAGTGATGGGCATTGATGGGCAGCAGTGATGGGCATTGATTGGCAGCACTGATAGCCAGCACTGACTGGCATCACTAATGGCCACTGATTGCTGGCACTTGTGGGCACTGATTGCTGGCACTGGTGGGCACTTATTGCTGGCACTGTGGGGGCTTTATTGTAATCAGGGCACTGTTTATCAGTGCCCTGATTACATATCTAGATGTCCTCTGCGAGGAGATGCCGCAGATCGGCTGAGTGTGAGGCGAGGAGTGCCAATTACCGGCATCTTCGTGCTTACATGTGACCGGTTGTGATTGGACACAGCCGATTACATGGTGAAAGAGCCGTGGCCCTTTACAGAGATCAGGGTCGCACCGTGTCCTAGCAACACAGCGCGGGCACACGAGATCGGCCGTTCTGGGAAGCCGTCATATGATGTCCACCCAGAACGAGTAGATGTAAACCCTTACATATACCCAGTGAAGTGACTGGCCTCAGGTGATACACAGAGGTGAAACAACTCCTCCTACATAAGTTGTACCTGTTTATATGCAGTCTTCTCTTCTTTACATCCATTTAAAGTCCATAATTCTACAGCTTCCTTGAGCTGTCAGAAAAAAAGGGACGGAGACCTGGAGTACCACTCTACAGATCTCAGTGAGGAGAGCTGATTGGTGAAAAGGGACTCACCCCCTTCACACAGCAAACAGGAACAGTTTAAGGTTGTCAATCAGCTGGAGATCCCTCCCCTGTCACCTTTTTTTCTCTTGGTGTCAGGAAAATTTCTTAGAAGTGACTCATGCTGATAGCAGAGGAATGAAGCAGCAGACAGAAATTATATTTAGTGCTCTTAATTGAAACAAGTACGCACTACGGGAGAATATTCTTTTTTTTATAACTCATGTCTGAGGTTTGCAACCACTTTAGTACAGAAGTGTGGTACTGGTTGAATCACCAAGTCAAAATAAAGGAAAAAAATGCAACCACCACATTTTAGGATTGGTAAGCTGAAATATATGTATTTTTGTTTAATACCACTTTAAACGTCTATCACTTTTGTAGACAGCAGTCAGTCAGGTGCATAGAAATAGAAGTGTAAAATCTCTTGACAGAACTCTGTGCCTTATTCAGCATGACACCTACATTTTTACATGACTACACTCAATCACAGACTCAGGAGGAACACATTTTTTCTCAGAGAATTATACAAGCAATCTTTTGCTGTCCTCATCCAGTTGAGGAGATTTCTCATTCATTTCGGGAGATGCAGCAGAAAATGAGAGGACAACTCTTTTTTTTTTCCTCCTTTTTATTCAGATTTTTTAAAATAAAAATTATTTTTTTTCTATTCTACACACAAATACAAAAATAAAATAACTACCCATCCCATCAGGGTGGAACAAACAATCCAACAGCACAATACCTTCCGGGGGAAAAGGGGTGCACTCATCATATGAAAAAAAAAAAAAGATCAACAAATACTCTCTATCAAAGTTTAGGATACATACACTCTATCCCCTGGGACCATATTGCTTCGAACTTCCGTAAAGAGTTTCTGAAATAATAGGTATGTATTCCATAGAAAATATATTTGTTGAGCTCTGCTAACCATTCAGAAAGAGAAGGGGCAGAGGGTAGTCCACTTAAAGCAGAGTTCCTCCCCCCACTTACCTGTCCTGGAAATCCAGCAATGTCGGCACCCCAGCCGATATTTCCATCGGTTCTCGGGTTCTGCCACCGCCATTGCCTGTAAGGGAAACCGGCAGTGAAGCTTTGCGCACTGCGCTTTTGGAATGGCCCAGTGGCGGGGAAGGAGGAGGGGGGCCGAACTTCTGAGTGATCTCGCTGCGGTGAGATCTCTCGAAAGTGGGGACAGGTTCCTGTCAGAAAGGTGCCAAATGGCACTGGAGGGGAGGAGGAGACAGATAAGTGGAGCTTCCACTTTTGGGTGGAACTCCGATTTAAGTACAATTATTCTACTGGCTATAGATAATGCTCTCAAGTAAGAGCAGTTAAAGATAAATCAGCATGGCCAAGTAAACAGGTAAGCGGGCCAACCAGCAAGTTAACCCCTAAAAGCTTGTTTAGAGTCCTTACCACCTCAGCCCAATACCTTCTCAATTTGGGACAATGCCATAGGAGATGAATAAGGAGATGAATCCAGATGTATCCACACCTAGCACAACAAGGGTCATCTTTCAGACCAATTTTAAATAGAAATTCAGGAGTTTTATAAACTCTATGTAAAATAAATACCTGCGTAAGTCTATGAGAGGGAGATAAGAAAACACTCTGAAGGGATTGGAAAATGTCGCCCCAGCTATCATTAGGAATAGAACCTATATCTCTCTCCCACCGAGAACTCTCCCATCTCTACAAAATGAATGGACTTCCCCTATTAGACAGTTGGACATTTGTCACCTGAACAGGTGCTACTAAAATGTACTCTCAACTTATGTTTTGGTTCACAATTGGAACATTTTGGATATCCCAACGTGGTCTGTGGAAGTAACAATGGTCACCAGGACAAAAAGCAAAATGACTCTACCTGAAGGGGGCACAGACAGTGATAAAAACTTCAAAAACATGTGCTGATTGCATAAAAAACACTATAGGCATATTTTTGGTGCCTTGTAGTTGAAAAAAATTTGAGGCAGCAGGTTGCGACAAAGTCTAGAAAACAAGATATGCCCTGAAGCGAAGTAAAGCAACTCTTACACACTGATTCTGTACCATCTTGTCCACTTGCCATTGTTTTAATTATTTAGTGTCAACATTTTGAGTTGTCACCAGAACAGGAATAGAGCTAAAATCTTCCAGTTTGGACTCTAAGAGCCCTTTCACACCGGGCCGCCCATATCATCGGTGGTAAAACGGCGCTATTTTTAGCGGCGTTTTACCGTCGGATTAGTGGCGCATTTCGGCCAGTAGCGGGGCGCTTTTAACCCCCGCTAGCACCCGAGAAAGGGTTAAAACCGCCTGCAATGCGCCGCAATAGCGGCATTTTGCCGGTGGTATCCCAGCGCTGCCCCATTGATTTCAATGGGGAGCAGCAGTGGAGGAGTGGTAAACACACCGCTCCTTCACCGCTCGAAAGAAGCTGCTAGCAGGACTTTTTTTCCCGCCCTGCCAGCGCTCCGGTGTGAAAGCCCTCAGGCTTTCACACTGGAGACAATGCTGCAGCTG
Source organism: Aquarana catesbeiana (assembly GCF_042186555.1). Lineage (NCBI taxonomy): Eukaryota > Metazoa > Chordata > Amphibia > Anura > Ranidae > Aquarana > Aquarana catesbeiana. The sequence continues at coordinate 672,633,287 of NC_133324.1, read as the reverse complement.
TTTGAGGGCGGATTGCAGGCGCTATTTTTAATGCTATAGTGCCTGCAAAACGCTCTTGGTGTGAAAGGGGCCTAATTCTGGTGACCCTGGTGACAATCATGGATTTCCCTCACTTTGTATGAATTTACTCTCACTTCCTGTTGTGGCTTAATCTATCCAAAATCTACTTTTAAGAGTAGTGTACAAATGACATGATATTAAAAAGTTTAGATATTTCTTTTACTCAGCCATCTCCAGATATACAGTAGATAATCTGACTGCAAAGCAATTCTCCTGAAAAAAATAACATAAAGTCAACTCTATGTAGAAAGGTTTCTTACAACATTTATTTAACATAATCCTAGGCAATTCCAACTGAGGATATGATAAATAATGAATGTCAAAATAATTAGTACAGTCAGCGATACAGACAAATATAGTTAAGCTCATATCTTGACTTTTTAGTAAAAAGCCAAACTTGGATACACCATGTCCCAGCGACTGTTCTGCTACTGGTCCGTGTGGTTAAAGGGACGAAGGAAGGCTCAGAAAAAGCGAGGGGCAGGGCCTAACTTGACGCTTACAGGGCCTAACTTGACGTTTACAGGAAAAGTTTAGATTTACACATAATCCTGGGGCTACTGATAGTTTTCACTAAAGATTAAACTCTTATGTAGTTTTGCTTCATATGCTCAGTTTCCAACTTCTACACATTGTGAAATACACATTGACTACCACTGCTGACCTTGCTTTTGTTCTAGAATTTACTCTCATGCTGCTTCCAATGTCACTGTTCAACAGTCACTGGCTCAAACCAATTATGTTGAACAGGCATTGTCCTGTTGCTTGTGGTATACCTGTAGGCAGATACATCCAAGTAATCCAAATTTTTAAACTAGATTATTACTTGTAAAGCAAATACATTTTTTTCAGTTTTGGAAGGAATGGGGAAGGATTAGAACCCCTGTTTGGGTTTTTTTCTTGTCTATGTCCTTGCTAGAGAGATCCATTCTCTCTAGCTTTTTTGGTCACACTTGTCTTATGTGGGCCATACACTGTTAGGATTTTGGATGGTTCCTGAGGAACCATCCAAAATTGGCACAGTGGATGGCCCTGCTGACCCCATTGAAGTAGGTGGCCTGCTGCATAGTTTTCTGCTGAACAACGACTGCATGCAATCATCCAGCAAGGCTGACTATCCGAATACAAAAGCCGCAACAAGAGATTTGTTTATTCATGCTGTATAGCATGGATAGAGGCACCAAAAATGATTACCCTCTCACATGGTTGGGTAGTCAAAGGTTCACCTTTTAAAGCTAAGTAAACAGCCTAAACTCCTTCAGTAAACCAACCCTTATGTATTTAGCTGTATTTCCGGCATCTAATATAATTTGTGAATTTTAGTTATAAATGTTCTTCCTTTTTAATAATGCTGGGTATTATTAAATGCAATGGTTTTGTCATTGAGGCATATAATACAATACACCTTAATTCGTAGATCTGTGTTCATTTCAATGCCACATTGAGCTAGACACTCAGTGTTAATCTAATAAAAGCGTCTCTGGAAACTATAGATGGTAATGCACTGCAATAACTAGCTGCCATGATAGTATTTTAAGAATAATCCATATTGACCTGAAAATGTAATTTAAAAAGGTCACATAGCTGGGGCACCTGTTGGGTCTGTAATTCTTTTTGGCAGAAATGTAAGGTATAAACTTTGTTCTTCAAACAGATGAGAGTGGCTGTGGGGACAGTTCGTGTGATATCAATGCTTACTGTGTGCCATCAGAAGATGGACCAAGATGCCAATGCTTGGAAGGCTATACTGGAAATGGCATGTCCTGTCATGGTAATGACCAAATCATTTACTTATTTTCACTGCAGTAATCAAGTGAAAAGAAATGATGAAACCCTTTCAGTTTTTATGTATGTCAAGTAATAAATCACCCCAACCCATGATGTAAGTAAAATGCAGTGGGTTCACAGAGATTCCCTGTGCCTAGAATATGCAAGAATTTACATTGTTTGGGGCTTAAAACAAGCTCCCATTCATCTCTGTTGCTATAGGAATTATGGTGTGATATAAGCCATACGTCCAGCTGAAACTGACATTTCAGTTTTTATAGATGTTGTAGATATTGAAAACTCACTGAATAATTTTGTATATCAGTTGTGTTTTTGTGGACAATTCTCCCAGTTCTGACAAATTGTAACAATTGTCATCAGGTTTAAGATATTTTTATATATCTGTTGTGTTTTCATGAACAGTTTTCCCAGTTCTGACCAATTGTAACAACCGTTATGAGCTTCTTTATGGCTTCTGAAAAGAGTGTTTTGGCACCAGGGAATCATGACAGATATTTTTTGGCAAAAAAGGAGCTTTTACTGCACGCAGTATACACTTATCACACTTATAACTCTTAACCTCAAAGTTAAGCTTACTTTTGATTTCAGCATGTAAATGACTCAGGATATTGTAACACATTTCATATTCAGCTATGTTGTTAATGACTTCCAATTGAATTATACTCACTGACATATCAAAAACACTATATGGTGAAAAGTATGTGTATATCACACCAGATCAGTCCTGCAACAAAAAAAGCAGGTTCAAAAAGACATGGTTTGAAATGTTTCGTGTGGAGGAACTTCAGTCGTCTACAAAGAGTTCTAAATATGGGATGAGTCGGAACTCCAATTGTGAGCCACATATTCTCATCTAACATCAGTACCTTAAAAATGCTCTTTTGGCTACATGAGCACAAATTTCCATAAACACATCCCAAGATCTTCTGGAAAGCCTACCTGGAAGGGTGATGCTGTTATAACTGCAAAGGGGAAAGCTGCATCCTAATGCCCATGGTTTTGAACTGGGATGTCCAACGATCTTCAAATAGGTGTGATGGTCAGCTTTCCACAAACTTTTGATCATATAGTATATTTTACTCATTTAGTGAGGGATAACAGGCCTCTTTTTGGAAGTTTGCTGTAACATCAAACCCTACACCAAAGGCCCAACACAAAACTCCTACACTAACCTGCCAGTGCTGGAAAGGATAAAAGGAATGGATGGCTGCACACTGAGGTAGTGATGAATCTCTTAATTGTAAAATCCGTAACATCAATTAGACCACAGGACAGGCAAACAGGTACAGGTAAACGCGTTTCACACAGAGACGCTGCGCTTATTCATTAGAACAACAGAAAGGAACATATTTCTGCTGAGCATACATGTTTGCATGCTCCTGTTTGTATTTTGGCTATCTCGTCTTGTCAATATATTACTTATTTTGACTTTAATTAAGATGTATTTACATCGATTATCTCAGATTGCAGAATAGAATAAGAATAAGCATTCTAGCTTCTTTACAGAAAAGTGGAGCCTTAGTTTCAACATCAATATTGTTGTGCATTTTACAGTATTTCCTTTTAAAGTAGGCCCATTGTTGGTTCTGTTGTGTAGGGGTGCAGGGTGGTGCAATGCGTGGTTGCATCACACTGTTTTTTGTTTTTTCTTCAACTTTACCGAAGTGTTACAATATGACACTTCATTTAACCACAGTGTAACATGTGTGTCTGCATTTTTTTGCTATCCACTGCAACCAATCTCAATGCAGCATTATGGTGTGAACAGGGAACATAGACAGCAATTGTTTCCTATATGCTGTTGCGTTGAGCCCTCATTGATTTATGCAGATTGACATGGTTTGAGCAAACCCCTAGATATTTGTTTATAATATTTCAGCAACATATCTGGACTTGTGTAATAGGGATTTATTATTGTATAATGTAGTGCAGGAAGACACAACATGATTGCCAGCAGTTTTTGATTTTTAAGGGCATGCTCAGGTTTTGAAAATGTGTCCCTGGAAAATTGTGTCCCCAGCAATGTCTCCAATTTTGAACACTGATCAACTCTAAGGTCCACGGCACATTATTGATCCTGTAACTGGTGACAACTTCCTGGCAACTAGATCACTATACAGGGCAGAACAAATACTCTCCTGTTTTTATACACTTCACCTTCTTTGACCAGATAAGCAAGGTGTCAGTCTGTTGCTGGTGAGTGACATTCTGCTATGATTCTGTCAGCAAGGGAGTGATCCCTTGCTCATCCAGCCAGCAAATGAGTGACATGTGGAAACAGGTGAGAATTTTCTCAGCATTTTTGAGCTATTCTGACACAAGCAAATGGTCACCAGGAGCAAGATCACCAATATGCCATGGGCCTTACAGTAAAATTGCCTGCATTTTGGAAATCTGCATTAATTTCCTACAATATATTTGTTATCTTGACTTGATATATACGCCTTGATATAATTGTAGTTTGCTGCCATTCTCAGATGTTGGCAACTATGGACAAAGTTCTGTGCCTTACATAAAAATCTGAATGAAAAACATATCTAGACATATGGTTACCAGATTAGATATTTATGTTATGTTGTGTATATTATGTAATTTTTCCAGTAAAGGCTAGACAATGTAAAAGGAATCAAGACTGAATGCAAACTATTATAATTATCATCATTATTATTATTATGCAAGATTTAAAAAGAGATTTTCCTTTGTTCGGTCTTATGCCTGAATCCTTGAGAACTGCTCTTTAGACCTACATACAGAATGACATTAACCATAACAGTTGTGTATATAAAAATGCTAAATTTTTTGGCCATTATAAAAAGGCATAGCATTGCTTGCCGCATATGTCCATGGTAATTAATATTGTATGAACATTTCTAGTGTAAAATATAATTTTACTATTTTATATTAAGCATACATAAGTGACACCTCTTTTTAAATACAGCACAAATCTCTTACTATTTAAACATGCATCACTGTGGAATGTAAACTCTGACTAACTTTTTTTGTTCCGCACATATATTCTTGGCACAGGTGAATTTATTGTACATCACGCACCTCTATCTACATTACCAATAACAGACAGCCCTCAACCTCCCTCTGATGTCTCAATGAAAAAAACAGCTGCCACATTATTGATATAATAGTAGAAACTAGAAGGTGAAGAAGTGGACACCACATTCCACCACTCATCTCCTTAATTTATATACTTTGCAGTCAGAAGGATTATAAAGGCATTTGCTTGTAAGGACTCATGCACATGGCTGTATCTGGCCATATGGTGTAAATCCCAGCATATTTCCCTACCAGGGAGCCCACAGATAATGCGTATAGCCACCTCTACAGTAGAAGTGAATGGCCATACCTGCCTATAAGCATGTATACCCAAGTACCTGCAAAAACACCCACATGCATACAGACAAATGCCGCGTACACACGATTGGACTTCTCGTCAGAAAAAGATATGATGACTTTTCCGACGGGATTCCGCTCAACTTTGCCTTGCATACACAAGGTCACGCAAAAGTTCACTGAAATTACGACCATCAAGAACGCGGTGACGTACAACACTACGACGAGCCAAGAAAATGAAGTTCAATGCTTTCGAGCATACGTCGAATTGTTTCCGAGCATGCGTAGGAATTTTGCGCGTTGGAATTGCCACAGACGATTGCATTTTCGGATAGGAACTTTTCCCAACCGAAAAATTAAGAACATGCTCTCAATCTTTTGCTGGCTGGAATTTGGCCAGCAAAAGTCTGATGGAGCATACACACGGTCGCATTTTCCGATGAAAAACTCTCATCGGTCTTTTTCGGGCCGAAATTCCGATCGTGTGTACGTGGCATTACAACTCTGGAGGTAGAAATTTGCATCCAGATTCGTATATTCATATGCGTGTTTCTTCAAGTACTTACATATAAATATGTATAGCCACATAGAGGGGTTGATTTACTAAAACTGGAGAGTGGAAAATCTAACGTAACTGTGCATGGTAGCCAATCAGCTTCTAGCTTGTTCAATGAGGCTTTGACAAAAAATCCTGGATGATTGGTTTCTTTGCAAATCTGCACCCGATTTAGCATGCTCCAGTTTTAGTAAATCAACCCCATTGACTTTAATTTGCAGCTGTACATGTAACCTGTGGACTCCCTGGCAGGGAAATACGCCAGAATTTACACTATACGGCCAGATACAGCTGTATTCATGAGTCCTAATGTAGACAGAACAATATAATATTTTGACGAAAACTTTTAACTAATAATGAGAGTTCTCAGTCATGGCATTTGTATAATCAAGGCATTTCGGAAAGTGTGAAAACTTGCTTACTGTTTGTTTTTAACTTGATGCTTTACTTTAGATATTGATGAATGCTTGCCACACTTTGATGCCTGTGACCCACACAATGCAGAGTGTATCAACATGGAGGGTGGTTATATATGCCGATGCAGAGATGGTTTCCATGGAAATGGCCTTCAGTGCACAGGTAAGCAAATATATCCAGTTCTCGCATCTGAGACTTTGCTCATGGGTGAATGGAGTGTCTTTTACAAACACACTTTACCACCTGTTACTGTCTGATGTTTTGCAGCATAAAAGCAATTAGTCAGCAATTATCTTTTGTTGAGTTGGTTACTGAAACTGTTGAAATGAGGATTATTAGTTGCTGCTGGTTTTCCAGGACTTTGTCCTGCCTGCACTGCCCTATTTAATGAGTCTGGTAGCATTAAAAAGTTAATCACAAGGATAGTCATTCAGTTAAGATAGTGCACATTATACGCCATTACATCTGGCTCTAGAGATGCCTGCAAATTGAAGTGTATTGCTTATTATAATATATAATATATTCAGAATATAAAGAAAAGATGACATGATTATGTAGCATAAAAACTCTATGCTGTTTATTTGTTAATGGTTTCTTCCATAGCCTACAGACAAGAGAATATTGCCTTAGCCTCAGATCAATGGCTAAAGCCTAAGATTTTTTGTGCTTATATCTGCATTTCTCTTCATTTCCTTTGGCAGCTGTAACAAAATAGATACAAATAGAACAAGTACATAGATTTATTGGAAATCTTTAATATGGATACAAGGCTCAAATCAAGAATGACCCAGTAGTTAAACTCATCAAATAACTGGTTCTGATGAATAGTCATGAGCGTCATTGAACTGACACTGACACACTCACTCTACAATAAGGAACACCCTTATTTGAGTTACATGTTTTAGGTTACATTTTTTTACTCTGTTATATTTTTTAACAGTTCATTGTGTATCTCATATGAGTAGGACAGGATTGTGCCATACTCTTAATTTTATCAACTAATCATATGCTGCATGAAGTAAAAATGCAGTATATGAGCATTATGTTACATATATGTGCTGCTTTAAAATAGTCTGCTATCACTCAGCTCAGCAACTCGTGCCATGCTAGTAGTTCTTTTTTTATGTTAAGAATTTTTTAATTTTTTTTTTAATTTAAGAATTTATTTAGGAATTTTGTTAAATAACAAGATAAATGTAGAAAGATCCACATACAAGGGTAACAAACTCTCTGTCATGTGAAACATGATAGATCACAGTACATAACATGCTCAATGAGTCTATGAGAAATAACAGTTAAATAGAGTCCTAGACTACATAGGAATTTAGGTCAACATTGCCCTTCTGGTAACCACGTCTGTTAGTATGTGGAGGGCAGGTAGTGTTGACGTAGTTATAACACCAGTGGAGAAACAATATCAAAAGAAAGAAACATAAAAAAAGAGATGTAAGGGAAGGAGTGAGGGAATGGTTAGAGAAAATGGGGCAGGAATATGCGGGGAAAAAGGGAGCCATCTAGTACACAGTGAAATTACAGAGGAAGGTCAGCGCATGTTTTAAATCAGGTGCTTCAAATGCCCGACACAGCATTAAATTTGTTCAATGTGTTGTGCAATCTTGCCTTAAGTGTTTCAGTAATCTTACTTCTTTGATCTTATTCAATAAGTCATGCAAAGCAGGGGAAGTTGTCGGTTTCCATTTAGTGGTTATCTGGAAGTGTGTCTCTGTTAGAATATGGGAAATCATTTTTTTTTAAAAAACACTTTCTACACTTCAAATAGGAAGACTCAAAAGGTGTCTCAGAAGGTCTAAAGTGATAAAAGTTTTTGCTAGTTTTGAGAGCAAGGCAACGGCTTCCACCCAGAAGGATGTGGTGCCCGAGCAGGCCCTCCAGATATGGTATAATTAGCCCCACTGCTAAGTGGGCCATATTGCTGACTGTTGGATTTATGAGATACATTAAATATGAAGTACAGTATAATACCAACACATTAAGATGTTATATAGAATAGACAGGACATTAGCCAAATCTTCAAGGGAAATTCGTGTCCCCCTACCTTTTCCTATCAACATATAAGGATGTTCAAGAAATGTACTCATTGTTTTGAATATATGAATCATCCTCCCTGCAGATCTTCTCCAAGGGGGCGTGAGCTGATTGAATTTAAAGTATTTAGTAAATAACTGGGCAAAGTGTTGGATTTGGACATAACTGTAAAAGGTTGAGGAAGGGAGGTTATATTTATCCTGTAATTTGGAGAACAGAAGAAGCATAGAATCTAGGTGAGAGCACAATCTCCAGGGCTATATAATTTTTGATTGTGAGCTATCAGGGACACCCAGAGTGCAGAAAAAGGATGTCAACAATGATTTTGTGGATGTCAAATTAAATTTGTCTTTGGTTTGCCACCAGATAAGTTTAGTGAATTGCATTGGAGCCAGAAAATCGGAGTCTGATATTGTGTATCCTGAGCTGCAGGGCAAAGAGTTGGGGTAAATGAGCACCAGCCAAATGTACTCAGGTTCTGTCCAGCAATTCTAGGACCAGAACATGGCCCAAGACACCAGATGTCTCAAGTGGGCTGCAAAATAATATTCTGTTATATCCATTAGTTCAACAAATCCTTGGGATTTAGGTGTGCAAAGCAGCCCTCTAAAGAGACGGTGTCATGTAGTTCCATATGAAATGAAAGTGGTTGTAAAGACAGAAGGTTTTTTACATTAATGCAGCTCTTCCAACCCCCCACCCCCACCCCCACAAGTTTCCCCTTATACACACCTGAGTCTAATGTCGATCCAGTGCTGTACCCTAGAGCAGGGGCTCTCCTCTCTCTTCTCTGTCCCTCCTCCCAGGGTAGAGAGGCAACAGCAGGAGCCATTAGCTCATGTTGCTGTCAATCAAACCTTTTGACGAAGTAGCGGGGGGCTGGACCAGGCCGCGCTGTCTGTGTCTATGGATGCAGGCAGCATGGCTCGGGATCAAGCCCTGCAGGTGTCCCATAATAGGAAGCAGCTTTCTCTGGTAGCACACCGAGAAGAGGCAAAGCCAGAAGAGCCAAATGGGGACCTGAGAAGAGGAAGATTAGGGCTGTTCAAGCAGGTAAGTATAACATGTTTGTTATTTAAAAAAAAATAGTTTTACAATCACTTTAAGGAAGGCAAACTGAATTTTTTAAAGATCTTTAAAGGAACACTAATAGGAAGTGTTTTAAACAAATAGAGACATTTAGGAATGATAGACATCCTAATTGTTGCAATTCATTTCAGTAGAGATAGAGGGTGTGATTTCCATTTGTGTGCTACATCTTTGCATAAGGGGGTAAGTATTGTTTATAGAGAGACTAATAAGTAGGCATGATGTGTACACCTAGGTACTAAATGGAATCTGCCTTTCAGCTGTAGTTAAAATTAAATTCCAGCTGACCGAAGTGGGGAGCTCTAACATTGAAAAGAAGTGCTTCAGTTTTGGTGGTGTCCATTTTTTATTCCCACAAGGAGCCATATTCCTCTAAAATCTTATGAAGATTTGGTAGTGATACAAGTGTGTTCATATTGTATTAGAAGGATATCGTCGGCGTATAGGGAGATAGTAGAATTTCTGTTTTGTATGATAACTCTGGAGATATCCATGATGAAAATTAGAGATTAGTGGTTCCGTACCAAGCAAAAAAAGCAGTGGGGACAAAGGACAATCTTTGCAGGTACCATTTAAGATCAGGAATGTTAAAGATACGGAGTGCAGGAGTTTGACTGCCACCATGGGGGTGGTATAGAGCGTTTAAATGGCTTGGAGGAAAGGAACCCTAATACAGGTAGGGATCCTGTTCCCATGCTGTCCCCTTTTGTACCCATATGTGTACAAGGGGTGCTTACAAGTTAAAATACCAGTAATTATTTTAACTTGTGAAGATAAAAAGTTAAAATACGTACTAGTGTTTGTTAGAGATCATTCTTTGAGTGAGTCATGCCTTTGTGTCATGGTAGTCCCATCCCCATTCCTTCCAACTCATCATGGTAAGAGAAGTCTTGTTGTCTAATTGGATGCCGTTCTGCCCCAGTCAAAAAAAGGGGCATCATAGCCAATTTTTGGGGCTAGAAAACAAGCTTGTGTAACTCAAACAAGTACAAACTGGATGTACAGATTTATAGGGTGTTGAAATCAAGTGTATTTCTGCATGTTGCAGAACAAGAGAAGGAAGGACCTGTAAAGTATAAAGTAGTTTTTATGTAAAAAGTTATAATATCTGCTGGGTTTTGTTGGAGATCATTCTTTGAGTGGGTCATGGCTACATATCATGTGTGTACCATGCATTGCTCTAGCTGTGACATAGCAATGCATGGGATAAGCCTAAAAGAAAAAGTGCACTTTAAAAAAGTGCACTCCCAAGAAGCATACCCACCTAGATCCAGTGGCCTCCAATGTTTGTCTACATCCTGTTTCAAAAGCATTCTGTATGCTGGCCATGTCTACACGTTAGCATCCCATAGTCTTCTATGAAGCCATCTCTGTCTCTTGCCATTGGCCACAGCCCCACAGAAGTCTAAGGAGCTACTTTGTGGGTGCAGTCAGAAGCCTTTTTGAACAAAATTTGAACAGATACCGGAAGCTGCCGCCACTGGGTGTAGTCATGCATTAAGTTAAGGCAGTAGAGCATAAGGGATAGGAGCACTTTGTTTTAATTGAAAGAGGCATGTCTTTGCATAGTTAAGTCTCTACACATGTATGAAATGTCTTTAGGTGTTTGAAATGCACAAATTACTCTTGTACTAAAGGAGTAAAGAGCTTGTCATCTATGATTTATTATACGATACATTACACGGGGAGCTTAGTGCAGCCCATCAGACACAAAACTGCCATGCTTTTACCCAATTTACTAACACTGTATTATATGTTGTTTAATACAACCTCTTTCGTCTAATATAAGTAAGCTGGTAAAACTTGCTAACACAAATAATACACATATGTACGTAAAATATATGATTCTATGTTGTCATAGTCTGTATTATAATCGTATTTACTGTATGCCTTTGTGCGGTAGATATTGATGAATGCACCCAGGGCACTCACGGATGTGGAGACGAGTTCCTCTGCACAAACACACCAGGGAATTACACCTGCATATGTAGTAATGGGATTCCTGGAACTGCCACTAACTGCCTGGGTGAGTTGTTTCACAGAAGCCTGACGCTGGGAAAGCGAAGTGAGCACAGGGATAGTGGTTAACCATAGAAGTCTTACAGTGGAGCCAAGGAATCCCTGCATAGTTAATAAGCTTTTCATATGTCTCCTGCTGCTGTTTGGGAATAATCTTCTAAAAATCTCCATAATCATGATTGTTTCTTAAGTCTCTTCATTTTCCACTTCTTTTCATTTGGCGTAATTGACATCCAGTGTTAGAGATTTAAGTGATTAACTATATAAATTGTTCTCGGTTCTCTATTTCTTCATATTGTATTATGCTATTCATTTACACCTTTAAAATTTTGATTTACTATGAAGTGTGTTATCTAATCCTTTTTATGACCATGATTACTCTTCCTATCATTTAGAAAGTAAAGGCATTATTTCTGTAGAAAATCAGTATTCTACTACTATTCGTCTATTTATTTAATCTACTTTTAAAGTTTTTTTTGTTTTTTTTTTAAGCTTAATGCTTTTTGAGTATATATAAATGCAGCTACTATGTTATTAATTATGTATGTGTTTTTACTTATTTCCAGTAACATACACATTGTAGTTGAACAGCTCATGGACATAGATTGTGATGCTAAAATGTATAGTGGTTACAGCTGCATTTGAAATAGGGGTAGTATGCTAGTACTTGTTAAAAGTACATCTTTGTGAAACGATTAGCACATCCCAAACAGAGTGCCTGTTTAAAACCATTTTATGGGCTCTGTTAAAAGCAAACAGTAATACTGAGAAACAGCACAGTGTGAACATGCACTATCGTGATTGTGATTCAATTATATGAACTTTTATACAGTCATTATGTTGGGGATGAGCAGATCATTTTTTACAAGCACATGGTTATAGGTTGGAGCTCATGTCACCTGCATATGTAGGAACTAATACAACATGAAGGGGTGAGCTGAGCAGTTAAATATGCATGTTAAAATTACAGATCTTTCTTGTAAGTAATGTGAAGCTGTTTTCACGTTCAATACCCCATCACAGGTAAGGGAAATAAATACAGTAATACATTGGTTTGCGAGTAACGCACAGTGGCATGTGGTCCTCAACTTTTTTTTGGGGGGGCCACCCAAACAGCCAACCACCCCCACCCAAACAGCCAACCACCCCCACCCCTGGCGCTCGATCAATCGCCGCTTACACCCACCGTCGTTCGATCGAACCACCCAGGTCATGGCTTCAGCAGCTTCCCACTCTGCGTCTCCTTCTGACTCCTGGTGATCGCTTCTCCTCCTGGCCAATCAGGACTTAGGACTTAGGAGGAGAAACAGGAATACTTTAGCGAATATTGATTTGCTAATATCACACAACTGGGTGGGCTTGAGGGGAGCAGTGCTCTGCGCCCCAAGCCCATCCTTTTTGAAGCCAATTAGAGCCTCAGGCTCTAATCATGTGCTTAAAAAAAACAAAACATTGAAATCCATGCTGTAGACATGTTGTATACAGTAAAGCCGCTGGTGTATACATACAGTAAAGCCGCTGGTGTATACATACAGTAAAGCCGCTGGTGTATACGTACAGTAAAGCCGCTGGTGTATTAATACAGTAAAGCCGCTGGTGTATACGTACAGTAAAGCCGCTGGTGTATACGTACAGTAAAGCCGCTGGTGTATTAATACAGTAAAGCCGCTGGTGTATACGTACAGTAAAGCCGCTGGTGTATACATACAGTAAAGCCGCTGGTGTATTAATACAGTAAAGCCGCTGGTGTATACGTACAGTAAAGCCGCTGGTGTATACGTACAGTAAAGCCGCTGGTGTATACGTACAGTAGAGCCGCTGGTATATACATACAGTAGAGCTGCTGGTTGTATACAGTACTGTATGTGGCCAGAGGTCCGGGGGCGCTGGTGGCTCCCAGCGCTTTCTGGAGAACTCGGAGACACTCCCAGCTGGTTGAGGCGGTTGTAACGCACGTTCGAAGCACCCAGAAGTGATGTCAACAGTTCCCGAGTGTCTCCGAGTTCTCCACCAGCGCCCCTGGACCTCTGGCTACATATAGTACTGTATACTGTACACCAACGGCTTTACTGTATATATACACCAGCGGTTTACTGTATACAACAGCGGCTTTACATGGATGAGCACCAGACTCCTTAACATTGTGAGTGTAATTCTTTTTTTTTACATTAAAACTGTGATCCTTCTTTTTTAAAAAGGTAATGTGCAGATTAATTAATGTTATGTTTACAGTACACGTTATACTGTACTGTCTTTTTAAGTGCAGGTTAATTTGTTTTATTTTTACAGTACACTTTATACTGTATTTTGTATTACCATAATCATTTTTATATGAATAAATGGTTGTGGAATGAATCATCTGAGTTTCCATTATTTCTTATGGGGAAAATGGGGAAATTTGCTTTGATATATAAGTGCTTTGGATTACAAGCATGTTTCTGGAACAAATTATTCTCGCAATCCAAGGTATTACTGTAATTAAGAAAAAAAAGAAATAAAGGATTTTTTCTTGCACATGGTTGGATGATTTTGCAATTAACACTTCTTATAAACCTTATTCACTACACTAAGTAAAAAGTCACATTGCAAAATAAACGTACACACTACAAAGTGAACATTCATTTTGCTAAGTGAATAGTCTGTATTCCTTTGGTAAATACTTGCAACACACAGATTGGACTAAAGCTCTTGTCAGTACCTCTGCAAAGCCTAGTCGTAGTGGAGCTATGACATAAATGTGCTGGAGTCACAGTGCTGTAAAGCTCTGACCCATTCCCACTAAGCCCTGCATTCTTTTACTGAGGTGCCATGACATATATCCACGGCAAGTGTGTGAAGCGGTTACTAAGGACAAGAGGTATTACCAGTTCATACATTTTCATTCCAACTCCTACATTTGTCAAAGTATGCCTTATTTTGCGCTATGATTGCCTTCTTAAAATGTCACAGTATCTATCATAAATAAAAAAGGGAGGTAAGTGGAGCTATGCAAATCTTTTCTTTTATGCCTAAATTTCTAAGTGCATATACAGAATCCCCAGAATATAGTGCCCAGATACAGCCTAAAATTGAAAACATCGTTATTATCATAAAATAATAAAATATATTGCTCCATGATGTATTTGCTGTATAATATAACATATATGACTTGGACAGTACAAGTTGTTACAACCCACTTAATTGTTCTTACCTGTCCTGTCCAAGACATTATTTACCTTCCACGTCTTAGTCGTCTGGTGTTCTGTTATCCTTTACCTTTACTGTGGAAATAGGAGCATCAGTAGCCTACATACAATCGGTAGTAAACCCAAAACCAAGACATTTTTTACATTGCAGCTTACCAATTCCGAGATGTGGTGGCTGCATTTATTTTCTTTTTTAATAAAATAAAATGTGATCTAGAGCACCAAAAGGGCATGTACAAAATATCAAAGCATTCGCCCTGGGACTTTAAAGGAAGTGCATCATGCATGAAAATACTGTATGGTAAATACACATAACTACAGATTACAAACACAATAAAATCCAGTTGAAAAATATATAGCTCTAATTTATAGTATATATAGTAAGTGAAGACATAAATTCCTTCACAATCATAATTATATTATATATACATTCCAAATATAAATACACGATGAACAATGGACATTAAACAATTCATATATTTCACATATAGATACATAGTTGGCAATTTGCATTTAAAAAACCAACGCGTTTCGTGACTCTCTTTTCACTTCTTCAGGAGTTTATGCAAAATACATGTCTAGGAAATAAATATCAGCATATAAGTTTTTGGACATACTGGTAGTATGGCATAATCAGCCAAGTTGTGGTCATCACATGGTCCCACTACTTACAAATGAGCTCCAAGTAAATATGGTTTTCTTTTAAGGCTTTTTTCCTTTATCTGTTGATCCGGCCAGTAAGTCTGTTATGTTTCAACTTCCTTTAGCAGATCAAGCTGTCCAGCAAAAGTGGCAGTTAGAGGGTTGACACTGACAGGGGTGCTTAATGATCACTTTTATTTATTTATGTAAAATCTTTATCCCAAAAGGAAAAAAAAACTACTACTTTATAAGTGTTAGCTGGAGTTCCTAAAGGATCTGTGTTGCAACATTGGATTGAGAGGTGTTTAGACCCTGCTCACCCTGTTTAGCAGAAGGTATCACCACCATTCATATACACTCATTTGCATTGTAATTTTATTTTTGTTAGTGGCACTTTAAGTGGTATTACACATGATTCACATGTCCTTATAATAGTGTTTTGTTTTTTTAGAGGATTACGCTGCATTTTATTTCACTTAATTTCTTAGCTGAAGTTCTGCTTTAATTTGTTAGTAAAGTCCATCTTCTAGGCCTTCTAACAGTACCCTGTCCTCAGATTGACACTGCTGCTGTCCAAAGGTGTCTCTGTTGCTTCTCCATCCAGAGTGCAGACACCCTAAAGCCTCATACACACGATTTTCCGAGAGGAAATGTGTGATGACAGGCTGTTGGCGGAAAAATCTGACCGTATGTATGCTTCATGGGACAATTGTTGGCCAACTTTCCGTGGATAAATGTTGGATGGCAGGTTTATAATTTTTCCACGGTCAAATGTGTGTTGTCGGATTTTCCGAGTGTGTGTACACAAGTCAGTCGGACAAAAGTCCAAAGAACAAACACGCATGCTCGGGAGCAAGGATGTGCCAGAAGCGGTCGGTCTTGTAAACTAGCGTTCGTAATGGAGAATTAACATTCGTGATGCGGCAAATTATGAAATATTGAAATCTTGCAGCGCACATTCTCTTCTTCTTTAATGGGATAATAATGAAGCTGCTTTGCTGGTGATACTGATGGAGTTATTGCAAACAAATTTTCAAAGGCTTTTTTTATCTAGTGAGATCAAGATTAATATATATATATATATATATATATATATATATATATATATATATATATTTTTATTATTATTATTATTATTATTATTTGGGCAAGGCCATTATCCCGTAGTTTTTAAGATCAAAGATACAACTATGTTGGTGTCCCTTGTCAATTTTACGTTGTATTTTTTTAAATGTAACTGCCTACACCCAAACTGTCATTTGAAGTAAAACACATAGCCAAGTATTATTCTCCACAATTTTTTTATTGTGCATTAAAATAAGAAAAGAAATAAAATTAGACATGCTATCTGCCAATAGAACTTAACCAAAAATTGCATTCTATGCATCCAAAAATATAGAAAATATACCAAATCAAAGCGTTATTCAACCAAAAAAATGTCAAAGCAATAACTCCAAGGCCAATAATAAATAACACGTTATCTCCTCCGATTCCGCAACATGTCTGGTTGATGAACGGCTGTTCAGAAACAAAATGAAAAGCGCGAAATGAAAAGCGCGAAAAGAAAAGCGCGAATTGACACTCGCCAAACTTCTACTAACACGAAATTAGCATAAGGAACCCAAAGGGTGGCGCTAAAGAGCTGAAAAACCACGTAGTACGTCAGTACGTTCGCAATTGTTGGCCAACAATTCAATTATGTGGAAGTGTGTATGCAAGACAAGTTTGGGCCAACGCCCTTCAGACAAAAGTCCATGGTTTTGTTGGTGGAAAGTCCGATCGTGTGTACGAGGCTTTAGGCAGGAAGTGTGTAAGACTGTAAGCAGTCAGATCACCAAGTTAAAATAAAGCAAAAAAGCCTAAAAAGGAAAACAAACGCAGCCACCACATTTAAAAATTGGTAAGCTGCAATATCATTACATTTCTGTTTTGGGTTGAACACCGCTTTAAAATTTACATTATGGTGAAAGGGGCAACACTATTGAGGGCACATGATTGTAATCTGACCCTGCCTTACATATTGCTTCAGCTTGGGAAGGCTTCCACTGACCCTCATGTCATGCATGTTCAGAGACCCTCCAGCACACCTTAGTGCTTGGAACAACCTCTGTATTGACACAGCTGGGTGTCTGATTGGAAATCAAAACAAAGTGACTATTGATGGAAAGGATAAAAAATTATTTTATAACACGATTTTATAACATATGCAGGTTATATCATCCTGAATATGTTTACTCAAAACAGTAAACCTGTATTGTCAATGTACACAGACTCGAATATATGGGAGATGGTGTAATTGGTTTAATGTAGTTCAGTTTTAGATGACTGCCATGCTAACTGGCTTGAAATATATCTCTTGTATGCTGTAATGTGGAACTCATTGGTATATATTGTGAGAGGTTGGAATAATGGTTCGTTTTTTGCTAATGTTTGAATATTACATTATTTTCAGAGTTGACCACACCTACCAGCACTTTTTTTCCAACCGTATACAACTCTTCGGGTAGCGGCTATATACAGAATTGCCCTGAATTCTATGATGACTACTGTTATAATGGGGGTGTGTGCATCTACTTACCGGCAGTAGAAGAATATGGATGCATGTAAGTCAATAGAATTAGATCTGTAATTTACAGGCAACCAGGTGTATCTGCTTGGACTTTTTATTGTGTATACATTGCTCTCCTCCCTTTAGGTCACTTTTTTTTTTTTTGTCAGATTTTTCCAGTATCTATTCCTTCTTTATAACATATTTTCATCCTTTTTGTTAAATTGTTCACAATTACAGGTCATGCATTAACACGGGGCACTCTGTATCTTCTAGTGGGGAAGAATTGGAAAGATCTCTTCTCCCTTTTGGTCTTCGTTATAGTTGTTAAGGACAGACAGCAATGAAAATGTGATGATAGGGAGTCTAATCATTCTCCACTCTACAAATTTATAGTTAGTCTTGAAAAAATACCCAAGTTCAACCTTTAAAAGGGGAAGCAAAAAAATAAATCATACAATCCCATAAACACAATCCTATACTAGGGTTGCCACCTGCCTGAGATTCACCAAGACAGTCCGGGTTTTAAATCATGTGTCCGGGTTTCAGGCATACTGAAACCCGGACATATTATTCAGAATGGGCTGTGGCTCCGCAAGTAACCAAGATAATCACGCACAAATCTGTTGCCCTCCAGGAACTGCAGGCGGCTGTCTGGGGGTTCGGTATCACTGGGGGCATGGCAATGATGTCAGCAAGAGTACTTTGGGCACACCCAATGTTAGCTGTGGCACGCTATGCGCACCGCAGTACTCCTCTCCTTGGGGCACCTAAAGGTGTCCCAGGCTGCTAAAGTGTTACAGGTTTGGCTTGAAGAAAAGGTAGCAACCCTATCCTATACCCACAGTTAATACAGAGGAAGGCAAAAAAAACCCATCATAGCATGGTCCAATTTGTTCCAGTAGGGGAAAAAATTCTTTCCTGATCTCATAAGAGTCAATAGGATAGTCCCTGGATCAAGTTTACCTAAAAATATTAGTATCCAGTTACATTGTGTACATTTAGGAAACAAATGTATTTCTTTATTGCTGTCTGTGTCCCTGTTAGAGATATTTGCCCTAATTTCCGGTTTCAATGACATGGCAGAAAGTAAGAGGAAGTCCCCCCATCGAGCAAATGTAAGATGACCATATACATTGAAAAATCTGAATGTACAATACCACTCGCTGCCATAGAGATCTTTACACTGGATTGGAATCTGTTTAGATAGAATGAAAAATTATATAAATGTTTTGTGCAAACTCATCATTGTTTTATTTAATTTGACTGGATTGTATATGACAGTCAAGATATTACATGTCAATCACATTTAAGTTTCCAACACACACTAGGTTTAGAACTTAAATGCTATTTCTTTTAAAATCCAGAAGGTGGCGATGTTGTCTCATTAAATAGACTGAGAAAGCCAAGCAAAAATAGCAGCAATTTGATTTTGTAGTGCACTGTGAACATTACCCCAAATAAGGCTGGTGTCAATACGCTAGGGCTCTACACAGTAAATAAACTCGTACACACAGAAAATATAAGCATGGTGATGCACTAATTGTTTAAAAGTATATTTTAAGCCTTTTTTTTTTTTTCTGACTCTGATTCAAGTAATTTCCCTTCACTCCTGTAGACAAGACAGGATGTGAGAGCAAATCACTCCAAAGTGAAGGAAATGCCTTTTTAAAATGTCACCAGAACATATGTCCCCATTGGTAGACTTCCTGTATGGTCACCAGGACAAATTGTGCGAGTGAACACCACAGATATGTGCTTTGTTCAGATTTCATGAAAGCAAGTTCCTGGAGCATTTGTGCAAGTATATACAGCATTGTATTGCAGACTTACCTCCTAGTTTGGCCTGCTCCAGCTATGCAAGACCTGGCACTCTCCTTCATGTCACCATTGCTGCTGCCACTCTCGTCCTTTTTTCTGGACCTGGTATCTTCTTTCTGAGACCATTGGACAGACACTGATAATATAAGTCCTACATATGTGCACTAAAATGATACCGTCCCAGCACCTGACTTTATACTCGGCATTATACAGGTTCCGAGAGTATACACTGAAATGCTTATGTGCTGCAGCCATACATTTATAAAAAAACTTTAGAAGCTGATTGACTACCATGCGCAGTTGCACCAGATTTTGCACTTTCCAGTTTTAGTAAATCAACCTCACTGATTTTATTCTGTTTTTGGGTATATGATTTTGTTATATCAGTTACTAAAATATATATTCACCTTTAGGCTTCCTGCATACTGGATGTTGGGCATTTTGCCCTGGTGTATGAAATCCTGGCATTTTAGCGTATTCCAGGCTGTGTGCAGTGGAGCCGGGTGGTGCATGCACCTTCTGCCCCCACCAAAATGCTGGGCTCTCATTAAGGCCCCTTTCACACTTGTGCAACTTGTCCTGCGACTTGGGACTGCACAGTCGCATGACAAGTCGTACCCCGTAATTTCCAATGAGTATCATTCATATCTGTGCGACTTCAAGTTGCACTGACTTCAAAGTAGTCCCTGTACTACTTTGGTCCGACTTTGATGTGAGTTGAGGTCCATAGACCTGACGTTTACACAGGCATTGCCTGAAATTGCGCCGGCGAATTTGAAAATTTGCGGTAAAATGGCAGCAAAATTGCGCTACTTTCAAGTCACGGCAGTGTGAAAGGGGCCTTACTGGGGCTTAGTGCCCAGTGTACATGAGGCCTTGTATGTAGTATCCTGATCCTGTCCCTGCCTTCCCCTCTGCAGCACCTTTGTAAATATAACAATAAGAAGTTTACACTGCCTAGCCTGCAGGTCTGGAACAGCTTTTACTTAAAAGAATTTTCAAACAAATTTTCTTCCAAGTGTCTGTCTAGTGGTATCTTACATAATATCAGTTAGTAGACAGTGTTTCAGCTCTCCTAATGCTACACTACAAATAATTGCATGCATTTGGACATACCAGTGGCTGTCCAGGGTAAAAGAGCAGAACTGTAAATGATAACAGCTGCACTCGGAATGCCTGAGGCCTAACACACTGCCGCAGCCACAGGCAAGCTAGGCAGAGTCCTCTACAACACCATTTAAACAAATTAAGTATATTAGTAATACTTTTTGTGACTGTTTGGAATGTTTAAAATGAGTGTAAGCACATTGTGCTATTTTAAAAACGTATTTTTCTCCGTGTGAATATCATAATATGTTAATTCACATTTCAGCTGTGTGAACGGGTATTTGGGAGAACAATGCCAGTTTGATGACCTGAAGTGGTGGGAGCCACGATCAACACAGATGAGGATTCGTAGTGTTACCATCGCTGTATCTTTGGTTGTCCTCTTCCTGACTCTGGGTCTTGGGTCCTTTGTAATATACCATTACAGGTGACTGCAATATTCATGTACTATAAGCTGAAGATCATTTCAGATAGTGATTATTTATAGAAAATACAAATACGTTAACTTTTCTGGCAAGTTGATTTAGTAGAGCAATGCAAAGTGTAATGACTCATGAAAACCATTCGATTTTGCTTTCCTGCAAACAGGAACTATATAATTTAATATGTATGTTTGCTTGTTAATGCACAGAAAATCACACCCAATCACAGTAAACATGTTGTGGTGCTCTACAGTACAGGTGCATTGCCCGCTACTGTAATAGTGGAGTTGATTTACTAAAGACACTTGACCCTCCCTTCTAGATTGTAAGCTCTAACAAGCAGGGCCCTCTGATCCCTCCTGTATTGATTTGTATTGTAAGTGTACTGTCTGCCCTCATGTTGTAAAGCGCTGCGCAAACTGTTGGCTCTGTATAAATCCTGTATAATAATAATAATAATAATAATAATAAAGGCAAATAGACACTCTGCAAGTGCAGTTGCTCCAGAGCTTAGTAAATGAGGTCCATCATGCTGACGTCCATCATCCAATCATGCTGACATATGACATTTGTTTAGTTACGTATTAAAATTCGGATAGAATTTTCGTTATTTGGAGGTTCGGATATATCTGAAACTCCGAATCACAATAGTAACGAATTTCAGTGAATCCAAAATAAATTGTAAGGAAAACAACAAATTAATTTGTATTTATTCGGAAGACACGATGTGATAGTTTGGGCCTTTTGTTAATATTTGAAGCATCCGAAATAACGTAACGACATAATAGATCAAAATTGATTTGGATCCATTCATTTTTATTTAGTGAGCGTAGCATGAACTAATAAGATTCTTTTTATGTTGGGGTTGAACCTGAGAGACCATTCATTTAATTTGTATGTGCACAGCCCAACAAACAAAGTCAATTTGGAATAAGGAAATCAATGAAATTTAATAACATAGCGAATGAATACATATTAATTCGGAACCATTCGTTTTATTCGGCTGAGAGTGGTGAGGTAGTCTTTGACTCTTGGATAATCAGCCTGATTCTTTTTGCATGAACATTCTTTCATTATTTAAAAAAAAAAATGCACTTTATATGAAATGGAAACATTATGCAATAAATACAGTAAGGTATAAAAGAGAAAGAAGTTGATTCCTACCTATTGTGTTTGGGTTGGATGGAGGTGAATCCATCAGACTTTCCGAATCATAACATAATGAATGAATCCGAAATTAATTTTGTTCTATTCGTTACTTTGGGATGCAGGTAACTCCAGTTGATATCGTCCAATCAGCTCATTCCATTTCTGTTTGTGAGTTGGACTTGCAGGGATATAGCCAATCTTCTGAAAAAAACTAAAGAATAACAGAACTTCAAAAAATACAAATTGATTCAGAACAACAAGTATAATAAACAGCCAAATACCTAAAAAAAAATCCAAAAACAAATCATTCTGGAATAAAGATTATGATGCATCGAAATGATTTACTTAATGAATTAAGCCTAAACGAAACTAAATTTTCGTCAAGCACATCTCTACAATCAAATGTTTTCTTTTTTTTCTATCATGTCATTAGGTATTCTTTGAAAAGTGATACTCCATCTCATTTACTAAGCTCTGGAGCAACTACACTTGCAAAGTGCACAGTCTATTTGCCTTTAGTAAAGTCACCCCAGTGTGTTTCATGATATGTGCAATGCAGTAACAAGTAGTAAAATGCACCACTCTGGGCATTCCTGACTTTGACTCTTAGCATGACTTTTAGAAATGGAGAACTGTATAATGGGAAAGAGGAAGAATATAGCAATGCTCAAGCTGCCATTACTGATATCTTTCTTAAAAAAAGCAATTAGCTAGAGCTTTCTCCCTCCAGCTTCAGCTGATTCACTGATCAAGAAAAAAAAAAGTGTGTGAAGTCAGAGTGAAGTTGAAACTCCAAACCTATATGCTTGTATTGAATCAGTGGCCTAGAAAGAATTGAAGTCAGCAAAGCCTATTTTATGTCAATGTGAAAACAGATATCTGCAAAGTGATTTAAATTAACAAAAAACACATACTGTACCATCTGAATGCATAAGTATCGACTCCCTTCAAGTCAATATTTGGAAGAAGCACCTTTGGCAGCCATTACAGGTTTAAATCTGGATGGGTGTCTATCAGCTTTGCACATCTGGACATTGCAATTTTCTCCGATTCCTCTTTGCAAAATTAATTTAACTCTTTCACGTTGCATGGGGTTTGTGAGTGAACAGTCACAAACTCTTTATTGGGGTGAAACTTAAGCCTCGTACACACGATCGGATTTTCGGCAGGGAATTGTGTGATGACAGACTGTTTGCCTAAAATCCAAACATTAGTACGCTCCATCAGACAATTGTTGTCCAGCTTTCCACCAACAAATGTTGGATGACAGGCTAGTAAATTTTCGTCGGACAACGGTCTTTTGTCAGATTTTCCTATCGTGTGTACACAAGTCCGTCACACAAAAGTCCGAAGTACAAACACGCATGCTCGGAATCAGTGCTCACCAAACACGACATTAGCAGAAGGTGCCCAAAGGGTGGTGCTTAAGAGCTAAAATTACACGTAGTACGTCACTATGTTCATGTTTGTTGGCCGACAATTGTGTACCGTTTGTATGCAAGACAATTTCCTGGCACACGCCCTTCGGACAAAAGTCTGACGCTTTGTTGGGGAACAATCCGATCATGTGTACGAGGCGCAGCCCCCCTGGCGGTATGATTATATCAGATTTTTGCGTCTCAAAGCAGTACAATTATTTTGCATAGAAATTTGGCATTTTATATTGTAGGCCTGTAATTCTTAGCAATAACACACTTAAATCTGTCCACCAAGAGTCTAGTAGATATCCCGGGTATGATGAAGTTTGAAACACAAAATCATAAATTTGAATATAATAAATAAATATAAATAATTATAAAAAATAATATAATAAAATTAAATTCCCCACGATTCACTATCGCTCAATTCTGCAAGTGTCCTAATTTACTATTGCTGTTTTCTAGCTGGTCTAAAACCACTTTTGACGTAAAGGGACCCTTTTTGGTTGCTATGGACGATCTCCAGTTTCCAGGCAGAAAGAAGAGTATACATAATATAAAACTGCATGCAGAGCATTGGACAAATCACTGGGGACAAAAGGGATGTGAAATGATTTCATACAGTACTGTAATCTGTAAAATTACAGTGTACTGTATGTATTATGATTTTTCACTTTTTTTAATTTGCCGCCAGGCTCAACCCCCGTGCGTCGCGACGCTCGCAGGGAACGGAGGCCGGCACAGAGAGGCTTCGGGCGGAGGACAGAGCCCGTGGACACAGTGGGGGGACATTGCAGGATCCTGGGGACAAGGTAAGTATACTGCTCTAGGATCCTGCAATGCAATCCCGAGTGTGGCTCGGGGTTACCGCTAATGGTACTGAAATTTAACCCCGAGCCACACTCAGGAAAACCACCAGGGAGGTTAAGACTTGGCCATTCCAAGACATTAACAATGTTGTTTAACATGTTCTTGTGTAGTTTTGACGTTATGCTTGAAGTCATTGTCTTCTTTGAAAACAAATCTTCTCTCTAGATTTAAGGTTCTTGCAGACTACATGCTTTCTTTTAGGATTCCTCTGTATTCAGCTGCATTCATTCTACCCTATACCCTTTCATGCCTTCCACAGCATGCTGTAGAGAAGCATCCTGCCAACATACCTCATTGTGGGGATAGTGCGTTTATGATGATGTGCGTTGTTTGGCTTATGACAAACAGGTAGTTTAGAATGATGGACTAACAGCTTAATTTTGGTCACATTAGACCATAGAACCTTAGAACCTTTTTACAGCTGAATTCAAAGTATCCTAGATGCAATTTGGCAAACAGTTGGTAAGATGCCATGAAAGTGTTAGTTAGCAGTGGATATTTCTGCCACTCTTCCGTAAAGCCATAGGTCTCCTGGTGGCTGCCCTCACTAGTCTTCTTCTTGGTAACTTGGTAACTCACATTTGGTGGGCAGCCAAGATTTACAGCTGTGCCATATTCTTTCCTTTTCTTAATGATGATTTAAGTGCACTTCAGTCCATCCAGTGACTTAGAAATTGTTCTTTATCTGTCCCCTGACTTGTGTTTTTCAGTTTCAGTTTTCCAATTTCTTTGTCTTCATAGTGTAGATTATGCTATGATACTTAGCCACCAGAAGTTAGACCTTTCTGATTCACACATATTTATACTATAATAAAGTAAAAGGCTGTAAAGACTGCGTAAGTCTGTGAACAGGAAGCAATGGTAACATAATATAGATATAATATAGATATAAAGCAATGCAATATGCACTGGCGCTATGCCTGGCCAGGGCAGTAGGGTCTGCTGGCATTGTATGGCCAGCCCATGCTAAGTTGGCTGCTGTCTTTCTGATAGCTGGTGCTGGGCCCAGCCAGCGACTGCACAGTAGGGAGCTGCTGGAGCTTTGCCCGGCTGGCACATGCACAGTACTGTGCTTGAAAGTCTCAGAAAGACAACAGCCCCTGCTGCACATACACTGGCCAGACAGCACCAGTGGACCCTATTGCGCATGCACCAGCCAGGTAGTTTCAGCAGTTCTTCTGCTACGTTCCACATGCAAAGCACCAGCTGGCAGGAGGGTGCATGTCAGGGTGGCACCATACAGATACTGAAAACAAATGAGACACTCTATACGCAGAAACTAAGCTGAGGAAACTTTCATAGGCTGGTAATGCTGTATAGACTGCACAAGATTGTGAACAGGAAGCAATGGTAACATCGATATAAAGCGATGCAAAAATCAGGTGTTTGTTCAGAGCAGAAATTGAATACAGTATATCACAGCACAGCAATTCCAGCGGCAGAGAATTTTTAAAAACAACAGTTCTTGAAGTTCCACAAGCAAGTTTCATGCAGATGCAGTGCAGTTCGAGCCATTTAAAATGAAAGGCTCAAATCGCATGTGATTTGCACAGGAATGTGGCGTGATTCCCATGCAAATCCAATGCTTGTGCAATGTGAACTAGGGCTCAAAGTCCTTTTCAATGTAGCTCGATATATTTGGATATGATAGTGGAAAGAGACTGTAGATCGACTTCTGTACAACCAAAATGCCCATACATGGATCAAGATTTGCCCAGTCCCTGCTGAACCAGCTGAATTTCGATCCATGTATGACCAACTTAACTGAGACAATGTTATTGGAGTCTCTGTATTTTATGGTTAGATAATTGAAAAGCTTGGATCCTTCCTGGCTCCGGCTAAGTCTTTAATGAACTTCAAAAAGAAGAAGAAAGGCAGAAAGCATTTGTTACCCCAACATTTCATATTCCTGATATGTGCCTGCTGTACCATGTACTTGTATGAAAAAGGATCCTGTTCTCTTTGTATTGCTTCCTTTGTGTGAAATCCCTGGTGTTCTCACCAGTCCCCCTGCTTTCCTATTTCAAACTGAGCACAGCATGGGTCCAAGGTGCTTTGGGGTGGGGGGCACAGTGCTGCCCCAAAAGCACTCCCTCATGTTGAGGGCATGTGGATGGGTATGATCCAGGAGGGGGGGGGCACTTGCTCCCCGCCCCTTTCCTGACCTGCCGGGCTGCGTACTCGGATAAGGGTCTGGTATGGATTTCGGGGGGGACCCCGCGCAGTTATTTTTTTATTTTGGCATGGGTTTCCCCTTAGGATTCATACCAGACTCAAAGAGCTTGGTATTGTCGGGATCAAAGTCAGATCTCATTCATTGAAGTCGAATGGAAGTCGGACATTAAGTCGCAGGGCAAAGTTGGATCCACAGTCGTACGACTGTCGTGTCATACCAGTATGAAACCGGCCTAATATAGGAAACTGTAATCTGATTACTGATTATCTGTTGCTTCAAAAACGGGGGGGGGTAGGTGTTTTTTAAAGTGATTTTTCAATATAATAAAGCATGGAGACATGGATGAATGGGTGAGTTTGCTTTGATTAAAAATAAATGAAATAGCGTTTTCAGTTTTTGGTGGTCAACAGTTTAATTCTGCTTGAAAGATCTCAATAAGAATTTTACGAACACAACTACAGTATATACATACATCTAAACTACAGTTGAAAATAAGTACTGTATTGGCGTATAACACGCACTTTTTCACCCTGAAAATCGGGTGCAAATAACGATTGTGTGTTATACACCAAAACTTCAATTTTATTTCCCTTGGAGGGGACAGGGAGGGGGGGCGGGACAAGCGTCATCACATTACATACAGTGAAAATCTCCTGTTTACTGGGCGGCCTCTTTAATAGGAAGTCCCGTCTCCTGGGCCGCCATTGGACCACTGTTCTGTCTATCATAGGAGATTCTCACTGTATGTAATCTGTCGGCGCTCATCCCGCCCCCTCCCTGTCCCCTCTAGGCTGCAGATGGGCATCGATTAGGCTACACTGAGGGCAATGGCGAGGCTGCTGCATTGATGGCAATGGTGAGGCTGCTGCATTGATGGCAGTGGTGAGGCTGCTGCATTGATGGCAGTGGTGAGGCTGCTGCATTGATGGCAGTGGTGAGGCTGCTGCATTGATGGCAATGGTGAGGCTGCTGCATTGATGGCAGTGGTGAGGCTGCTGCATTGATGGCAGTGGTGAGGCTGCTGCATTGATGGCAATGGTGAGGCTGCTGCATTGATGGCAGTGGTGAGGCTGCTGCATTGATGGCAATGGTGAGGCTGCTGAATTGATGGCAATGGTGAGGCTGCTGCATTGATGGCAATGGCGAGACTGCGGCATTGATGGCAATGGCGAGGCTGCTGCATTGATGGCGACTGATGAGGCAGCATTGATAGCACTTGTGAGGCTGCAGATGGGCATTGATCAGGGTGCATTGATGGCAATGGTAAGGTTGCAGATGGGCACTGACCCTTATTTTGCTTCAAAGTTCCTTATTTAAAATGTACGTTTTTTTTCCTGAAACTTCCCTCTTAAAATGAATATGCGTGTTATACGCCTTGGCGTGTTATAGCTGATAAATACGGTAAATAAATAAAATTAAGCCAAAACCAATTTCTTTCTATTTAATGTGGTGATAATCATATATGTGCTGTACCTTTGGGAAAAGATGGCGATTGCCGCAGGCCCTTAAAATTACATATTTCTAATTATGCACTTGACCTCGACAATATTTGTTTCCACTACTTCTCCTCTTGTTTCTGAAAATGGCTTTATGTCACTGAGCATCCAGTTCTGAAAGCAAATGGCCAGATTCCTGCTGAGAGCTGGCATGTTTTGATTGAATTTTGAAAATATAACATCATGGTAATCCCTGTTTTCCTCCAAAAAGAGACCGCCATCTGTTCCTGATTTAACCATCCCATTAGTTATCTCAGCTATCTTGACTTGGATGTCTGTGTTTGCTGCGGCTCTGCTTAAAGTTTAACTGAGCCATGAAAACATTACATCTATGTCACATGTGAAGACATCTGGTGAGAAGGCTCACACGCTACTGCACCAGAATACCCATCCAGTCTGACATTTTGGTTTACTCGATGACATAATACATGTAGCTTTGCTAAAAAACATATGTGCTAAACAGAGGAATAGGCCAGGTTGAATCAAAGACCATATTAACAAATTGCATTTTTTTTAGATTGCTACTGATGACGTGAAATACCTGTGTAGGTTTTTTATTCTTGACTGGGAAATTTCATATGATTTTTTTTTATTACCAGTCAGATTTTATATTGTTATTTTTCCTGCTTTGGCAAACTGAAGCGTAGGCATTATGCTATGCTGCTGCTATTAGAAGTTTTGGGCATAAAGGCCTGCATAATGGGAATCACTACCCATCAGTAGAATCCAGGGTGACATATAACTTGCAGCTGTTTGGTGCTTTTCCATTGTGACAAACCTCCACTCAAAAGCCCACCCCACCTTCTGTCCAACGATTGGTGGTGGTTTAAGGGTGGCAAAACCTTGTTCAGTTACACTACTTCACCTCCGGAAAATATATCCCCCTTCCTGACCAAGCCATTTTTTGCAATATGGCACTGCATTACTTTAAGTGACAATTACGTGGTCGTGCGACACTGTACCAAAACAAAATGTATGTTGTTTTTTCCCACAGGTAGAACTTTCTTTTGGTGTATTTGATCACGTCAGCATTTTTTTTTTTTGTTGCACTAGAAACAAAAAACAACACATTTTTTTTCTTTCTGCTCTAACTCACATCCAATAAAAAAAATTAAAAAATCTTCATCATTTTAGGCCAATATGTATTCAGCTACATATTTTTGGTAAAAAAAAAATCCCAATAAGCGTATATTGATTGTTTTGAGCAAACGTTATAGCATCTGCAAACTAC
This sequence comes from Aquarana catesbeiana, assembly GCF_042186555.1. Lineage (NCBI taxonomy): Eukaryota > Metazoa > Chordata > Amphibia > Anura > Ranidae > Aquarana > Aquarana catesbeiana. The sequence goes on along the minus strand of NC_133324.1, from coordinate 672,603,902 downwards.
AGGATATTTTAATATTTTTTTTTCTTTACTAGTAATGGCTGCGATCAGCAACTTATAGCGGGACTGCAATACTGACAGAAGGACAATCTGCCTTGTTTACATAGGACAGACTGGCACTCTGTCAGTGTACCGAACAATCAGAGGGTGCCGGCGGACATCGGGTTTGTGGGGCCCGCTGATCAGCACCCGCTGTGTAAAATCACAGCGGGAGCGAGCTGCCGCCGTCGAGCACTCACTCCCAAAACCCAGAAGTGCAGAATCACGTATATATACATGATTCTGCACAGCGCGGCTGCCCTGTAGCAGTAAATCTGCCATGGGGCAGTCGGCAAGTGGTTAAAGGAAACATTTTATGGATAATTAGTGGTGTCTCCTCTTGCTGACCTCTCCTTTTGAAAATGAAAACACCTTAAGACACACAAAAAATGTACTACTAAGTGCTGGTTCACATTGCAGCGATGTCCGACATCGGATGTGATTCGCATTGCACTGCAGTGCAAATCACATGCAATCTCTGTGTGATGCGATTTCAGCCATACAAATAGTATGGCTGAATTTGCATCACATTCGGATCAAACTCGCACAGGACCCTTTTTTTGGTCCACAGCAGAATCAAATGTGATCCAATTCATGTCTGAATTTGCAGTTTGCACTGCGATATGCAAACTGATTTAGGGGTGTCATTAACTTTTAACTTACACTCCCAGCAGTTCGCATAGGGCAGTGTGAACTGCCGCTGGGAGACATGCGGGAACCCACAGTGGATTCGCATGGATCCCGCATCGCTGCAGTGTGAACCGGCACTTAACCTGACTTTTCTCCAACTTTCCTGATCTGCAGGTAAAAAAAAGGTTGAAATTTAAGGTTATGGTAAGTAAACAACCAGGTAACTAGCATATTTAGAAGAAGTTCAACAATAGCATTTGCCTGTGCCAGGGTGGTTCTAGAATACTGGGCATAAGAACTTTTTTTTTTTTTTTTACTATTGTGATGTTTAAAACTTAACAATTGGCTTTTATAGATGGCATAGATTGCATTCTCAATACATCACAGAATCCTTACAAACCTGTTGCAGGGCAAGGTTTGACATTGTGCTATAATATTTGGGCCTTGATATTTCTGCTGCTGTCCCATGCTGGTTTCCTGTATTTTAAGGGACTCTGGAGACAAGAGATTCCCACCAAATTTCTAATTTGAGATTAAGTGCCGAAGCTATGACACAGCCAAATAATTGTGCCACCCACTGCAAATGGATTCATCTTAGGGTAGAATATGTAAATAATTATAGAGTTCTGCATAAAGATAGTGACATTGTAAGATATAGGCAAAGACACAAATCTAGGTGGGGAAATGTGCCTATTGGAGTCTTTAAGAGATTTTAGATGTTGGTAGATGATAGGGTCCGTGTGTGCCCACCTCTACTAATATTACAGTGGCCTTGGCTTTACAAAAGCATTTTCAGTGACTTTTCATGTTAGTTATAATGGTCTAAAAATCTTGTTTTTAAGTGAATTGGCATATAAGAGTATGTTAACAATACTCAGCTACCTACATGATAACAATTTAAAGTAGAGCTTTTGCAAATATTTGTTGGTCTACTTAGCAGTGCAGGACAGAGAATAAAACATTGGACCCAATTTGCTAGCTTTGAATACAACTCATACAGTTGATAAAAAGTTGAAGTAAAAAGTTAAAAAGCACATAGAGCACATTATTACCAAAAAAAGTTGTATTCTAATCTGTTTCTGAGACTTCTTTAAAATGAGCCAGATCTAACCATGGACTAAGGAGGATGGTCATACATGTAGGAACAATCCAACCACCTGAAGCCTTGTCTATTGACTGTACACACATACACCTATGAGCCATAACTTTATGACCACCCACCTAATATTGAGCCTCTTTTGTGGCCAACACAACCTTGACCCGTCGGGCATAGACGCCACTAGACAGCTGAATGTATGCTGTGGTATTTGGGACAAACCCATTAGTATCAGATCCTTTAAGTCCTGTATGTTTCAAGGTGGGGGCATTCATGGATTGGACCTGTTTTTCCAGCACATCCCACAGATGCTTAATGGACTGAAATATGGAGAATTTAGAGGCCTAGTCAACACCTCAAACTCATTGTTGTGTTCCTCAAACCATTCGCAAACTTGCTGAAAGAGGCCACTGCCATCAGGGAATATAATTTCCATGACTGGGTGTACTTGGTCACCAACAGTATTTAGGAGGGTGGTATGTGTCATCTACATGAATGGCAGAACCCAAAGTTTCCCAGTAGGTCATTGCCCAAAGCATCACACTGCCTCTGCTGGCTTGCCTGCTTCCCATAATGCATCCTGGTGCCATATCTTCCCCAGGTATGTGACGCACATGCACCCAGTCCTCCACATGATGTAAAAGAAAACATGATTAATCAGACCAGGTCAGCTTCTTCCGTTCCGTAGTCCTGATCTGATGCTTACATGCCCATTGTAGGCACTTTTGGCTGTGGACACGGGTCAGCATGGGCACCCTGCCTAGTCTGCGGCTACACACCCCATACACAACAAACTGCAATGCCCATTTTTGTTCTGCTTTCAAAATATCAGCTTTACTTGCTGCCTAATTTATCACACCAACTTTCAGATGCCATTGTAACGAGATAATTTGTGCTATTCACTTAGCCTGTCAGTGGACGTAATGGTATGGCTGATTGGTGTATGTACAACTGGATGTCCCAAACATGCATGTTCAGATAAATAGAATAGAGAGGAAGGAGCACAATCAGACATTTCTAGCTTTTATCTTGATGAAAAGCATCATAATTATGCAAGGTTTTATAGCCTATCCAATCGATCCCTTGGTATCTACTGGTGTCCATGAGATAAGAAAGAGATTTTCACCTTATCTATCCGAAATCTGTCACTTTGATGACAATACAATTATGTCTATGACCAATACAGGGACCTGATCGGCTATAAAGATGCATAACACCTGTGCTACATCATTATTCACACGACATTTTTTAAACGCTACCTAGGTCAGTCTGACTTACTGCATTCTTATATTTCTGTTTTCACTGTAAGGTATCAGCTCGTACAAAGCAGAAGCACTGGCGGGCGCCACATCGAGCCATATTAGCAATGTGCAGAAGCCAGCCTGAGGTACAGTAATTCTTTATTATTAATAAGTCGCAGCAGAGGATCAAAGGGCAGTGGGGATCCACTTGAGATTATCCATGAAATAATTCACATCTTCTATACATTAAATAGCTGCCAGAGTCATTGAGTACTTTGCCCTGAACTCCAGGTCATCTTACTTCATTGTTATCCCTCTAAGTTCACAGCTGCTTGGATGTTCTGCAGTTATGAGCCAGTGTTATTGTTAGCCCCAGCACACAACAGTTGGAGAGCCGAGTCTAAATTAAGGAAATGGCAAAGCGATGACATGCTGTATTGACGTGAGACCCTATCAAATTAGTGAAAACCCGCAGATTTTTACAAACAGCTTTTGTAAAAACACATTGAAAATATTTATTATTACCTCTTATATATGCAAAATGATAATGATTAAAAGCTAACGCGTTTACAGTGTTTGTGAACAGGGAGGCACATTGCAGGATTAACCTTCTGTATCTCTTACATCCTGCTTGAGTCCTGCCAGTATTTAGACTACGTATATACAGGTGCTGGGTGAAAAAAACACCCCAGACTCCAAGTGAAATTGTTCATCTCATTCAGGAATGCTCTTTCTATGGATCCACAAAGGCAATATTAGTGAATGCAACCCCAAGGCTTACAAAGTGATCATTTCTAATATATCAATGAACTTTACCCTCTGTATTTTGGCTCAGTACCCTTTAGTTATATCAGAAACAGTTAATGGGTATCAGGAACATGCTAAGCAACCATTTGTTCTATAAACTTATATATCAAACACTTTCATGAATGTTGGGCAAAAGTTAGCCATAGATATACATGATGGTCTTTCCCACTATCAGATGATTATTTAACTTAACACACATATTGGTCTTCTCCAAGTGAACATTAATGTCTGTTAACCACTTCAGCCCCGGAAGGACTTGCCCCCTTAATGACCAGGCCATTTTTTTGCGATACCGCACTGCGTCGTTTTAACTGACAATTGCGCAGTCGTGCGATGCTGTACCCAAATAAAATTGATGTCCTTTTTTTCCCACAAATAGAGCTTTCTTTTGGGGGTATTTGCTCATCTCTGCTGTTTTTATTTTTTGCGTTATAAACAAAAAAAGAGCGACAATTTTGAAAAAAACAATATTTTTTACTTTTTGCTATAATAAATATCCCCCAAAAAACGTAAAAAAAAAACAAATTTCTTCATCATTTTAGGCCAATATGTATTCTTCTACATATTTTTGGTAAGAAAAAAATTGTAATAAGCGTATATTGATTGAATAGATTTATGGAATTTTTATAGCATTTTTACAAATTTTTTTTTTTGTTACTAGTAATGGCTGCAATAAATAATTTTTTATCAGGACTGCAACATTGCGGTGGACAGATTGGACACTTTTGACACTTTTTTGGGACCACTGACATTTACACAGCGATCAGTGCTATAAAAATGCACTGATTACTGTATAAATGTCACTGGCAGGGAAGGGGTTAACACTAGGGGGTGATCAAGGGGTTAAGTGTGTTCCCTAGGTGTGTTTCTAACTGTGAGGGGATGTGACTCACTGGGGGAGGAGATAGATCGCTGTTCCTACTTAGTAGAAACACACAATCTGTCTCCTCCCCTGTCAGAACAGGGATTTGTGTGTTTACACACACAAATTCCCATCCTGGCTCTCGTGCCTGCGATTGTGGGTGGCCAGCGGCGATTGCCCTCGTCAGCCATGCGCATCAAGCTCCCCGCACGCCTACTGTGCCTCTTGAAGGAGCCGCCGTACATGTATGGCGATTTGCTCAGGAAAGCCAACTTGCCGCCGGGAGCCGGTCAGGAAGTGGTTAAAGAAGTTAACCCTCATTGTCAGTCTTCAGGAAAACAGAAGTCAGGGCTTTTCTCTCAAAGAATAGGTGCAGGTACTCCTCCCTTCTGAGGCACCCCTTGTCTCTGCCCCCTACCCACCTCTGAGCACTATCCCTTGGTTCCACCCCTTACTCACCTCTCAGTACCACCCCTTTCAGAGAATACAGAACCAAGTATAATTTTGTGGTGCTAAGTAATTTTTATGGGCTTTGTTAATGATAACAAGAGAAGCAATACAATAGATGCTCTCCAGATACAAAATACCCCCCAGCAATAATAGATCCTCCTAACAACAATAGATCCCCCCAGCAACAATAGTACCCCTGCAACAAAATACCTCCCAACAACAACAGATCCCTGCCAGCAACAATACAGTATATCTCCTAACAGCCAGCATCAATAGACCCTCAAGCAGCCAGCAACAATATACCCCTCCCTCAACAGTAGATCCCTACCAGCAAGAACTACCCCTCTAGCAACATAAGATCCTCCAGCAACAATAGACTCCCCACCAGCAACAACAGACTTCCCCAGCATCAGTAGACCCTCCATCACACCCCAGCACCCCATTCAGTGCTGGAGGTGCCAGAACTGCATACCTCCTCGTTCCTGCTGAAAGAAAGCCCTGACAGAAGTAATTGACTATACGTGCTGTACAAGAAGTACATTTATTAGTGGGATGGGATTTTCTGATCCATTGGTGTGTTATTTTATAAATACACCACCAATGTTTCTATAGCAAAAGAACCAGCAGATATAGCATGCAACATCTCAGTTTTAAGTGAAAGTGACAGAATAGAGAAAGCAGAGCTCAAGAGAGTTAATTCAATTGTTATTAAACCCAGTACCCTGATTTCACTATATCTGGTTCCCCACAGTACACAGAACATGGAACTGCAATTATTTTAGTAAATATAAACTGCTAAATACCTTTTCTCATCCGCTGTATATAGCAGTCTTGTGACTTCTATCAGTGTCCAACCGAGCACTGGTTAAGGCTTGTAGGAGGAGTTTTCATTCTCCTTTGACTGTCCTAAGAGGCTGCACGACTCCTCACCCTCTGTCTGGACAGTGCTGATTGGCCATTTGCTGATCACATGCACCCTCCCAAAAAAAAAAACTCTTTAGCAATACGCATCAAACTGAGCATGTGCAGAGTGTCCCCAAGGCTCTGTACTAGCAGGAGATAGATTGGGAACTGTGGAAGAAGGGAAGGATCAGAAAAGACAGGATCAAGCAGCCTTTTTGCAAGATTAACTCCTTAGGTTCTACAGTGAGTATAACAAGCATGCTTTACTGCATATACAGACTGATTTTTACTGTTGTGGGTTTAGTGACACTTTAGGAGCATTTTAAAGGTTAGACTTGTACTGCAAAAGAATGGATGTTGCCTTACTAACCTTCTGAAAATGGTAGTTGGCCTGGCTGTCTTTAGCTGTAACACTTTCTGAGTAACTGACATAGAATAAACATGCAGCAAGTAAAGTCATTTTGGGGAAAAAAAATGGCCACAAAGTTGGAGAGGCTTTTAAACTAGGTGTTGGGGGAGGGTTCTAAGGAAGTGACAGTCAGCAGTGAGCAAAGGACAGAGGGTAATATTGAAGCCAGTACTGATAATATAGCCAGAACGTCTAATCCAGGAGTGAATGAAGGGTCAAATCAAAAACAAAGCATGAGAAAACTTAAGGAGAATTTAATATGCACCCATACAACACTGAGGGGAGTATACACAAATGCTAGGAGCCTAGCTAACAAAATGGAGGAACTGGAGCTGCTATTATATGAGGAGGGCTTAGACTTTGTGGGAATAACTTGGTTTGACAGCTCACACGACTGGCTGGCAAGTATTCAGGGGTATTCCTTGTATCGAAAGGACAGGGAAGGTAGAAGAGTTATATATATCAAAAATGATGTAAAGGAGAGGAGCAACTGTGTGGGTAGATTAGCACTTCAAAGAGAAGAAGTAAGAGGGAAATGGATAGTGGGGGTATGTTACAGGCCCAAACAAGAAAGAGGAAGTGGACCTCCTATCACAGTTAGAAAGGGCAGCGAGGCAGGGAAATTTTAATTATCCCAATATTGACTGGGCAGAGGGAACAGCTCACTAATTAAAGGCCTGTCATTTCATGAATGTCTTGCAGGACAACTTCATGTCTCAATTGGTGTATTCTCCAACTAGAAAGGTTACATTCCTAGATTTATTCATTACTAAAATCCAAGTCTGTTCTCAGATGTGGCAGTACAGGACAACTTGGGATCTAGGGATCACAGGATGATCATATTTAGCGTAAATCATAGGAAAAGGAGGCATGACAGTAGCACAAAAACTCAAAAGTTCAAAAAAGCCACCTTTTCTGAACTGTGCTCAATACTACAAAACATCAATTGGGCCCAAATCCTAGAAACATTGAACACTGAGGAAAAATGGGAATGTTTTAGGAACATATTAAACAAAGGTATCACACAGTGCATTCCAATGGGAAATAAATATAGTAGAGCGAAGGTTAAACCTGGGTGGCTAAACCGTAACTTAAAAATTCTTATTAGAGAGAAAAAAATAGCCTTTAAAAAATATAAAGCAGGGGCGACATTATCAGCATTCTAACACTATAAGACTACAAGGACTGTAATAAGAAGTGTAAGAACGAAATCAGGGTGGCTAAAAAGAGAGACACATAGCAGAGAAGAGTAAAAACAAAATCCCAAGGAAATCTTTAGATGTATTAACAGTAAAAAAAGCAAAATTAGAGCACATTGCCCACATAAAAGAAAATTATGGGAGGATGGTTACAGATGACACAGAGAAGACAACTGTACTAAATGCTTTCTTCTCCTCAGTTTTTACACAGGAAAAGGAGGGATGTATTGACCATGACAGTATTATTAGTAACACATCACATGATATACCCTTATGGCTAACAGAGGCCGGAGTCAAGGAAAGACTAGATAAGTTTAACACACATAAGTCACCAGAACCAGATGGCTTACACCCGAAAGTCCTCAAAGGACTCAGTCGGGTTATAACTAGACCTTTGTTCCTAATCTTTACAGACAGCATACTGACAGGAATTGTACCAGCTGATTGGAGAAAAGCCAATGTTGTACCAATATTCAAAAAGGGGCATAGACATATTCCAAGGAACTAAAGGCTGGTCAGCCTAACATCAATAGTAGGTAAATTATTGGAGGGGATGATAAGGGACTATATCCAAGAATTTGCTGATGAAAACAGTATCATTAGTAGTTATGATGCCAAACGAATCTGTTAAACCTTCTATGAGGAAGTTGAACTGCCATCTAGATAGGGGGAGGCCTGTGGATGTGATGTATCTGGATTTGCAAAAGCATTCGATATAGTTCCCCATAAACGTTTAATCTACAAGCTGAGGTCTGCAGGTAAGGACCATTTGTTCTTGGATAGAAAACTGATTACAGGGACGCGTCCAAAGGGTAGTGATAAATAACGTGTACTCAGATTGTTCTGGAGTGGTAAGTGGAGTACCACAAGGTTCTGTCTTGGGACCAATTCTATTTAATTGATTCATAAATGATATAGAGGATGGGATACATAGCTCAATCTCAGTTTTTGCGGATGATACAAAAATAAGCATTCAAGAAAAAGAGGGTTTGGGACTTTAAATGAGGTAGGTATAGCATGGCTAAAAAATGAGTAAATGTAAGAAGACGTGTTTTTTTAAATACATTAAAAAAAGATGACATAGCAAAATGAGTACATGCGTGGTAAATAAGTATAACAATAACATATTATTAACCATAATTCATAAAAACAATCATAGCAACTTGGAGATTCACTTAAAGGGGGTTGTAAACCCTTGTGTTTTTTCACCTTAATGCACCCTATGATGATCCGGGCCACTCTGTGCAAAACGAACTGCACAGTGGAGGTAAGTATGATATGTTTGTTATTTTAAAAAAAAACAGAAAACGAGGGTTTTTCAACCCCTTTAAAAAGCAACATGGTGGGGTAACTTGGTAGTGAATAAAATAAAACCATCTAAAAAGAAAATAGTGCATCAAAATTGGCCTGACGCACCTTTCGTGATTTCCTACCACATCATCAGGGGCGAGTGCACCAATGTCTGTAAAAAACCATAAATAAAATTATATACTCCAATGTTACGCCCAAACACAAGGGAGACTATATACAGTATGTAAAGGAGGGGAGAAATGAACTCCCCTCCTTTAAGGACTTACATGTCAATTAAGTCTAGACCATGTGAACATGAAAACTGGTGGCTGCTTAAAATGTTCATCCCGGGAGATGAGGAAGGGCCCAACAGGAAAGCCAGACGCACATCATGATCCCCAGAGAAAAGGAAACAAGTGATCAAAAAGAAAAGCAAGAAAAACATTTGGGGTCCAATGCTGTAAAAGCAAATAAATCACGTAGACTGTGAATATATGAAGGTATATAATATTGTTGAAAAGTATTTAAGAGTAAATGGAGCCTAACACCAAGATAACAGGTGGATACAAATGAAGTGTGGACATAGTGAAAAAAAGCTATACCTGCTCAGAAGGAAAGGAAGAGTGCAGAGGATATAAGAAAAAGTATGAAAGGCAGCTAATCTGTCTTCAATCAAACACTGAAAAGCATAGGCAGAAAGCCCAGACAGGTGATTACCTAAAGCTGTGACAGAGAACCATGATCCACAGATTTGTGCAGTATGCTGCTGGAGGTGCTGCCAAGAGAGCTAGCATAGTGAAGTGGGGATCCTTATGTGCTCAGCATGAACAAATAGGCTCCTCCCAGCATCGCGCTGGCACAGCAAAAAAGGAAAGGCCCTCCTGCGACCAAAACAGCTTATAACAGTTAGACGTATGTGCCCATGTGCTGGCCACGATTGGAATCCCACTTACGCCAGCAACAGGACGCCCAGAGAGGGCACCGTGTACATGGTGTGGGGAAACATGGCACCGATGCGCAGTGGGACTGGCCTGCCCAGTCCCCCGCATCAACCAAAGGTGGATGGGAGGAAAGAGGGAGGGCGCCAGCAAGGGATCACAAAGATCAGACAAACATGACCACATATAAAATGTTGCTTTTTATTTTCTTTATGATGGACAACTGTCCTATACCTCAATATGTCATGTCCAAGTTGCTATGATTGTTTTTATGAATATCGGGTTAATAATATGTGATTGTTATGCTTATTTACCATGCATGCACTCATGGTTCTTCTATTTCTTGCATATAGATAGATGTACAATGTATATGTAAAGCACTGCGTAAATTGACGGCGCTATATAAGTACCTGAAATAAATAAATAAATAAATATAGATAGGGATGGAGATTTGTAATCCCACACACTTCATTTAAAGTCCCAAGTTCATACAAAAATAAGCAGGGCAATAACTTCACATCAGAATATAGAAATTTTACAGAAAGACCTGAACAAAATAATGGACAATAATAATAATGGGCAATTACATGGCAAATGAGGCTTAATGTGGAGAAATGTAAAAAAATGCACTTGGAAGCTAAGAACATAAATGCAAACTACTCACTGGGGGGAGAACCTCTGGGGGAGTCAAGGATGGAGAAAGATCTGGGGGTCCTAGCAGAAGACAGACTGTGCAATAGCATGCAATGTCAAGCTGCAGCTACCAAAGCCGACATTAGTGCAACTAAATTAATAGGGGACTGGAGGACTTCAAATACGAGGAGCAACTACAAGCACTAAATTTATTCTCGCTGGAGAAAAAACTCTTGAGAGGGGACATGATAGTGATTTACAAATATCTCAATGGTGATCCCAGCATAGGGAAAAAGCTATTCAATCTCAAGGGGTGTGAGCGGACATGTGCCCACACAATGAGATTGGAGGAGAAGTGGTTTAATCTTAAACTGTGCAGGGGGTTTTTCACTGTCAGGGTGGTAAGAATGTGTAACTCTCTTCCACAAGTGGTGATGTCAGCAGGGAGTATTGATATTTTTTAAAAGACTCTTGGACATGCATCTTAAAGAACACAACAAGGAGGGATATGGGAAATGATTATTGGCACTGACTCATGTGCACATACACAGGTTGAACTGGATGGACTGTTGTCTTTATTCAACCTTACCTACTATGTAACTATATGTAAGTCCGAACCTCTAATCTCCATATTTGTTCTGGGTCATGAAGCCATTGGATCAGTGTGACAGACAGGCAACTAGCTTTTTTAGAGGTCAGCAACTGTACAGCTTATATTTCCCTCAGTATGGCTATATGAATTCTATGCTGTAAAGTAGTATGCGCGTAGCCTACATATTCACTAGAAATTATGACATCCCTGAAACTTCCAGTGAACACCTAGGGTAAGGCATGATTTAGCTCACAAGAATCACCATTCCCACTTTGTATAGGCCACGGGGACCCTCAAATTCTTTCAAAGTTCATTGGGTTTTTATATTTTTTGACAACAATCTAGCCACTCAAGCTGTATGTTTTGTGGTCTATTTTGCCATTATTATTTGAATCACTATGATGGAGTGCATTCACCCACTTTTCCATGAAACAGTGTACATTTTTGGCAAAAGACCCCTTTAACCCCCAGGTTCCAACTAGAGATGAAATTTTGGAAACATTAAAAAATAATTGAGTGTGGAGTAGTTTAACAAATTGAAAGTGTATATAAATGTATGCTTGAAATAAAAGTACAGCTTATTCAGTAAATAAACTAAACTTGCTTTTGAAAATTATTTTTTTTATTACAAATAGAATAGTAAGGACTGTAGATGTTAAGAACATTTCAACTATACATGAGAACATGTAACCCCCCCCCCCCCCCCCCCCTTCCCTCATAATAATGTAAAAGCTTCCTGCAAATATGCATTTTCAGTTATTGACAGTGCTGATCCAGAAGCATATAATGCTCTTGCAAGAGCTTGATCAGTGTTCTCCTGATTTCCAGGTGTCATTTTATCTATAAATTAAGGCATTGTGTATTTTTGGGGGGCCGTGGTTTGTAACACTTCCTTGCTTGAAGATGCTGCTGGTGAAGAAACACTTTGTGATGATCCAAAAGCAGCAGAAAGAGTGTTTCTGGAATTCATTCAGATGACAATTTCATTATTGTCATCTTTTCATTCCATAAAGTATTTTTCATGTCTTTAGGGCACCTCTGGCATGCAAGGATGTGTTTTGTCATCCTCATAGCATTTGGAAAAGAATATTTCTTCTCACAGTATTTGCAAATTGCAGCATTGCTCTCTGCAGAAATTGCGCTGTAGAAATGTTTTCCAAACTCTAAATGCTGGTCTCACCATTTTACTGAGAGGAGGAAAAGCAAAATACAATTTACTGAGCAGACTATAGGGAAACATTATGCTCTGATGGTGGATAGCATTAGTAGGAATCATTTAAAGGTTATAAAGATATACAAATTTCTCAGACAAATTTACTCTCTTACCTGTCAATTACAGCCTGAGAGGACAGAAACTATAATCTACTGTATCCCAACAATCACCCAACTGTAGGAAGCACAAGATGGAGTCCACAAGCAAACTAAATTGGAGCCTTTCCCCTGCAGTGCCCCCTAGTGGCAGAAATGCATGATTTTCTTTTTCGAGAACTGCATTGATAAGTACAGTCTTAGAACTGAATTCAAGGATTTGCTTGTCTTCAGCTGAGAAAACGTGCAATAGTTTAAGACTTTACATAAAATCTCAGAGCTCTTTCATTAAGGTCTTCATGTTATGTAATTTAAATACCATGTCATAGATATATTATTTATCATTGTAAAGAAACATATTCCAAACTTTGAAAAAAACAGAAAAAAAAAATATTTTTTACCCAATTTTTCAGTTTTTTTTTTCCTGACCTTCCCCTCTCTTGTCCCAATAAAGGTATCTTGCTGCATTAACAAGAGATGTGCTAGATACCAGCTTTTGCGTCCTAGAATGCCCACTTTTATTAGAATGAGAACAATGGATGGCAGACTGGAAGGGTTTAATATAAACCGGAAACCTCTTTGACGAATCTCAGACCTCAGCTTTATTGACTTCTACTTGTAATTCCATATGATCCCCGATGACTTAGAATTCTCACAGACACATGGCTCATAAGAATATATGATGCATTGTGGTGGAGGTGGTAGAATGTATTTTTCTGCATTCATATGATGAATATAATGTATATGTTAATAATATGATTTCATATAAATTGCATTTAGAAGATACATACATCTCTTCATCATTTCTTTGTATACAATACCCACAGGCAGACATGTAAATGTCAACTAGATGTTGTATAAAAATGACCAACTGTATTTACAACAGAGGCAGACCACTTGTGTCTGTTACAGGAGACAGGCTCATCTTCATTTTATTTACCAAGCCTTGCTTAATTTGTATTTTCCTACATAGGATTTATTGCCAGGTGGATGTTTTCTTACCATTAATAAACATTGCGCTGGAAAAGCCTATGTCTCACAAGTGACATTTAGGGAGATGTAGTGCTGAAATGTCTCTTTGTACCACAGGTCAGGTTTCTTATTGCTTTTAAAGCTATGCCAGTATATTGGGTGTCAACTGAAAGCTTTTCTTCAAGGTAGCATTACAGCATATCATTTTCTGACAAGAACATTCTCTATATTGTATACATCTATCTTTAAATATGTGTGAGCATGCATATGTGTGTTATTGGGCATTCATTGCAAATTTAGGGAGGCTTTCTGTCTACAAAACCCACCAGCGAGTTACACCTTGGTTTTATTGGCAATGTAGAAATTGCATCCCCGGCTTTCTTCTGCATGTACACATGCTGGTGAAATTTGGTACTGCAGCTTGTTTAGTCAGGTAGGATATTACTCTATTAGTGTAATGTAAACAAAAGCCGGACTGGGTTCCTAAGTAAATAAAGTTTCAGTAAAATCCCTTGTACTTACTGTTGATTTTTCTGCATTCCTTCTTTTGTCAGTGGCCAGCAAGACTGTGAAAACGAAAAATGAACAAGTTATTGGTCTGTGAAGAATAAAGCAGAGCTTCAAGAGCGTGTAAACTAACATGAAAATGACTGTACCTACAAAAACTACAGCGTTCCATAATCTGATTTGTAGATAAATGCGAAACAGAAAGAACAGCTATTTGCAGCAATAAGAAGAATGTGAATCCTCTATGCAGTTGTGCAATTTCAACAGATTTACCTGGAAATCTTATTTGATTAAAAACTACTATGCTCCAAAATGAGCAGTTTTTAAATTTAGACATGAAATAGTTCACATTGTTCCCAGTGCTATCAAACAGGTCAGGCCCAGAGTGCAGGTGGACATCTTTTTTTGTATTTTTTTTAAGGAAAAGTCTCCACTACTATATAATAGTATTTTTTTGGACTGAGCCAATTAAGCAAAGTGATTGCAAAAAGCTTTCCAAGGACTTGCTGGTTAAATTCAGCCTCTTATATCCATTAGGTGGATTTGTAGACTACATTAAAGAAGATAGGTTTGGAAGTTTATGTCTGTGCTCGCATTTCACATAGTGTAACATAAAGGGAGTGATTTCCTAAGGGCTTGTTTATATCTCTCTGTATTCTTTCTATTCAATACTTTCTTGAGGTGATTGTAGCCGTATTAGTGCACTTGCAACAGAAATAATTGAGTACTGTCCGTGATACTTATTTTATTTGCACTAACATACAATTTTTTAGGACAAGCTTTCGGGGTATGTCCCCTTCTTCAAGGTCAGTACTGTTAGGACTTCAGAGAAGGGGACAAACCCCAAAGCCTTGTCCTGAAAAATTGTACGTTCGTGCAAATAAAAAAAGTGTCATGGACAGTATTTAATGGTTTCCTTCAATACATTTAACACTATGTAGCTCCATTCACCAGTTTTGTGTGCTGTGGTGCTCTAAACAGAAGTGCACTGCATTCCCATTGGTTTCCCCATATTACTCCTATTGCCGAAAAACATTTCAACCTCTTGCCATTTCTCCTGTATAAATCAATTATGAAATCAGACTGGAGCAGCTTTTACTGGTAATGCTAGGTTGATTTGATTCGGCTTGGTCCTGTCCACCACTTGGACCAATGCGGAGTAAGCTGAAATGTACAAACGCAAATGAATTACAGTGACTTCTTATCAAGCAACTTAGTCTGATGTTTCAATCAGACTAATGGAGTTCCAAAGCAGGTATCATCTGCTGTGATATCTCTAGTCTTCATTTAACCCATAAAACACACAGATTGTGTATATGGAATATAAAACAACAATTTTAAAATGTCTAAAAAAAATCAATAAAACAACTCTAAATAAAACAAATGATAATAAATATGTGTCTAAAAATGAATATCCAACAAAATACTGGAGTGTAACAAACTGTTTTATTCTTACTAGACTTTAATGAAAGCATACTGTATATACCATGGTAGCTTAAGATGGCCCCAAAATGATAGATGCCTTACTTTCTACAATGTACTATACATGTCATATACTGTTAAAAATACCTACATAACTCTCAAAACTTTGCATATCACATCATTATATAGTACATATGGCGCAATCTCTGAAAAGAATAGAAGGTTCGCCATGTATGCTCAAAAACAAAAAGGCAAAAAAAAAAAAAAAAATATAAAAAATAAAAACTAGAAAATTTAAAAGGGGACAATTATACTGAATTTTCCATCTTTGGCGGAGCAACCCCTGCCTTTGCAACCTACAATGGAATAGAGAGGTCAGATGCATCTAAAGAAAGACCTATAGACATGCTAAGGGATATTAGCCATTAAGTATTCCAATAATTCCCTTGTTGGTATAGTGCAATATGCTCCTCCACATGGATTCTACAAGTGAATCCTTCCCATTAATGAACAAAAACTTACTCCAGTCCCTTATTGGATATTGATTGTTTCATACGTATTTAGCATTGCCCCATTGGTAGTCTGTAGAAGCCCATTAATCAGGGATTTTTGCAAAGTTTAATACTTACTGAAGGGTAATATGGAAGGTCATACTTAACAGCATCAGCAGTGGGTTAATGTGAGTTTTTCTTGTTTTTTGTGAGAAGCCTTGGCCAACTTTGACATAAAAAAAAATAATATTTCCATTTAGCTTGAATAACTATTAGCAGCAACAACATCTAGGCTAGTATAAAACCTGTAGTAAATAATTCTCAAATCTTCTACATCACTCTTACCATGATGTATTTTGTTGTAGTTATGCAGCTAACATCCCCATATCTAAATACAATGGTATGATGGGCACCATAAACAAAATTACTGTGACAAACAAAAACATGTTCTTTATATTTAAAATGTGGTCTAACATTATTAGTAGTTGGTGAAATAATTGTAGAGTGGTAGCAGCTGGTGAAACATCAGTCATGGAAATAGCAAATATCTTTTCCTGCTTTACATGTCTTCAATACTTTGTATATAAAATAATTGAACCCGTCATAAACTTTCCAGCCTTGTTATTTTGAATATGTTGCCTTGCTTTACAATATTTTATTGTAGGCAAAGCATAACAATATTTTATGAAGGTTATTAAAAGTGAAATTTGGACAGATATAAATATATATATATATATATATATACAGTCGGGACGGAAAGTATTCAGACCCCCTTAAATTTTTCACTCTTTGTTATATTGCAGCCATTTGCTAAAATCATTTAAGTTCATTTTTTTCATCATTAATGTACACACAACACCCCATATTGACAGAAAAACACAGAATTTTTTTTTGCAGATTCATTAAAAAAGAAAAACTGAAATATCACATGGTCCTAAGTATTCAGACCCTTTGCTGTGACACTCATATATTTAACTCAGGTGCTGTCCATTTCTTCTGATCATCCTTGAGATGGTTCTACACCTTCATCTGAGTCCAGCTGTGTTTGATTATACTGATTGGACTTGATTAGGAAAGCCACACACCTGTCTATAAAAGACCTTACAGCTCACAGTGTATGTCAGAGCAAATGAGAATCACGAGGTCAAAGGAACTGCCTCAGAGTTCCTCAGAGAGCTCAGAGACAGAATTGTGGCAAGGCACAGATCTGGCCAAGGTTACAAAAAAATTTCTGCTGCACTTAAGGTTCCTAAGAGCACAGTGGCCTCCATAATCCTTAAATGGAAGACGTTTAGGACGACCAGAACCCTTCCTAGAGCTGGCCGTCTGGCCAAACTGAGCTATTGGGGGAGAAGAGCCTTGGTGAGAGAGGTAAAGAAGAACCCAAAGATCACTGTGGCTGAGCTCCAGAAATGGAGTCGGGAGATGGGAGAAAGTTGTAGAAAGTCAACCATCACTGCAGCCCTCCACCAGTCAGGGGCTTTATGGCAGAGTGGCCCGATGGAAGCCTCTCCTCAGTGCAAGACACATGAAAGCCCACATGGAGTTTGCTAAAAAACACCTGAAGGACTCCAAGATGGTAAGAAATAAGATTCTTTGGTCTGATGAGACCAAGATAGAACTTTTTGGCCTTAATTCTAAGCGGTATGTGTTGAGAAAACTAGGCACTGCTCATCACCTGTCCAATACAGTCCCAACAGTGAAGCATGGTGGTGGCAGCATCGTGCTGTGGGGGTGTTTTTCAGCTGCAGGGACAGGACAACTGGTTGCAATCGAGGGAAAGATGAATGCGGCCAAGTACAGGGATATCCTGGACGAAAACCTTCTCCAGAGTACTCAGGATCTCAGACTGCGCCGAAGGTTTACTTTCCAACAAGACAATTACCCTAAGCACACAGCTAAAATAACAAAGGAGTGGCTTCACAACAACTCCACGACTGTTCTTGAATGGCCCAGCCAGAGCCCTGACTTAAACCCAATTGACCATCGCTGGAGAGACGTACAAATGGCTGTCCACCAACATTTACCATCCAACCTGACAGAACTGGAGAGGATCTGCAAGGATGAATGGCAGAGGATCCTCAAATCCAGGTGTGAAAAACTTGTTGCATCTTTCCCCAAAAGACTCATGGCTGTATTAGATCAAAAGGGTGCTTCTACTAAATACTGAGCAAAGGGTCTGAATACTTAGGACCATGTGATATTTCAGTTTTTCTTTTTTTAATAAATCTGCAAAAATGTCAACAATTCTGTGTTTTTTTGTCAATATGGGGTGCTGTGTGTACATTAATGAGGGGAAAAAATGAACTTAAATGATTTCAGCAAATGGCTGCAATTTTACAAAGAGTTAAAAATTTAAGGGGGTCTGAATACTTTCCGTCCCCACTGTATATATATATATATATAAACAATAAAAATATCATTCAAGCATATTTAAATTTAAAAACAGATATATAATATATTGCAGCTTACCAGTCCTTAGTTATGGTGTCTGCATTAGTGTTATTCCTAAGGCTTTATTTACCGTATGATTCTGCTAGTAACACACTTCCTGGTCTATGGGTGAAAATGAACAAATGTTCCCTCACAGTATCTATAACAGAACAGCATTGCACCCTAGGGCAGAAAGGGTAACATGGTGGGTGATATTTTGTATTCTACAGATAGCACAATGATAAGGTATAACAGTCAGCAGAGCCAATTGAACAAAAAAAAATCAGCTTACTGGATTTCTGGCAGGATCAACAGTTTTTTTTCTCTGCTGCATTTTCAAATCTATAACAAAATAATTCCAATTATATATTTAACAGACAAAAGAGAACAAGTAAAAGAAGCTCATTGTTAAAGTTAACATACACTTTAAATGGATTTTTAAATCCATTTTGTGGTTTTAGAATTCTGTCTACATTTTAACTTGCTATTTTTTACAGGCCAATGACATAGACAACTGTCAGCTAAAACACACAAACAACAGAGACATTACCCTACATTACCAATACTTTAAATAATTTAAATGTTTATTTTACAAAAAAATAAAAATTGTCGAAATATATATTATGAAAAAATTCTAATTGTCCACTAGCAGCAGGTTGACAATGGTAGTGCCTTCAAAAGCTGCTGAATGGAGGTGGACAGTAGATATTAGTGTTGCCAACCGTCAGTATTTTTACTGGCAGCCAGTAAAAAATTGGCACTTTTGTCCTGCCAGTTAATGCCAGTGACAGGAAAATGTGCTTGGCTTGGAACTGCACATCAGGTCCAGTCCAGGGCTGGTCCAGACCATTCGAGTGCCTGAGCGTGTCACGTGATGTCATGGTGCAAGGGAGCTGAGCGGAGCTGCCGGAGCCTCTGCAAGGATGGGAGCAAGGCAAGCCAGGAACGGACCTGTCAATGCTGTTTGGACTGGAGTGGATTGAAGGGACCACCTGACATGGAGAAAGACTGTCACTATGAATCAGGAGGGGACTTGTCATGTTGCGAGGTATCATCATCATCTGTGCTGCTGCACACTGCTGTTAGTGTCACTATGAGAGTCAATTTCGTGTGTGTGCCTGCCTATTTTAACTTCTTGCCCTCCTGAGTCCTGTCCCTGAGCTACTTACTATACCGGAAACAAAATATGTTTTTTGCCGTAATATCTAACTTAAATCATATTGCTAATTGCAATAAGCTAATTGTGTATATGCAAGTGTAGCGCTAGAAATTAGATAACAATAATAAACTGACTAATAAAATCAAATATGATTTAACAAAGTGCAAAAACAATATAAAAGATATATATTAAAAAATTAAATTAAAAATGGTAGAATCCATACAGTGCAACATGGTAACATGTCAGGTGATAATCAAAGCATAAATATGTAAAGTCCAAAGTGACAAATTCCAGTGCAGAAAGGATGATTAGAGATGACATTAGTGACATTCCACAACCACCCTCATTTGTGTGTATCCACCACCGAAACCGAGTATTGCAGAAAGAAACGAGTCTCTAAGTGCAATATTAAAAGATTTAATCAAGTGCACAAGGGGTTAAAAGCACTTACAGGATCGTAGATCATTAAAAGCATATAACATGGAGTCCTCCTCTGGTAAATGGATCCGTCCTCTGTCCGCGAATGGAGAGCCAAGTAGCGCCATCCAGCAGCTGTCAGAACACTTCCATGCGTAAGGGAGGAGGCAATGAGGCGGCCTGTGTTCCAGGTTCCACGCTGGAGCGCACGGGGCCGATGGCGTCAGTGAGAGGTGGTGGGCGGTAACGCGTTTCTGAGGAACATGCGTGGCTCCTTTATCAGACCTCTGTGGAAGTCACTGGTAGACAACTAGTAGAAGGCAATGATGAAGGTGCCAGCGCCCTGCCAGGTTTCTGCACCCAAATCTCGAACAACTTCCCCCAGAAAATATCAGGAAACAGCTGCCCCGTCAATCAGCTAATGGCTGGATTACCTTTGGATTACCTGGCCTTCTGTCCTGGCGGCAGTGACAGCACATGGAAGTGGCACTGCACCCCGTTAAAAGGGAGACAAAGAACCTAAATACATCCGAATGAGTGGCAATCTGGTACCATCATGAGGTGGTGATGCGGGATCCTTTCAACTGCTTCCATATCTATTGCTTGACGTGTACATGCTTTGCTGTTATAGCATTCCATGAGTGGCAATTCTATACAATCATGAGGCGGTGATGTGGGATCTTCTCAGCTGCGTTTATACCCATTACTTGGAGTTTACATGCTTTGCTGTCATAGCATTACGGTACGCTCAATACTCGGTTTTGGTGGTGGAAACTCACAAATGAGGGTGGTTGTGGACTGTCACTAATGCCATCTCTAACCTTCCTTTCTGCACTAGAATTTATCACTTTGGACTTTCTTTACATATTTATACTTTGATTATCACCTGACATGTTACTATTTTGCACTACTTAGATTCTAAATTTTTTTTATTCAGTTCTTTAACACATATCATTTATATTGTTTTTGCACTTTGCTGACTCATATTTGATTTTATTAGTCAGTTTTATTATTGTTATCTAATTTCTAGCGCTGGACTTGTATATAGACTTATTTGTTCACAATTGTTTGTCGATTGTAGTGCTGGCAGCTATACCTCGGTTTGTTGATAATTAGTTAGCACGGTATTCTCCATTATATTATTTGCATATTATACTTGTTTGTAGCCTAAACACTGAAATTTGCACTTAAAACTGTAATTTTGTAACTTTTGGAAATGGCAGTAAAAACGTGGCTGTGTCAGTAAATTTTGGGTGTTGTGTCAGTAAATTTCAATCTGGTCGGTTGCCAACACTGGTAGATATGACTTCATTCAGCTGGTTTCAGAGACTAAAGCTCTGAGCCTGACAATTGTGACTTCATAGAGAAAAGATTCTATGCCCCACAACTGGTGCCATACTCTTTTAGGGTAAGTAGCTAAAATAGTAGTAGTCACATTCGATGGAGGACTCTGCTGGAAACAAGACCAAGGACTGGCTGCACAGAAAATGAATACAGTTTACCATGTGGTTGTTTTAACTGCATGAAAAGCTTATATCGCCCTGGAGTCCAAAATGAATCATTTCTGTCTTTAGTTGGGTTTGATCAAATGGACTCTAAAGGTAATCTAATGAAACATTATATTATTTTATGTGTAATTTACATAGATTATTATTATTATACAGGATTTCTATAGCGCCAACAGTTTGCACAGTGCTTTACATCATGAGGATAGACAGTACAATTCAATACAGGAGGAATCAGAGGGCTCTGCTCGTTAGAGCTAGATGGTGTTTGTACTGGTCCTTACAGTGATGTATATTGATGGTTAAAGTGGAGTACGCACTATAAGAAAATCGGGTGAACGTTCGTCCGATTTTTCTCAAAGTTTCACTGCAAATCGGAAACGCTGAAAGAAAAATTGTATGAAAATTCTTCCGAATATTCTCGTACGACAAAAGCTTTTTTTGTTGTTTATTGTTTCTGATCACACGCAGTCTTTCTTTTCTGATTTTTCTTGTACGAAAATCGTACGAAAATGGTACACATTTAACGAAAATCATTTGTTCTGCTTCCATACGAGAAAAATGTTGGAGTTTGTCCCTTCGGGAATTTTCGTACGAAAATTTGGAATCGGCAGTCGAGAGTTGTGTACACACTATACGAAAATCGTATGAAAATTCTTTGGACGAAAATGTTTGCCCCATTTTCTCATAGTGTGTATGAGCCTTTACATATAAAAGTAAGATTTTTGCTTTTTCTCTTCTACATTTTCTAGTCAGTTTTAACATTGGAATTTGCCAAACAACCGTTTAAGACTAAGGAAACCAGTATTAGAAGCAGCCTGCTCTGAATGTTTGGTGAAGCTGTGAAAGGCACACATACGTATATAAGTCAAATGTGCTAAATTCTACATATTTATTTAGATTACATCTGTTGGAAATGGAACGCTAAGAATGTGATAGGTCTTGTGCAGTATGCATCATGGCTTGGATTGCAAGGTAAATACCTAAACATTCAGCTGCTGTGACCCAAACTCTACTGTTACAGGCTAAAGCATATGTTCCTTGAGTTTTCTAAAACTGTATCTACTGTATATTAGCAAAGGTTTATTATATAGGCTGGAGCTAGTCATTCTTGGACTGATTAGGCTATCCAACCCAAGCTCAGTCTTTCATGATTTGGTAACTAGACAAATTAGGTCCTTTATCATTATATGGGCCCTTTATTGCCTGCCTGCATGCATTCAGGGTTACAATGTGTTATTTCACACCGTGGAAAACAATTATAGTGTATTGCGATAAATTTGAGTTACAAGTAATAATCTATAAAATGCAGTGAATAAAATAGATATTTTGAGTTTCAGCTGCCGCAGTTAACCTAAATAAGCACATAAACTGTACATAATAACATAAATGAAAACTGAGCTGCTGCATAAACAGTGACACTGTAATAAATTAAACATTGATATGCATAAAAAATGTATTATGCCATTCTTGTAATGAAGATGTATAAACATCAAAGCCAACATATGAGCATGCTGTAAACATCAACAGAGTCAATCCAATAAAGTCCGACTGTAAATGTGCTGACGGTGCTGCCAATGAGAGTGCGTGTGCTCCTATAGACAAAAGGACACGTGGGAACACCTGAGGCACTTTTGAGTGAAGCACGTGTCCTTTTGTCTATAGGCACACGAGTACTTTCATTGACTTTTTTGGACTTTTTTGGACTAACTCTGTTGATCTTTACAGCATGTGCATATGTTGGCTTTGATGTTTATACATCTTCATTACAAGAAGTGTATGCAGCAGCAGCATAGTTTTTATTTACGGCATTATGTACTTGTGTACTGTAAGATTTAAGTTTTGCACCAGCATATTAGCTCAGTGCTTATACACATAGTTGACTGTTGACTGTATGATCTGTATAGCTTGCCTGTTGTGGTAATTAAAAAAAAAAAGATTGTGCTTTTTATCAGTGTAGCACTAACCCCCCCCCCCATAGGAGTTGGAAATGTCAGGGTTCCCAACTGCTGCACAGCCAGTCACTTAGCATTTTCAACTTGCATCCAGACACAGAAAAACAGTCCTTGAGCTTTGTGTTTGTTGTTATATTGAGGGGGTGATAACTTGGATGGGGTTAGTGATTATGGGATGACCAACTTGACAGTAACAGAAAAGAGATTTCCCTGTGACGTCAGCTGGCCAGCAGAGGGGAGTCTCTGCCCCTCCCATTTCTCTCCATAGATCAAGGCTGGCCAGCACAGGGGGATCACATGACCGCACAGTTGCAGTGAGACTAAAGGTATTTAGCCTTTTCATTTCTAACAAACACATACACTTTTGCTAATGGCAGGATACCTGCATGGGATACATTGATATGTGCTGCATTATGCAGCTGAATAGCGGCGGGAGGGGCAGGGGCTCTCATGCTGACAGGGAGGGAGGGGGAGAGAGGGAGAGACTATCAGAGGTAAGACAGCGGATGACAGAGGCACATAAACTCACCACGGTAATCAGGGCTCAGCAGCCATGATAACCGTGGTCAGCACAGACAGGGGGACACAGAAACTGGCAGGATCAACCAGGTTTATCACAGGATAGGAAGAGAAGAATTGCACAGCACAAGCTCTGTGCTGTTATTCATTCCTTAAAGGAACAGGATCTTATTTATTTTTTTTGGGTTACAAACACTTTAAGCACACTGTGTCTTCAAGAGAGACCTGCTACAGCTGGCAGTTTCTCCCCTTGTCTATCCCTGCACCGTGCTGATCTTCTCGTTCTGTGTCTCTCTGCTCCCGCTGCCTCTCCAGAAAGCTTTCCTCCAACTGCCTCCTGTGGTAGGATTCTTCCAGGCCAGTCTCACTAGCTTCTGCCTGAGGTAAAGCCCCTCCCCGAGAGGGGTACCTCAAGAGCCCCGACAGACTCCCTCAGCACTTCTTCTTCATCTTCCACCCATCTCCCCTGCTGGCATGACTCCTCCAATATTTAAAGGCTTCTTAGTTCCCTTCCAGGCCCACTTTCTGGGGATTGGCCAAGGACCTCAAAATATGCAGAGCAGCCCCTCCTAGCCTCCACCCACTAATTTCTAGAACATTCATCAATATTCTAGAACCAGGGGGAGGCACCAGATAGCTGCCTGGATGAGTCATCCAGCCCTAAACGCTAATGTCCCTGACCCAGATTCCATGGGTCAGGCTTACACCTGGGCCAGACTAGAGTTTGCCTACACTACCGCTTATAGCACACTAGAGGGTGCTACACCAGCATAGAAGATCAGTGTTCATTACCAAAACAAAGTCATGTTATATGTATTTCCTTTTATTCTAATATAATTGCACTAAGTGCAATTACCACTACTGTAAAATGTCCATATTTAAAGACTAAGTTGACCCTTATGAGCAAGTAATTAACCTTCACCCTTAGGAGCAATTTACATGTTACACCCATATTTAGGTGTTGACAATGTAACATTTCTGCAGCTCTTGCTCCCTCTCCAGCCGCTTGCTTTCTTTGGTGCCAGTTCCATCCACTCTGATGCCCTGTGATGATGGGGCAGCAACTCGTGATGTGGGCTTGCCAGCCCCCATCCCAGAGCATGAGGACACATTAGAGGGCTCTGTGGGCCACACTGGATGAGCATGCTGCCCTAAATGCTGGTGTAACGTAACATTTTGCAAAGGTGAACTTAACCTTTAACAAATAACTTGCTTAAGTGTATCTAAGCCAAACCAAAAAAATAATATATTGCAGCTTACCAGCCCTTAGATGAGATGGCAGTATTAGTTTTGTTTTTTCAAAGTTTTTTTTTTTTTGTTACCTGGTAATCCTGCGAATAACACATTTCCTGTCCTAGGGAGACTACACTCACCCACTTCCTTCCTTCCTCCACTTTATTTATGGAGGAAGCCTTGGATGTCAGTGTCACCCAGGCTGGCCTTAAAGTGGAATTAAAGCCTAACACTAGCTATTCTTAAAAATGTTCCCTCTTCACACCTATCCCGCCCACCCCGTGCAAAAAAAGATCTGTATACTTACCTTTTTTCACTCAGGTTCTCTCCAGTCATGTGATTTTGCAGCTCTGGCTCCCCTGTGTCATGAAGCCCTCGACAATGGCTAGGAATTCTGGAAGGCTTGATATCACTCATAGGGTCCCATGACCCAAATGTTGTCAGTCCTCACTAACACAGGGGAGCTGGAGCTAGAATTTTTACACAGGGCAGACAAAGTAGCTAGAAAGAGAGGGAAGGAACATTTGTAAAAATAGTTAGTGTTAGGCTTTAAAGTGGTTCTAAAGGCTGAAGTTTTTTTTATCTTTATGCATTCTATACATGGAGGTAAAAACCTTCAATATGCAGCTCCCTCAGCAGCCCCCCCCCCACTACTTACCCAAGACCAAACGTGATACAATGATGTGCACAAGAGCAGCTGCTCTCCCGGTTCTCTGCCTCGTCACTGGCTGAGAGACAGCAGCAGGAGCCATTTGCTCCCACCGCTGTTAATCACAGCCAGTGAGGAGGGGGCGGGGACAAGCCCCGTTCTGTGAGTCTTATGAACACACAGAGCAGGGATTGGGAGC
Source organism: Aquarana catesbeiana (assembly GCF_042186555.1). Classification (NCBI taxonomy): domain Eukaryota; kingdom Metazoa; phylum Chordata; class Amphibia; order Anura; family Ranidae; genus Aquarana; species Aquarana catesbeiana. Next base: position 672,578,047 of record NC_133324.1, on the reverse strand, counting down.
AAGCTGCTTGCTATGAGGAAACTCTGAGAAGAGGAGGAGCTAGGAGTGCCAGCGGAAGACCCGAGAAGAGGAGGATTGGGGTTGCTCTGTGCAAAACCATTGCACAGAGCAGGTAAGTATTACATGTTTGTTTTTTTTGTTTTTTAAATGTACCTTTAATATTACTTTAAGGCTGCATTCACATGTGTTCACTATGAAAATGCAGGCAGAATCACACATTTCTGCCCCAACATGCTTGTGTTGCCAAACATGCCTGGCTCAGTGCCAAAATTTGGCACATGAGTTTTTGGCATGTGTCAAGTGAATGGGCTGCCCTATGTGCGACGTGTGGAAACAAGCAAATAACGAGCATGTTATGAATGTGTGTGAATGGGGTCTTATTTAACTTTACTGAGCCTTGTTAAACTTTAAGGTGAAACTAAACTGAGGGTTGTGTGTGGCCAGCATTTGCTATACACAGTATACTTGCACATTAGGGCACATTTACCTCTAGAATTGTTTTTCTCATGCAATGCAAGGTCATTGTTCCCCACTTCTACTCTGTTGCCATTGTTGTCATATTCTTCTCTTCTTTTCTAGGTCTTGAATCTTCTTATTTCAAACACTGAGCAGGCACTTACGATGTAACTTCTGCTCCCGCACTGCTTCATTCCTGGCATCTGTAAGGTTTTGTGAACGGGCTGAGACAGTGCACTGCACTAAAGTTAGTGCACAGATAAAGAGGGGCTAGCAGACAGGTACAAGAGTTTTCTTTAGGGGAATAGACTCACAAAAACTCTACCTAGAAAGAACAACAGGTTTTTTCTGTACTTGCTAATTAAAACTAATGCACTGAACACATACAAGGACTGCATAACGTCTGCATGACGAAACATGTACGGTGGAGCTTACAGCATCACTACGTCACTTCCAGTTTGGAGTTTTTGGTCTGTGGTCTTTTTCCCAGCGCTATTGAAAGTGCTTTTTATTAACTTCTATTCAATAAACTTATCCATACGGATTTACACGCTGGAATGTCCTCTTTCTTTACTCTTATATGTGATTGCATAATACGATCGTGGATGGCGAGGAGGGAACATAGGACACAGAGTTGACTCCATTGTGAGGTCTTTCACCCCTGCAGGGGTACACCTTTTTGGTGAGTGAGGACCCGAGGGAGGAGCATGGGTGAACAGGCACTGTTTTTTTGATTTATATACCACAATATTCATTCAAGCACCAGTCACTTTTCCTCACAATGATCATCTATGTGGATTTATGAACTGAGATGTGCAACGGACTTGTTTGTTTATAGTTGAACACAATTTCTAAAGAAACAGACATTCATTTGTTGTTTTTTCATTGTTTTATATTATTAGCACTTGAACACTTTATTTTTCAACAGTTATCACTGGATACTATTTATAGCAGAGTTATACTTTGATTTTTTATATTCACACACCAGTGTGTTTTTGCAACACTTATAGTGATATGACACATCTTATATCTATTATTTCACATGTTATTTTGGTTTAGCAGCGCCACTTTACCCCACACCTCCTTATAAACATACAAGGACTGGTAAGCTACAGTATATTATATTTTTGTTTTTGGGTGTAGATATCCTTTTAACTGTATATTAGTTAAGACCACAAAGTGGTTATTCATTCATGTGTTCAGGAATGCCAGATCATGGGTAAATTGTAATGCATGCCTATACATCATGTAGCAACCACAGCTAACAGCTACATGATAGTTTCTGGTGACCACAAAGTATACTCTATAAAACTGACCATGCCAAAACAAAAGCGGTACAAACTCCTAAGTGGGTTGTAAATTAGATCTTGTGGCACCTTAATTAAAAAGAAAGATACTAGTATCTTCCCTTCTCCAGTGAATCATCAAAAAATAAATAAAAAAATCCAAACGTCACAAATATTTAACAATAGTAAACTTGGTGGCATGGAATTTTTGTTCTTCAAATAATCATTTGTTTAACAGAGCTTATCATCTACTACAATATGTCTTACCTAATACCAGTGTCGTGAACTATTCTATTTGAGAGTGAGGCATTCAGTACAGCCATAAAGACCTAAGCCCTGGATAAAGCACACAGCAGAGACGTACCGGCCTTGCAGAAATATTTGCATTTTAATTTAAAAAGGACTGACCTCTGCCAGTGCTTGCACAACAAACATGGTGGTATTCTATTCAAACTGTCAAGGCGATATGAAAAAGTACAAGTCCATCTAGAATGAGCTCTGTAATTTTAATGTTGGTATATACTAGAAGCTGTGATTTTACATTGCTAGTGCTGCATGATCCACTAACGTGGAATTTTCTTTTGCTAGGCAATGTGGTTTCAAATCACTGCCTACAAAGTAAGCCAAAGGTGAACTCTAAGCAAATCTAAAAAGCTACTTTTTAGTTGGCAAAAAATAGGAGCATGTCATTTTAAATACTGCTAGTAAAAGTTCCTGAAATCTCTTCTTGTGTTAGCTTCTCATATTTCCCTTTACACGGGACCAGATGAGAAAATAGCAAGAGCCATCAATGTGAGACAGTTGGGATTCTATTGTAATACACTGCACTGTACTCTCAGTCTAAACTCTTTTAGTATGGTGCTGCTTTTTCACGGTCTAATCAGGAGGCTGAGAAGTAAAAAGTATGATCCATGTATGGGCAGGCTGAATATACCCAAGTTGATCGATCGATCGATCAACTTGGGTGCAACCAGCCAGCCAGATTTTAAATGTGATTATTGCTAGTGGCTGTTATAGCTGCTAGCAATAATCTCTGTTTTCCCAGTTTGGACAGCTCCCACTGCTTCCCCGTCGAGAGAACACAAAGGCTTTGCTGGAGGGATTCCCCCATCAACACTGACAACCCGTTTTTGCAGGGAAAAAAAATTGCTCTGTCTATGGCCGGCTTTAGTGTCATGAAGTTACAACCCCAGGGATGACAAGGCCAATTAGCACAAAGAGCGACCAGAGCTTATGGGTCACCACTAGAGGCACTGTGGTTGGCCACATGCCAGTGAATTAAAGTGCACGATTCAGTGTCTTAGACAGTTTTTTTTTTAATCTATTTTTTAATATAAAATGGCTAGGAAACATGGATTTTGTGGGATATTCAGCTAAAAAAAAAACCTGTAAAACAATATTTCTTTGAAATGTTGAAATGTAGTTTAGGTTTTGGCTGTCTCAAAAAAATTGTGTCCATAGTCCACTACATCATACTGACAGCATAACAATTCTATGACACCATAAAAGTTATCTTGCTTATTTATCTATTTTTAAATTAATTTAAAAGTTCAAATTCTTCTCTATTCTCTATGAGAGACATCCAATTGACAGTAAATGCCTCATTTAGATAAGTAATGACTTGTGTCTTGTAAATGCAAATCATTACTTGGCAAAGTGTACATGCATCCCCGTGGTGTGTAATGAACTTTATTCACCTCTATGGATGAACTGTCAAGCAGGTGTACATGTATTCAGGTTGTTTGTGATGGACTCTATTTATCACTATGGGTGAACAGAGCTGTGATTGACACACAAATACTGTAGATACTTAATTAATCTGATTGAAAAAAAGACACAAGTCCATCCAGTTTAACCAACAGAGAAAAAACCCTCAAAACACATACAAAGTAAAAACCTCCATATACACTATCTTATACGCACAAAAGGCAAAAAAAAAAAAAAACAATAATGTATGATCCAATTTGCTTCCTTCTTTATCCCTAAAAAGGCAATTGAATATTTCCTGTTGAATATTTTATAGGCAAACATATGTTTATTCATTTTCATATAGAGTATATAACAAACATAAACATCTGAATGAACAGGACCCTACATACAGTAGCTATTCAAATTATTGTGGCGGCATCTTTGACGACACGTAAAGGTATACAAGCCAAATATTCCATATTGCGAAGCTGGTTGACGACAGGCTGCATAACAGAATAGTCGCCAGTATACAGCATTTTATAGTTCTTGTTCAAACAATTACATTTTTATCAGGGGAGAGAATAAAGGAAAGTAGGGGAGGGACAGAGGAAAACAAGTCACTCCCTGGATCAACTGTACCTTAAAATATTAGTATCCAGTTATATTATATGCATTTAGGAAAGAACCCAGGCCTTTTTAAAACAGTCTACTGAGCTAGCCAGAAGCAGCTTTTAAGTGAGTCTTTTCCAAATTTTGACAGCTCTTCTGCCGCGTACACACGACCGTTTTTTCAGTCAGAATAAACTCTGACGATTTTTCTGGCAAAGTTCTGACGGAGTTCCGCTGAAACGGACTTGCATACACACGATCACACCAAAGTCCGATCGTTTAGAACGCTGTGACGTACAACGCGTACAACGGGACTAGAAAAAGGAAGTTAAATAGCCAGTAGCCAATAGCTGCCCTTGCGTCGTTTTTGGTCCGTCTGAATAGCATACAGACGAACGGTTTTCCCGATAGGAATTGATTTCGTCTGAAAGATTTAAAACATGTTCTATTTCTAGGTCAGTCAGAATTTTCGAAAGAAAGAGCCCGATGAAGCCCACACACGATCGGAATATCTGATGAAATGATTCCATCGGACCTTTTGTGCCGGAAAGTCCGGTTGTGTGTTACTGTGAAGAAGCCCTTCCATTTTGGAGATTAAATCTCTTTTCCTCCAGACGTAAAGAATGCCCCCTTGTCCTCTGTGATGACCCTACAGTGAATAACTCTACACCAAGTAACTATATAGACCACTGCACGGACCACTTATTTAATTATACATGTTGATCATATCCCCCTTAATATCCTCCTCTCAAGACAGAATAAATTCAGTTCCTCTAATCTTTCCTCATAGCTGAGTTCCTCCATGCCTCTTATCAGTTTGGTTATACTGCTCTGCACTTTTCTCCAGTTCCCTGATATCCTTTTTGTGAACTGGTGCCCAAAACTGAACTGCATATTCCAGATGAAGTCTTACTAATGATTTGTACAGGGGCAGATGTCTCTCTTCCTGCAGTCCATACCTTTTTTAATACAAGAAAGGACTTTGCTCAATTTGGAAACTGCAGCTTGGCATTGCATGCTACTATTAAGCTTATGATCTACCAGAACACCCAGATCCTTTACCATTAATTCCCCCAGTTGCACTCCCCCTACTATGTATGATGCATGCATATTCTTAGCCCCCAAGTGCAAAACTTTACATTTATCAACATTAAGCTTCATTTGCCACATAGTTGCCCAATTAAACAATGCATTGAGTTTGGCTTGTAAGTTGGAGACATCCTGTAAGGATGTTATTCCACTGCATTTTATTCCCAGACCCTATATCATTTATAAATATATTAAAAAGTAAGGGTCCCAACACTGAACTTTAGGGTACACCACTAATAAGCTTAGACCATTCAGAGTATAAATCAATAATCACTACCCTCTGAATATGGTCTATAAGCCAGTATTCTATCCATTTACAAACTGATTTTTCCAAGTCTGTAGTCTTTACCTTATGACTTACATTAGTCCTGTGTGGGTGTGTGGGTAACTGTGTCAAATGTTTTTGCAAAATCCATGTATACCACGTCCATAGCCACTCCTCTATCTAAGGTTTTGCTTACATGTGACTGAACACCACTCTAGGTCAGTCTCCCATCCCCACCTCCACTAACACACAGACTAGGTGCTGACCCCCATCCTTTGTGGATTCCGATGAGCAAAAAGAATAATTTTGAGCTATGACTAAGCGCTAAGGAAGCGTGAAACGCATTAGCTGGCAATGCTGCTCCCCTCTATTTGTGTTTTTTAAACTGTTTTTATGGACTGAAATAGAGGTGATTTTACTGAAAATGTGGCCAGCCAGAATTCTTTTTGCTTACCTCCTCATTAAAAGAAATCAGATTAGTTTGACAACTTCTGTCTTTCATGAATCCATGCTGGCTATTGGTTAAAGTATTTTTTTCTAGCAAAAACTCATCTATGTTGTCTTTTATTAAACTCTCAAGTATCTTCTCAACTATTGAAGTTAAACTAATAGGTCTATAGTTACTTGGTAAAGACTTTGACCCCTTTTTTTATGATAGACACCACACTGGCCTTTCCAATCCAGTGATATTACAGTCATTAAAGAGACCATAAACAATGGCTTTAAAATGATAGAGCTCAATTCTTTTAGAACGTGTGGGAGTATGCCCACATGCAATGGATGCAAGTAGACCAGTGAGCAAAAATATTGTAAAAAACAATACGTCCCTGCAAACCATGATGTCCATTGGGGCACTTATGCATACTGTATTATTAAAGGTACTTATATAGTGTTGTCAATTTACGCAGCGCTTTACATATATAATATACTGTATGAATGATAGCTCCATTCACCCAGAGAGATGAGCAGAAGCAGGAATATGTGTACAAGTGCAAGGTGCCAAGTGGCATGTCCAACACCCAGCTCAGCACCTTTGTCAATGAGCTGGTAACATGCTCCTTCTTTTTTAACTAAACTGCAGTTATTTTATGTGGTTTGTTTAGCTGCAAATAGTGCTTACTCGAGTTCTTCTTTAAGGTTTCCAGCTAAGCTGTGCAATAAACATTGATATCTGGCTATGACGTAGTGAGTAATTCGTCTAAAAAAAGACTTGTCTGTGGAAAACATTCTGCGAGATGGATTCCTTCTCACTCCCACTCAAATACATTTGATACTACTAGTTAACCAGCGGCCTTTTAACCTGTTTGGCATGTTAACATTAGGCTGGAGAAAATAACACCAAGATTACATTTATAGTGAATTAATGTGCCTTTTAATCACATTGTCTTTGTGTATTAAATAAACTGCTGTAATTAAAAAAAGTCCAGGCTGAACAATAAAAGGAAACAATAAACAAACCTCTTTTTCATATGTCATATTAAAATGACACCAGGACAATAAAGGTCCTCTAAACTCCTGATATTTGTGTTGCCAATCCTGATTGCTGCTCCAATTCTTTTCATCAAACCAAACTTTTTTAAATTACCGAACTGAAAACAATAAAAATCATTTGAAAAGAAAATACTGGAAAGAATGAGGGAAGAATGTGAGATTGTTAAAACCCCTGTCCATTTCCAATGTTGGATATTCTGTTTTGCAAATGGATGAAGGAACAGTAGTTGTGAATATAGACTGCAGATTCAATGCAAAGCAACAATGCACATAGAGTTTATTTAACTAAGGGTTGTTAATGTAAAGCAAGTGTTTTTCTGAGAGTAAACAAACAATACCCTTGCAATACAATGAAAGTGAGAGAAAAACAAATTTTGAGTTGTCACCAGAACAGGAACAGAGAGACAGGGACAACTGTTTTAATAGCAAATCTGACTTCTCTTACTTAGAGAGATGTACATTCATTCTCTAAGTCTATGCAAAACTAAAAAGAAAAAGAAAAAGTTTTGGCTTTAAAAACTTAAATTGTGTGACACATGTTACATAGCACCCCATGAGACCAATCATTTTAGAGCCATTATTCATAGTTAACTGTAAACTGATGACCTGTATGAGCTTTTAAATGCCTATGAAAATTTTTGGGTATCAAAGTTTGTCGCCGTTTTACAGGTATGTGCAATTTTAAGGCTTGATATGTTGAATATCTATTTACTTGATACAAGGTCATCTTTTATAGTATATTTCAAAACAGGGTTCCTGTCTCTATAGGGGTTTAACTAGCTTCAGGCCTAAAAGGATTATTTAAAAAAAAATAGCAAAAACAGCCCGGGCTGCAAAAAGTATTAATTGTAACCATAAAAATAAAGCTCTTATTATTATAAAATTTTGAAGCCTATTAACCGCTTCAGCTCCGGAAGATCTTACCCCCTTCCTGACCAGAGCACTTTTTGCGATTCGGCACTGCGTTGCTTTAACTGACAATTGCGCGGTCGTGCAAACAAAATTGACGTCCTTTTTTTTCCCACAAATAGAGCTTTCTTTTGGTGGTATTTGATCACCTCTGCGATTTTTATTTTTAGCGCTATAAACAAAATAAGAGCGACAATTTTGAAAAAAACGCATTATTTTTTACATTTAGCTATAATAAATATCCCCCAAAAATATATAAAAAAACATTTTTTTTCCTCAGTTTAGGCCGATCGTATTCTTCTACATATTTTTGGTAAAAAAAAATCGCAATAAGTGTTTATTGATTGGTTTGCGCAAAAGTTATAGGGTTTACAAAATAGGGGATAGTTTTATGGCATTTTTATTAATATTTTTTTTTTTTACTAGTAATGGCGGCGATCAGCGATTTTTATTGTGACTGTGACATTATGGCGGACATGTCGGACATTTTTGACACATTTTTGGGACCATTGTCATTTATACAGCGATCAGTGCGATTAAAAATGCACTGATTCCTGTGTAAATGACACTGGCAGTGAAGGGGTTAACCACTAGGGGGCAGGGAGGGGTTAAGTGTGTCCTAGGGGAATGATTCTAACTGTAGGAGGGATGGGCTAGCAGTGTCACTACGCTGATCACTGCTCCCGATGACAGGGAGCTGTGATCAGTGACACTTGTCACTAGGCAGAACGGGGAGATGCTGTTTACATCAGCATCTCCCCGTTCGTCCTCTACATGAGGCGATCGCGGGTATCCCCGCAGCGATCGAGTCCGTGGGACCCGCGACCCGACTCACGGAGCTCCCGGTCGGCGCGCGCGTGCGCCGCCGGCGGCGCTCACGCAATGGCACAGCGGGGAATTCAAATGGACGTACCTGTAAGTCCATTTGCCCAGCCGTGCCATTCTGCCGACGTACATCGGCGTGCGCCGGTCGGGAAGTGGTTAAGGAGTTTTTTTTATGCTGAATAGAAGTAACCATAAATGCCGGTGGTATAACAATAGCCTTGTCCATAGTAGTGTACTAACCATGCTGACTGCTCTTCTGCTCTTCTGCTGCCTCTTTGATTTAGGCATACCTTATTTAAGATCAATGACACATATTGTTACAGTTGACACTGCCAGCGCCACAAAACAAAGTTAACCGGGGGGCCTCAATCAGAAATTTTCTATGGGGACCTGTGATTAGCTGTTATGGCACTGTGTAATGCTATTAAATTCCATATATATCAGCTAATTCACAACTCTTCATGAATATTCTCCAAGGGTTGTGTATTGTTTGTGACAACTAAGCATGACTTAAAGGCTTGGACATCATTCTGTTGGTGTTGGAGTTTGAAGAAGAAAGCCATCAAATCCCTCTGTTTTGCATAAAAATGTAATTTTTTTTTCACATGAGTAGTTTGTTATCCTTTCATCATACAATGAACCAGAGAAAAGGGTCCAGACGTGCATACAAATATTTACTGTAACAATAATAAAAGAGATCTCTTAGCAGCAAGGGTTGTCTGAGGATACATAAATGAGAAGGATATAAACATGGCTTCTGTGTATAACTCGCCGTTTGTTATAATAAATATGATTCTGAGCATATTTCCAATATGAAAAATGCAGAGCATAATGAAACACTAATAAATCTATATTATAATAGTGTAGATTTCATATATTGTATTATAATTATATTATGCCACTTTCTATAGATATTGTATACATTATATATTTTACAGAAGTAACAGTAGTATTTCACATGCCCAAGCAAGTGAGAAAATCTTTTTTGTTTTTGAAGGAATTTTTGGGGTTTGGTAAGAGAAAAAAGAGGGTTAAAATCCTTGTCAGTTTTTTTCTTGCTGTTTATTTCTAAGGAGATCTTATTTCACTTCTTCTTTCAAAACTCAACAGGAAGTGAAAGGACTTCTCTCAGAAACAAGAGAAATCTCTCTTTGAGCACTGTCTTTGGAACAAGTGTCCATATTGGAATATTTCCCCTCTATTCCTGTTCTCGTGTTCCCAAATAGAAGGACAAAATCTCCTTAATGGGGACGCAGAGAGCAAAAAAATATAGGGGTGCTTTACCACTTCACCATTCAAAATGCTTTAGATACACTTTAACTTCAAACTCTATATTGTAGATGTTTGTACATGTGGAGCAGCAGAAACATACGAGAAATTATATGTTCTGCCTTTCCATGAATAACATATCTCCTGTCCCTTGGTGGCTTCTCTTACTCCTCCACTGTTTCCATTGAGGGAGCCTTGGTTGCCAGTCAGGGTGGACTTCAAATATGTCTGCCATTTTTAATCTCCATAACATAGGGTAGTGGACATTAAACATTTACGTAAGAAAGATAACATTGTTTTTGCTTCCAGTTCATCTCACTGGAAGTGACAAGGATGCTGCATTTCTCGCAGGATTAACGGGATTTTCTGTTCTTGCTAAAATGTTTTTACCCTGTGTAGCGTTACCCCCATAGGAGCCACTGTAGTCTAAGAGGTTCTTTCCCAATTTAGTGCAGAGAAAGCCAGTCACTTGGCAATGGACACTTCTTGCTAATGGCAGCACTAGTAACAGGTAGACTGGAACAATCTATATTCTCACGGCTGGGGACCATGAAATAGGTTCGAGAACAGGTTAAGTTAGACTGAAACAGCCTTTAGGTTCACAGCAGGGGATCATTAAGTAAGTTTGAGAATAGGTAAAGGTAGACAGGAACAGTCTATAGATTCACCGCTGGGGATTATGAATTGAGGTTTAGCTCAGAAACGAGACTCTACTCACAGAATTTCGGAATAGGATCAGTTCATAGGTGCAGCCTCTTGTAGTGTGGTCCAGCATCCAGACCAAAGAGGCTCAAGGGGCAAAAAGCCACCCCCTTCACTTCAGCTCACAGATCCATACCCTCAACAGGAAAAAATACAATCTCCTCAGGGCTCCAGGCCATTTAACAGCATTCCAGTCACCAACTGGGCACACCCCCCAGGGATTGGCTAGGCCCTGCTCAATAGTCAGGCCAGTCATTTTGAAGTCTCCTTCCCTAAGTTCCAGAAACTTCTTCTAGAGGCAGATAGAAGCAATCAAACTCCCAGCCTGTGAAGCCCTGAATAGACTAGACCAATCAATTACTGCTCCCCTGGTTACAGAAGGAGCCAAAAACTAAATTTGCCTAACTAGAAGGGTACTACACTTGAACAATTACAACACAGCCACCATATCTAAGGACTGGTAGGCTGCAATATATTAAAGATTTGTTCTTGGGTTTAGATAGCCTTTAAAAATGCAGGCTTCCGAATATAGGTATGATCAATTTGCTGGTCAAATTTGTAAATGATAGGTTTGTTAGGGGTCCCTATTAGCCACAACTGACTCCTGTTCGGGAAGCTTAGTCTTTCTTCACTGATAGGGCAAAATTCACCAAGTCAAGGGGGTAACAGTTGAAAATTTGACCATTACAATCTGACAGCTGGGGACTGGGCTAGGAGAAGGAAAGGAGGATGTTATTCTGTGCTGTGAGGGTCTAGAACTGTACAATCATATAGGCAGAAATCTTGACATCCCAAGGGAGGGAATGGTACTTTTGCCATGTTCCCCAGACCCATTGTAGTACTCCCGATGGATGATAGGAGGCATTCTTTAATGCCAACTCATTAATGGATAATATGGCTGACAAAGAAAGAAAGGATAGTTTGCACCTGATTTCATGGATTTGAGACTGGACATGAAAGCTGAATGACATTTGTCAGAGTTCCAAGATTGAAAGTAACATTAAAACTTCTTTTTTTTTTAAATTAAAATAACAAACATGGTATATTTACCTGCTTCGGGGAATGGTTTTGCACAGAGCAGCCCCGTTACTCCTTTTCTGGGGTCTCCTGCCGCCACTCTAAGCCTCTCCTCTTTGGCTAGTGAGCCGTTGCTCTTGTGCATGTCGCTGGATAAGATCAGGCTCAAGCTGTTGCAGAACTACAAGTCCCATCATGCATCTGGGAGTAATTGTAACTGCCAGCCTTGCAATGCCTCATGGGAAATGTAGTTCCACAACAGCTGAAGGGCCCAGGGTTGCCTACCCCTGCTATACAGTCAGTAGCCCCAGGTTTTATTTAACCATACACCTCTAAGCCCCTCCCAATTAGCACAATTTGGCCAAATCCATTATCCAGCGGGGCACACTTTGCATGCTGTTTTATTCCTGCAAGTAATTTTTTTTGATGATTGGTCTAGGTGCCACATATTGTAGGTATGTCACTGCACTTGTGGTGTTTGTTTATGATGCAGCACATAATCAGCAGTTTTCACACCTTCATTCTTGCTTCTGGCTCCATAACAGAAAGCTGCACAGAGCTGGGAGCTCACATCACTGTTCTGTGCTAGGACACTGGAGTCAGTTAACATTGCATTTTAAAATTAATCTAGACACTGACAGATTTGACAGTAACAGGTTACTTTGTCTAATTAGAGAACCGCTAAATGTCAGCATGCTTTTTGTTCGATGACAGATTTCTTTTTTACCCAAAGCTGACCACAAAAATTGTTGCAGCTTGGAATTAACTGCCATCACCCGTGTCCAAAGATTTCTTTTGGATTCTGAAGCTGAATTAATTTTATTTCACCAGTATCTACTTCTGTCTGCCTTGCTTACGTCAGCTGACTCAAGAAGGTCTAAATTAATCTACAACAGATAATACATAAAAAGCTACAGATAAGGATGCCAGCTATGAAATTATAACATTAAGAACATATTCTTCAATCATATCCTTTAATACCATTTAATAATGAATCACAGTTATTATAGACTTTATTGCAACCATTCTTCAAAACATCATATCAAGAGGGTTATTACCACTGGTCATGATAAGAGTCACCAACAGCTGTATGTTGGGTCATGTGTAGTCCATTTTTTCATTGGCAGCTGCAGCAGTACATGTGCAGAATGGAGAATCAGAACATGGAGTGTGATTCACTGTAAGCCTGAACTACTTTCTGGCTAGGTGCTTCTTGTACCACAGAAGCAGGGCTAAAGCTTTTTTTTTTTTTTTTTTTTTGGTGCAATTGTGAATGGTTAATACTCCTGTAAAGATTTTTTGTTGTCCCCATGAGGAAGAAACACTCTGTCTATTTGGCAATTTGACCATTGTCATGACCCTTTTTCCATCAAGGCACCCTTTAAAATCCCGCACAATCTCGTGGCACCCCATTCTAAAATTTAAAAAACGAAACTAATAGATTTACATATTATAGCAACATCCAAATGCGTAGGACACACAAGGTTAGAGGTGATTTATTCTTCCAAAGTAAACACACCTTTGCAAACTGGTACTGATTAGTATTACAATGTTTCTCTTCTCCCTCACTCAGCTAATGAGACCCCAGTGTTGATGGGGAGGGGAAAATGAGGGACAAGCAAGGATGTTGTGCAATTGCCCGACATCCTCCTTATCAACCATTGGTTGTTAGGACACTGGTGGCTAGAAGGTTGTAATGGTGCACAATGAAAACCTGTGGCTTCATGCTGCTTTTAGGTAGGCTTGATCCACCCGCTTGCTTGAATACAATTTTTGCGCAATTTCTAGGCATTTTGCCAAAGCACCCCTGAAGGTGCCTGGGCACACTGGTTGAAAAAGGCAGATCTAGGATTTCAAGAAGAGAAATAGAGGGGACATTTTCCAGAAGGGATACTTTTCATTTTGGAGATATTTCCTCTCACTTCCTGTTGTGCTTATAGGACAGGATGAGAAGGGAAATCTCTCCAGTAGCACACAGATGCCAAAATGTAAGCATGCCCTACTCTGTTTAGTTATAGATTTACTAGAAGTTATAAAGAGGAATCAAACTCTGAAAGCTGCAGCCCAAAAAGGCAGGCAGGGAGGACAAGGCTAGTCAATAGTAAGTATTAGTGAACTGGGCATAGTTTGATTCACAGGAGGTTCAATGAACCAGGAAGAAATCTGCTAAGCCCAAACATGACATGAAGTCTATGGGAGCTGAATCTTGCTATTTTTTTTTGGCCTTGGGTAGTTGAGATGAGTAGAGTACAGAGAACAATAGCACTACTGTCATGCTAATATTAGCGATATTGCAGTGGTAGTGCTATCATCGCTATATGACAGATTTCAGCAAATTAATTTCTGTTTATAAACAAACTTACTGGGGCTCGTGGGTGACATTATTGAACAAATATGGTCATGGCCAGCAGCCGGCTCTGGGAATCCGTCATTTTTGAGGAGGAGTGAGCTGAGAATCGAGTCAGCAGAGGCCAAGTTAACAGCGCCTAAAATTATATAAAACGTCCTGTGAGCCTCCACTAGCAACAATAAACCAATAAATCCTCTTTGAATCAGCTGCTAGCGGTAAACATGTCTCATAAACCATGTAAAAGTACTAAAATCGCATTGAAAACGCTGCGCTATCAAAGGTATAAGCAAAAAGCCTCTGAACTGGTAAAAATATATCCTCTACACAGAGGTAATAATAATGTATAAAATATATGATGAAAAATATATAAAAAGACACGTGCTTAATAGCCAAATAATAAAGTGACAATGTGCATTCATATAGTGATAAAAAATATTAAAATAAATAAGTCCGTGGAAATCTAAATAGATCCAAATACTGGAATTATAAAAAAGTGCTTAAGTGCAATGTGCAAAGTTCAAATTGATCCAATTTCCAGGTGCTCCACACTCCATTTGATTCAGTATACTGTGAAAGTGATGCGATAATCAGACATTGTGTTCTCACTCCGGTGCTCCCCCCCATGTAATGAAACGCTCACCTAAAGGTGTGTGACCTTGCTGTTAAGCTTGGTCAATACACGCTTTGAAACCACTACAGGGTTCAACAGTGCGTCCGGGATCCTGGATCAATCGCCAATGTGCCTCAGTAAATCAATGAAAAAAGGATCTCATAGTGTAGTATGCTTATGCAATTTATTGAACCAAAAAATAAACGGGTCCCACACATGGTACTCACAGTATCCAGGCGCTTCAGTGCGCCATTCTACATCAAGCAAAAAACGAATGGTTGAAACCGGCCGGTAACGGGATGGTATGCTGATTGTTCCTAACAGCTGATCGGCTAAGCGTGCCGTCCTGTCCCCTTCCCCTACATGTGTCGATACAAGGGAATTTCGTATCTTCCTCAGGGGGTGATGTGATTGGATGGTGAAGCTGTCAGTTAAAATAGAGTGTCCGCAGCTATTTTGTTGTGGTTCACGGGACACTCTAGTGCTAGGTCTATGTACTTCAATGAGACCAACACATACAGTTAAACTACTTGGATATAAGTTAACAGCGCCTGGTCGGCTCGGCTGGGGCTGTGCTGTGTTGCCTGTCAGTGTGCTGAACTAGGTACAGGTGCAAGCAGGGCCAGCCGCCAGTGCCAGGATAAGCACCTCTTGGGGAAACCCTGGCTTTGGCACCCCCCCTCCCCTGGACCCTCATGCCTTGGCTGCCTTATGCTGGTGCCGGCCCCGCTTGTTTTTGTGATTTGATCTATCTACAATAAAAACCTTTGGATGGTAATTGCAGATTCCTGGTGTGCTGACGAATATGTACATTAACTTTGCATCTCCCGGTATCCAGCTGGTAATCGCTGCAGCACCCATTACTGATTGTTACCAGGAAGGTGTGCGATTGGAATAGGAAAGGAAAAACATACTAACAATATGTAAAACACATCAAGCAGGTGAAGCATGGCTTCTGTAAATAAGGTTTATAAGCAATTCAAAGAAGGAAACTCTGCTCTAGGTGAGCAATCACTGCAGTCCAAATGGTGCAGGGTGCAATACCACGGCTTCCCACAAAGATCAATGAACTGAAGAAAATGGCTGCACACCAAAGAATTGATCCAATGTGTTTATTACCAAAACATGACACTTGACAGCCACAAGGACAAGGTTACAGGACCCGGGAGGTGACAGGTTTCACACTGAACACAGTACTTCTTCAAACTGGTTTGAAGAAGCACTGTGTTCATTGTGAAATGCGTTACCTCCTGGGTCCTGTAACCTTGTCCTTGTGGCTGTCAAGTGTCATGTTTTGGAAATAAACACGTTGGATTAAGTCTTTGGTGTGCAGCCGTTTTCTTCAGTTCAAGGTTTATAAGCACACAAGAAAATTGCCCACAGAAACAGTAGGGTCCCCCACTAGGGACAGAACAAAAGAATGAGAGAAGGGGTAAGTCTTGCCCTTCTATTATCCTAGTGGTAAATCAACAACTAGTGTTAGGTAAAAAGCAAGGTGGCTTGGAGAAGCCATAGAGGCTTTTCCAAGCCACCGTGCCTATACCCTAGTATATCTTTTGGGACAGCTTCTGTTGCTGTAGGTGTCCTGATACAGGGATAATTTGGAGCTCACTAGCTGCTTCGGGAAGTGAATGGAGGGAGAAGTGGGCTTTTTCCAGTGCACTAGTTCTCTTGGCGTAAAACAGCAAAAAACCAGGATGCGTACCTTCAGCAATTGAAGGGACCAGATCCTTTACAAGACCTAGTAAGCAAATCTTGGGCGAGTGAGAATAGGAGGTCTTAGCAACTGCATTCATGGTACTCGCTATCTCATTCCAATAATAAAAGATAGTAGGACATGTTCAAAAAAAACATTGAAAAAATCTCTGTCTGGATATTCACAGTGCCAGCAAGAGGAAGAAATTGTCGAATTAAGCTTGTGAAGTCTGTGTGGTGTAAAATAAGTATGGTGCAAAATTTTGAATTGTATGAGATGATCTCTGGTGGACACTAGCAGGGGCATGCTAAGGGCCATATCCCAAATTTCCTCCCAGTCTTCATTATCCATGTCAGGAATGTCCACCAGTCATTTCTGCTGTAAACTAGACAGATCGCCAGTAGTAATTTCTAAGATATGTTGGTATAAGGCAGAGGTCGGCTTCAAGAGGCAGTCCTCTTGAACCAGTGGTTCAATATTAGAGTGAGCCAGATTATGTGGCACTGGGGAAATTGTCTTCTGAAGGCATTTGAAATCTGCAGGCATTTAAAGTGATACTATGAGGGAATATTGTATTTAGCGCAAAGGCTATCAAAGGAGAGAAGACAGTGATCCTCTACAATATGGGTGATGGTTTTGATCTTACATTTTGCCCAGCAATGTGAATCAGGGAGCAAAGAGAAGTGAACAGGGATGGATTGTTCCACAGAGTGGTATTCGGGGAAAGGTTCGACAAATGCACAAACTCCTTGCATTCCAAGCTTTCAGTGTGGTCAGCATAGATATTCTCAGGGGGTCTGGAGCTTCCCTCCAGCGATACAGGAGAAACTGAAGTGCCTCAAGTGATTATAGGATGGCGGCTTCAAGCATGGTGAAGGAGTTGCTAGTATCCGGTTGCAGCCACCAACGTCCTGTGACTAATTGGGTGGTAAGGAAATGTTAAATAAAAGCCTGGCAAACCCATCCCTCATTTAAGAGGGGGTCTAGTCAAGGTGGTAAATTTCTATCCACCCTCTCTATTTCTACTGGTGACTACTGTCACTGGGATAAAAAGTGATGGGAATTCCAAAATGTTATAGTTGTCATAGGAGCAATGGAAAAACGTCCAATGTGGCCATCTGTTCCAGCCAAGATTTCTTTTCAGTTCCTGTTGTGTCTTTGGGACATGCAGTAAAGGGAAATCTTCCCAATAGAACACAGACAAAGAAACACTGATTTTCCCACTACAGGTCAGGGCTATATTTACATTACATGTAGGGATATATTTACCATAAGGTACTACATTACAGTTAGGGCTATATTTAGAATATTGTCCTACTGGACCAGTGTGTAGAGTGTCAGCACCAAGCCTCAAAATCTAAAGATTGTGACAACTTTTTTCTTTTGTTTTGTTTCACACTTTTGGACATCACTGGACATCTGTGACTAAATTCAGCAAGAGAGCTACCTGGGAAGGGAGTGAAAAGGATGTTGAAAGGAGTCAATAATCCATCACTCTCTTCTCTTGTTTGTTGTGCTCTAGGTTGAAAAGAAGTTTTGCATTGAAAGCCAACCATATGCTACCTACAATAGTGCATAATAGTGCAAGTTTTCCTAAAATAATTACATGACACAAGGGGCAGAGCTTCTAGAAGAAGAAATCCTCACAGGTATTCCATGATATCTAACTCATACCCACAATTCAAAGAACATCAAAACCATAAACAATCATAAACAAAAAGTAGAGAAATCTAAACAGAACGTCACATTACAAATGTATTAACAAATTCCCTAGTTCTTTCTGGAGCTCTCCTTTAAATTATGATTTTATTGTGGTATACTGTATACTGTATTTTCGAGAAATCATTCTTTTTATCACAGTTGATGAAATTATTTTCCACAAATGTATTCGTCCTTGTAACAGCCAGCGCTCAGAAAATACTTGATATAAATAACATACAATATGAAGTCAAAGGTAATCTAAATATGTTCTTTTGATGTCTGCATAGTATTTCATATCAGGGTACAATGTGCTTCAGAGACAATGTTATTATAAAGCATATTACAGGAATGATCTGCACTTGACTTCCTGCTCTAGTACTTAAACTGCCAAGACCTATTTATTTCAGTGATTTAGAAAAGTGTTATAATAATGCTCTGGAATCCATTCATGTTTGCTTGGTATGCTGTGTCAAAGGCCTACTGAGTCAGAACGGTAACAGTGTAAGTCACAGCGATCTCAAAAGACTGACTCTTTAAGCCTACAAAGGCTCTATTTCGATGAGGGCAATGCTTTGTTCCTTGTATGTAAGGAATGCACATACGAAAACATACCTTCCAAATTTGTATGATGAGAAAAGGGAACACCTTTTAAAACAAAATTTAGATAAAAGGGACATCCCTGCCACATCCTCAGTTATATGGACTATGGAGTATTATTATGCCAATCTTAATATGTTTAACCCACAAGTGCCTTATTTTCACCACTATTATCCTTTATTCTGGCTTTTAAATATAAGATTTATTAATTTCGTTGTTGAATAAAAGGTTTAGTGCAGCATAACAATTTTAGTAGTTACCAAGTACATTTTGATAGAAGGCTATACAACAGACCAAAATAAGGACAACTGAGGAGGAACCAAGTCCAAAAAAAAAAAAAGTTCCAAAATAGGGGGCATTTGAAAGCTAAGCAAAGCACAATGGCTTAGAAGTTGGCACTTCTTCTCTGCAGCACTGAGGTCCTCACTTCAAATCCCAGTCAGGACACTATCTGCATGGAGTTTGCATGTTCTTTCTGTGCTTGCAAAGGCCTCTGACTACTTTAGGTTTCTTCAACAATACAATGACATGCTGGTATGTTAGTTGGCTCCTGTCTGTACATTTGACCCTAGTGTACATGCATGTGAGATAAGGACTTTAGACTGTTAGGGGCATGGATTGAATATATAGTATTACCATGATGCGTAAGTTATCAGCACTATATAAAAAAATCTTTAGTAAATAATAGATATATATTGCATCTTGCAACCTAGCTTATACCCAGGGCCGTCTTTAAAGCAGGGCAAAAGGGGCAGCTGCCCTGGGCCCCATCATTGTTGTGGGGCCCAAAGCAGCTGCCTCATACTTTCCAACTATTCCAGTTTGAATTCCCTTGACCCGTGAAGTTTTAGTCCAGTGCTGTGTCCTGATATCTCAGTGTGAAGTTCTGTTCCTAATGCTGCCCAACTCTGCCCTATTGCCATGTACAGATGGCTCACCTGCAGACCCTGTGTTTACATGTAAATAACCTGCATTGATATGTAAATATTGGCTGCAACAATATGTAAATAGCCATGGACTGGCTGCAATGATATGTAAATAGTAGATAAAGCGGGAAAGTTGGGACTTTAAATGAGGTTATTGACATTGTGGAGGTAAATTGATAAAGGTACATCTGTATCCAGGAGCTGCGATGCACTCTGCGTGTCCCCTCCTTCCCCCCTCCTTCCGTTCTGTTTGGGGTGGGGAGGAGTGTGGGGGAGTGGGCGGGTACCCACAGCGCATCGGCGACACGCACCCTGCCTTACGTGGGACGTCACTTTTGGCGTCATGACATGGAGCACAAGTATCTCCAGCTCAGCCGTCATGGCTGGGAAACATGGGCGTCTTCCATGGCGGTGTTCCCACGTATGCCGTGCTAACATGATGCTGAGAGGAGTCGGCATGCACGTGTGTGGGGCGTATATATTCTGCCCCCCGACACAGTCCTGTTGCCACACAACTGAAGACGCCATACTCCACTACAGTACCTTATCTCTTCTTTGCCATACATGTAAGCTTTTCATGAGGTCACTTCACATACTGCTTTTTCATTAGTCATTCGTTTCTTTCTACTACTCTTGGTGAATCGGGACTGCCCCTGCTGCCTTCTTAGTTTCCTTTCCGCACTATATTCTATGCTCATTTGGTTGTGGTCACACATTCATTCTAGTTTATATACACAGATTCTCATTTATCCTCACTATTTCAACTGGATATGCATTGACCTCACTTTAATTTATTATAATTATTATTATGTGACACACTGATAATGCATCCTTTATTTTAGACTCCTTTTGGCAGTCACCACTGGTTCATCATTGTGTTTCACCATGAACAAAGCAGCCTGTGTCATGTGCTTTGGGGGGGGTGTTTGTGTACGCACCTTGCTGACACGCGACTCCACATTACCTCAGCTCCCGGGACAGACAACCCTTCGGTCCCTGGCCCTATAGTTGACACATCTCATCGCATTGACTCCATGTAAGTATTCTGGGCGGGCTAATTTGCCTTTCCCTGATATGATCAGCTACAACCAGATTAATTATATTTTATTATACTTTATAGATATTCTTAAGCATCCGCCCCTGCTGATTGTTCATACACGAAACGTGTCGGGCATTTGGGATGCAGACTCATGTCTCTACTAGACCATCAAACCAGATTATCATCTACCAATCAATCATGGTTATACTGTTTTTACAATATTCTTATTTCCTCCACAAGTGGTGCCTAGATGATATATGTACATACAGTCAGGTCCATAAATATTGGGACATCAACACAATTCTAATCTTTTTGGCTCTATACACCACCACAATGAATTTGAAATGAAACAAACAAGATGTGCTTTAACTGCAGACTTTCAGCTTTAATATGGTGGTGTATAGAGCCAAAAAGATTAGAATTGTGTTGATGTCCCAATATTTATGGACCTGACTGTATATGAATTTATTAAATGTATCAATTAATTATTTCAGACCACTACGTGGTGCCAAGTCAATATATATTTATGTACCCTTGATGTCCATGCCACATGTGCACATATATGTGTGGGTGGATATATATGAAATGATATATTTATATTTGCTAATGTGGTTTCTACTACTGATATATTTTTTATATATCTTTCCATGATCAATAAATATGTACCTTTATCAATTTACCTCCACAATGTCAATAGCTTCAATTAAAGTCCCAGCTTTCCCGCTTTATCTACTTGTACCAGGGATGGAGGCACACCTCATATGTGCCTTATTTAAAGTCCCAACCCCCCCCCCCCCCCCTTTTTTCTTGATATGTAAATAGAGGTGGCATTCATATGTATATCATGCCCCCCGAGGTAATATCCATCATCACCTCTGCTAAATGCTGCCCACTGGTGAGGTAAAGGGGCATGCTTGAAAGTCCTGCCAAAACTATTTGTCATTAAGCCTAACATCCGCCTGTTCTGCAAAGGTAAGAAAATTGGAGGTGGAACCTTTTTTCAAAATAACATGGTGCCACTGCACCGTGAATTTTGGTGCATGTTAATACGCACATCTCAGCAGATGCGTGAGGGTGTTATTAAAAATTCATGGCACTGCTGTGTATCTGCTAAAGGGCAGCATGTTTCTGTGTTGTCAGGAAAGCGATTTTTCATGTGTTCCTGACACGCACAAATGTTAACGCAGGCTAAATGTCTTAGTTACATTGGTGGTCAGTGTAAATCTTCTCATTACATTGGGGCTTGGTGTACAATCATTTCATTCACACTAGTGGCCAGTGTGAAGGTCCCAATTACATTGGTGGTCAGTGTAAATTCCTCTTTACCTTGGTGGTTACTGTGAATGCTCCTATTACATTAGTGGTCAGTGTAAATCACCATTACATTAGTTGCCAGTGTAAATCCCCATTACATTGGTGCCCAGTGTATGAACTCCTCTTTATATAGGTAATCGGTAACAAAATCCAAACTTGCATTTGTGGTCGAATCCATTTACATGGGTTGTCGATGTAGAAGCCCCCTTTAAATTGGTGTTGAGTGTAAATCCCCCCCCTACATTGGTGGCCAGTGTAGAAATCCTCCTTTATTGGCTGTTGACGTAAAATTCCCCATTACATTGGTGATTAGTGAACATTTCTCTTTACATTGGTGGTATATACAATTGCCCTTACACTGGTGGTCAGTGAAAATTCTCCTTTACATTGGTGGTCAGTGTATATCCCACCTAACATTGGTGGTCAGTGTAGAAGTGTCACCTTACTTTGGTGGTCAGTACAAATCTCCTCGACAATAGTTGTCAGTGTAAATTCCCCCTTACATGGAGGTCATTGTATATTCCCCTTATACTGGTGGTTGGTGTAAATGCTCCTATTACATTGCTGTCAGTGTAAAAATCCCTCTTGATATTGGTGGGTGGAGTAAAATCCCCATTACATGGTGGTCAGTGCAAATTCCCCCTCACATTGGTGGTAATTGTAAATTCCTCATTACATTGGTGGTCAGTGTAGAATCCCCCACTATATATTTGCCAAAGATTCCCAGCTTTGCTCTACATGATTCAGAATTTGCCACAGTGTACTGCCTCCTAACTAATCCCATCATCCCACCACTGCCACTGATCCCATCAACCCCCCCAGCATTGCCACTCCCAAGAGTCCTAGGGTCCCTAGCAGGGCCGTCTTTAATTTTGATTGGGCCCTGGGCAAACATTTTCTTGGGGCCCCCCCTCCATTCTGAGACATACAAAAAATAGCAGGTAGACTCAAAATCAGTTTACTGCAGCAGATCACGCAGCGATTGCAATTGTTTGCCAGAGGTTACAGGATATCATTACTGCTCAATGGCTGGTTTCTAGAGGTTACAACACATAATTTCTGCTTGCCGATTGGTTGCTAGAGGTTAATGTACATTATTAGCGCTCACTAATTGGTTGCTAGGGGTTACAGCACATCATTAGCACTTACTGATTGGTTGCTAGAGATTAAAGCAGATCACTACTGTTTGCTGATTGGTTGCTAGAGGTTCATGCACATCATTACCTCTCACTGAGCAGTGGAGCAATCCCAAATAATCGAGCAAGTAAAGGGGCACATTAATACACATACTACAGGAGAGGTTCAGAGACTGCGGACATACTGCAGAAGACAATCAGAGACTGCGGACATACTGCAGGAGACAATCAGAGACTGCGGACATACTGCAGGAGATTACCAGAGACTGCGGACATACTGCAGGAGACAGAGACTGCGGACATACTGCAGGAGACAATCAGAGACTGCGGACATACTGCAGGAGACAATCAGAGACTGCGGACATACTGCAGGAGACAATCAGAGACTGCGGACATACTGCAGGAGACAATCAGAGACTGCGGAAATACTGCAGGAGACAATCAGAGACTGCGGAAATACTGCAGGAGACAATCAGAGACTGCGGACATACTGCAGGAGACAATCAGAGACTGCGGACATACTGCAGGAGATTACCAGAGACTGTGGACATACTGCAGGAGACAATCAGAGACTGCGGAAATACTGCAGGAGACGCTCAGAGACTGCGGACATACTGCAGGAGACAATCAGAGACTGCGGACATACTGCAGGAGACAATCAGAGACTGCGGACATACTGCAGGAGACAAGCAGAGACTGCGGACATACTGCAGGAGATTACCAGAGACTGTGGACATACTGCAGGAGACAATCAGAGACTGCGGACATACTGCAGGAGACAATCAGAGACTGCGGACATACTGCAGGAGACAATCAGAGACTGCGGACATACTGCAGGAGACAATCAGAGACTGCGGACATACTGCAGGAGATTACCAGAGACTGTGGACATACTGCAGGAGACAATCAGAGACTGCGGAAATACTGCAGGAGACATTTAGAGACTGCAGACATACTGCAGGAGACAATCAGAGACTGCGAACATATTGCAGGAGATTACCAGAGACTGCGGACATACTGCAGGAGACAATCAGAGACTGCGGACATACTGCAGGAGACAATCAGAGACTGCGGACATACTGCAGGAGATTACCAGAGACTGTGGACATACTGCAGGAGACAATCAGAGACTGCGGAAATACTGCAGGAGACGCTCAGAGACTGCGGACATACTGCAGGAGACAATCAGAGACTGCGGACATACTGCAGGAGATTACCAGAGACTGTGGACATACTGCAGGAGACACTCAGAGACTGCGGACATACTGCAGGAGACAATCAGAGACTGCGGACATACTGCAGGAGACAATCAGAGACTGCGGACATACTGCAGGAGACAATCAGAGACTGCGGACATACTGCAGGAGACAATCAGAGACTGCGGACATACTGCAGGAGACAATCAGAGACTGCGGACATACTGCAGGAGACAATCAGAGACTGCGGACATACTGCAGGAGACAATCAGAGACTGCGGACATACTGCAGGAGACAATCAGAGACTGCGGAAATATTGCAGGAGACAATCAGAGACTGCGGACATACTGCAGGAGATTACCAGAGACTGCGGACATACTGCAGGAGATTACCAGAGACTGCGGACATACTGCAGGAGACAATCAGAGACTGCAGACATACTGCAGGAGACAATCAGAGACTGCGGACATACTGCAGGAGACAATCGGAGACTGCGGACATACTGCAGGAGACAATCAGAGACTGCGGACATACTGCAGGAGATTACCAGAGACTGTGGACATACTGCAGGAGACAATCAGAGACTGCGGAAATACTGCAGGAGACACTCAGAGACTGCGGACATACTGCAGGAGACAATCAGAGACTGCGGACATACTGCAGGAGACAATCAGAGACTGCGGACATACTGCAGGAGACAATCAGAGACTGCGGACATACTGCAGGAGACAATCAGAGACTGCGCACATACTGCAGGAGACAATCAGAGACTGCGGACATACTGCAGGAGACAATCAGAGACTGCGGACATACTGCAGGAGACACTCAGAGACTGCAGACAATATACAGGGGATGGTCAGAGAACTTTCAGCAATGCACAGCTTTACAGTTAAATAACACAGCTCAGGGTTTAAACAGTCAGGCATTCTATGGTTGTAAGGACATACCTGGCCAGCCAAACTTACTACATACATTCAGGTGTGTGGGAGGGGCTTCCACTCTCTGCTCTCACTAAAGCAGCTGGGAGTTCCACTGATGCTTTGTAGAGGGGCCCACGTCACCCGTGAATGGTCGCCCCGATGACAGCTTTGCAGAGCGCACAGAGGACACGGGAGGATGTATTCCGCACTAGCCAGCTGAGAGGGGCGGGGCCGGGAGCTCCACTGACGCTCTGACCCCGCCCACGTGCAGCCTGTGTACTGGGAATAGAGCGCCTGTAGTGAGAGCCAGTGATCGGAGTGGGAGTGTCATTGGAGCTCCCGGCCCCGCCCCCGGACCTCTGTATTCACCAGGCAGTATAGAGGGGGCGGGGGCGGGGCCGGAAGCTCCACTGACACTCGCACTCCGATCACTGGCTCTCACTACAGAAGCTCTTTTCCGAGTACACAGGCTGCACGTGGGCGGGGTCAGAGCGTCAGTGGAGCTCCCAGCCCCGCCCCCTCTCAGCTGGCTAGCGAGGAATACATCCTCCCGTGTCCTCTGTGCGCTCTGCAAAGCTGTGATCGGGGCCCCAATTCACGGCTAGCGCGGGCCCCCCAACAAAGATTGGGCCCAGGGCAAGTGCCCCGTTTGCCCTGCGCTAAAGACGGCCCTGGTCCCTAGGAGTTTTCTATATATTGATGGGTCCCCTCACCTCCCCAGTCCATGGTGTGCAGGCAGTTAGGAGATGATGTGCTATAACCTTTATCAACCAATCAGTGAGCAGTAATGATGCTCTAGCAACCAATTAGTGAGTGGTAAGGATGTTCAGTAATCTCTAGCAACCAATCAATAAGCAGAAGTCATGTGCTGTAACCATTATCAAATAATCAGTGAGCCGTAATTTGTGCTGTAACCTCTAACAGCTAGCCAGTGAGTGGTAATAATACACTGTAACGTCTGGAAACCAATGGCAATTGCTGCCTGATCTGATTCATTAAATGGATTTTGAGTCTAGCTGCTATTTATTGTATGTCTAAGAGCAGGTGGAAAGCGAAATTGCATGGGGGGGGGGCAAGCAAATGTTTGCCCAGAATCCAATCAATATTAAAGACAGTCCTGCTTATACCCACATGGTTTTCAAAGAGTGCAACTCTCAAAGAAGCCAATATGAAATATTTTATCATATGTATGTACACATACTATGCTTTCCTATGCCCACCTGAATGATGATGTCTTTTTGAGCACAATTACCAATGAAGTCAGAGATACACTACTGTGCAAAAGTTTTAGGCAGGTGTGAAAAATGCTGTAAATAAAGTATGCTTTCAGAAATAGAATAAAAGTTTATTTTTATCAATTAACAAAATGGAAAGTAAATTGATAGAAGAGAAATCCAAGTCAAATCAATATTTGGTGTGACCACCCTTTGTCTTCAAAAGAGCATCAATTCTTCTAGGTACACTTGTACACAGTTTTTGAAGGAACTCGGCTGGTAGGTTGTTCAAAACATATTGGAGAACTAACCACAGATTTTCTGTGGATGTAGGCTATCTCTAGTCCTTCTGTCTCTTCATGTAATCTCAGACAGACTCGATGATGTTGAGATCAGGGCTCTGTGTTGGCCAAACCATCACTTCCAGGACTCCTTGTTCTTCTTTAAACTGAAGATAGTTCTTCATTACATTGGCTGCATGTTTGGGGTTGTTGTCCTGCTGCAGAATAAACTTGGGGCCAATCACATGCCTCCCTCAATCTATGGCATGATAAGCATCTGCCTGTATTTCTCAGTATTATGGACACCATTGATCCTGACCAGATCTCCAACTCCATTTGCAGAAATACAACCCCAAACTTGCAAGGAACCTCCACCGTGTTGCTCGCAGACTCCTTTTTGTACCATTCTTCAGCCCTTCGGTGAACAAACTGCCTTCTGCTACAACCAAATATTTCTAATGTTGACTCATCAATCCATATCGCCTGTTGCCCTTTTTCTGCACCCCAGTTCCTATGTTTTCATGCATAGTTCAGTTGCTTAGCCTTGTTTCCACATCATTCCGAGGTATAGCTTTTTGGCTGTAATTCTTCCATGAAGACCACTTCTGGCCAAATTTCTCCGGACAGTAGACTGGTGTACTGGAGTCCCACTGGTTCCCGCCAGTTCTGTGCTGATGGCACTGCTGGACATTTTTCAGTGTTGAAGGGAAGGAAGCATGATGTGTCTTTCATCCGCTAAATTAAGTTTTCTTGGCCAACCACTGCGTCTACAGTACTCAATGTTGCCCCTTTCTTTGTGCTTCTTCAAAAGAGCTTGAACAGCACATCTTGAAACCCCAGTCTGCTTTGAGACATTTGCCTGGGAGAGACATTGCTGATGCAGTATAACTACCTTGTGTCTTGTTGTTGTGCTCAGTCTTGCCATGGTGTGTGACCTGTGATATGAAACTGTCTTCCACAACCTGACCTTAGTACCAGAGTTTGGCTGTTCCTCGTCCAGTTTTTTTTTTCCAGAATCATGTTTATTGTCAATAAAAGTCATGTTATACAGAAGCGTAACATAATGAAGGTACATAAGAAGTAGTATAGTGTTTTGGTGTAGAATTTGTGGTACAATGAACATCTATTCAATACTATACAGCATGTTCAACTTTTCTATTAATGAACAGAAGTATGATATAACCGTAAATAATTATACTCAAGTAGTAAACGTTCAAACAGGAAAGTCTGTGCCCAGAATCGATTCAGTGAGTATGTTTTGTTTTGGGGACCCTGATAGGTCTTCGTATGTTTCGTGCGGTGACCCAAAGCTTTGTGTTATTAAATCAATCGGGGAGATTGTGAGTTATCGTTTATCTCCAGAAGGCACCTTATGAATGGTGTGGGTAATGATAAGTGGCCGTCAGGTATGAGCAAGGATATGTGTGGGTTCGCTCAATCGTGCATTCAATTGTTATTTATTAGTGTGGGGTCCTGGAGATATCTTTGTGTGTAGTGTTACTGTTTATTGTATATTGCCTCTGGGCGTGTTAATGTGTGATAGGATTGCGATCACCGGACCACTAGCAATCCTATGATTAGTTGGGCAGGAAGGATGGAATTTCTGCATTGAGGGGGATGGGGATTAGAAGTTTAGAAATAGTAGGTAGGAAAGGAAGGAGTAGAGCGGGTATGGGATAATGATTATGTCGTTGTTATCATCAGGTAGAGTCCCATATAGGAGGGGGAAGGCGAGGAGTAGGGTGAAATATAAGGGGGGGGAGAGTAAATGAGTTAGAAGGGTAAAATAGAGTATAGCGAATCCTCCTCCGACAAAGTCCCAAATGACAGTGTAAGATCTTAGGACAATAGATCCGCATATTCGGCTGTCGTTTGGAAATGTTGCCAGCACGACCAAATAGTTCTGAATTTGGAGGGCGTATCTTTGGCTTGGTGAATCAGTTCCCCCATTTCGGCTAATTTAGATATTCGTTTGAGCCATTCAGCTATGGTAGGGGGCTTGGAAGACTTCCAGAGAATCGGGATGCACATTTTTGCCGCGTTTATCATATGTAGAGCAAGAGATCGGTGGTAGTCTTTTTTTGGGATGGAGGAGTGATGTAGCAACATTTGGGCAGGGGAGAATTCAATCTGATAGGTGGTAATGTTAGTGGTAATACGTTGGACTTCTTTCCAAAAGGGTTGGATGAGTGGACAGGACCACCATAAATGGACCATGGAACCTTCTCCCTCTGAGCATCTCCAACAGGTGGAAGGGATAGAAGGGGAAATTTTGTGGAGTTTAAGGGGGGTTTTGTACCATTTAGAGAAGATCTTGAAACCGTTTTATTGTGTTGACACGTTAATTGAACCTTTGTGGATGTAGGAGTATATGTTTTCCCATTCTTGGTCTGACAGATCTAATGCTAATTCTCTTTCCCAACCGCGCGTGGCTATGTTGGATTTGGGACTATGTTCAGAGAAAAGGAGAGCGTATATTTCTGAAATCACATGTCTCTGTGGTTCCGTCTTGGAGCACAAAACTTCAAAAGGTGTGAGTTGTCTGGAGTAATCGGTATTCTTGTGGGGGTGGTTAAGAAAGTGCCGTATTTGATTGTATGTCCAAAGCGGAAAGGGTCTTCCTGACGTGTGTGTGGGTAAATTAGTAATATCTAGGAAGGTGTTTTGCGCGTATATCTTCTTGGGGCCAGTATCCCTCAAGGAATGTAGTGGATATACCCAGTGGGAAATTTGTGTTATTTCGGATTGGTGTTAAGGGGCCTGGGATAGAGGAAATGTGATGTTTTTGGCACATTGTCTTAAATAAGTGAAGTGTGGAGGAGATCAAGGGATGTTGTGTGCACGCCATAGGTATCTGTCTTGAGGGAGTCCAAGGTAATTGTTTAACTGAGATCGGTGAGAATTCATTTTCAATTTGCGTCCAGGCTTTAGTGTGGGAGTGGACATTCCAGTCAACTATTCTGGACAGTTGGCATGCCCTGTGGTAATTGACAATGTCTGGGAGAGCTATGCCTCCTTTTAAATTGGGTAAAGAAAGTCTTTCAAAACTAAGCCTAGGGCGTTTTTTTCCCCATATAAATTCGCTGCACGCCCTGCGATACGATGCAAAGAAGGCTTGCGGTAATCTTATGGGGACTGTTTGCAAGACATATAATATTCTTGGGAGAATGTTCATTTTAATTATCGACGCCCTCCCAAACCAGGAAAAGAGTCCCGTTGACCAGGATTTAAGGTCTTTTTGAATTTGTTGGAGGATCGGTATATAGTTTTTGAGATAAAGGTCAGATAGGTGGATCGGTATGCGGATCCCTAGGTAGGTAATCGCATCTCGGGTCCACTTGAAGGGGAAGTTGGATTGACAGGATTCTAGGGTCTCCTTCTTTAAGGAAATGTTTAGGGCTTCGGATTTTGTGAAGTTGATTTGTAAGTTGGTTAGGAAGTTAAATGTGTCAAGGTCCTTAAGTAGATTGGGCAATGTAATGTGGGGATCAGTCAGGAACAAGAGGATGTCATCTGCGAAAGCAGATATCTTATATGTAGCCTCTGAGACGGAGACTCCTTTGATGTCTGGGTTAGATCGTAAGCGTTGAAGGAGTGGTTCTAAGGTAAGGATAAATATTAACGGTGAAAGCGGGCATCCCTGACGTGTCCCGTTTGACATGGAGAAGGCATTCGACAGGTGTCCATTAACACGGACCTGTGTGGTAGGAGAGGCATAGAGGGCCATTATAAATTGCAACATACGGTCTCGTATACCAATCATTTTAAGTACTGCCGACATATAGTCCCACGCCACCCTGTCGAATGCCTTCTCCGTGTCAAGAGACAAGAAGAACCCTTGCTGTTGGGTTAAAGTCAACCATTTGTGTATATTGATCGCCTTGGTTGTATTGTCTCTAGCCTCCCTGCCAGGTATAAAACCCACCTGGTCTAGTGAGATGAGGTTAGGCAGGAGGGGCAAAAGACGATTAGCTAATATCTTGGCGTATATTTTGAGATCAACATTCAGTAATGATATTGGGCGGTAGTTCGACACCTTAGATGCATCTTTATTGGGTTTAGGTATTACAGTTATGTGTGCTGTTAGTAGGTCTCTAGGAGGGGGATTGTCTGAGGATAGGGAGTTGAATGCATTCAGGAAATGTGGTTTGAGGGTGTCAGTGTAAGTTTTGTAATATCCGGGACTCTTGCCGGTCTTCAATTGTTTTAGAACCACATTCATTTCAGCTGGGGATATGGGTTGTTCCAGATCGTTAGCTTCTGCAGTGGATATGTGCATGGGACTGTATTTCGTGAGAAAGTCGTGGATGGTTTTTGTTCTGTGGTTGTCTGCCCTCTGTGGGTTGGGGGTATGTAGGTTGTACAGCTGAGAGTAATAGTGTACAAATTGCCCGGCTATTTGGTCATTGGATACTATTTTTTTCCCAGTAGCATCCATTATCGAGTGGATCGTTGTGTTTGCTTTTTTGGCTCGGAGAGCTCTTGCTAAGATTTTGCCTGACTTATTGCCGTACTCATAGAATATTTTTTGGGAGAGTATATAATTTCGTTTCGTTTGCTTGTTTAGAGCCTCTAAGAGGTCAGTCCTAGCTTGGAGCAGTTCCGGGAGGGATGTCAATGCTTGGGAGGTTTTGTGTGCTCTTTCCAATGATTGTATACGGGAAGTCAGTGTATTTATGTGTTCCTGTCTTTCCTTCCTACGTTTGGCCGAGAGTGCTATTAGTTCTCCCCGTATGGTGCTTTTATGTGCTTCCCATCGCATCATAGGTGAGATATCAGGAGAGTCATTTTCCTTAAAGTAAAGCGAGAGGCGTTCTTGTATGGCAGCCATTGTGGCAGTATCCGTGAGAAGCGAGGGGTCTAGACGCCAAATTTGGGGTCGGGGATTAGTGTTTGAGAATACCAGTGTCATGGATATTGGGTGGTGATCCGATAGATACATGGGGTCAATGGTGGCTGTAATTAGCATCGGTAGGTCCCTTTGAGAAAGGAATAAATAATCTAGTCTAGAGTATCTGTTATGGGGAGTCGAATAAAATGTGAAATCTTTCTCATTTGGGTGAAGTGTACGCCAAGAGTCATGTAATGACAGTTCTTTTAGTTGTGATTTAATTGCATGTAATACGCTATATGGTAGGGTTGAGGAGCCGGTCGAGGTATCATGTAAGGGATTCAGAGGCACGTTGAAGTCTCCTCCTAAGATAAGAAGGCCTTCTTGGAACAAAGTGAGTTTTTGTAAGGTGGACCTGAAAAAGGGGACTTGTTTCGTGTTAGGTGCATATATGTTGGCCAGGGTTATTCGTTTTCCATGTAGCATGCCTTTGACAAAAACGTATCGCGCTTCTGTGTCTATGCAAGTTTCTTTAACGTGAAACGGGCAATTTTTAGCGAATAGGATAGAGACTCCTTTGGATTTTGTGGAGTTATTAGTTGCGTGGATGAAGGTTGGATAGCGGTAGTTGGAGAGTTTGGGGGTGGAGCCTGATCTAAAATGGGTCTCTTGGAGAAAGACAATGTCCGCTTTGTTTTTTTGTAAGGAATGTAGTAATTGAGAGCGTTTTTCGGGGATGTTAAGTCCCCGTATATTTAGGGATATTAGTTTGATTGTTTTATTTTTGGTAGGTGGTGTTTGCGGCATATTGATGGAGTGGTTAAAGTTTAGAGGTGCTGGTAAAGGAGGATAGGAGGTTTTTGTAGTGCTATGAGTATTTGTCGGAGGAGGAGGAGGAGAGATTGAGAAAGGAGACTAGAATGAAAGAGCAGAGAATCCGTGTCTTTTTGAGGGGGGTGTTAATGATGCTTAGGGGTTTGAGAGCGTGGATGTGGGTCGAATAATACGATACTTTTGTATTTCAGTCTGGTGCGTCTGTGGGTGGAGATGTTCGGGAAGCTCGTGTGAGTTTGTGATCGTTTCCGGTGATTAGCGAGATCCTGCTCGCTTATCCGTAGAAAGTATATACCTGTAGTTAGGTATGACCG
Organism: Aquarana catesbeiana; assembly: GCF_042186555.1. Taxonomy (NCBI): domain Eukaryota; kingdom Metazoa; phylum Chordata; class Amphibia; order Anura; family Ranidae; genus Aquarana; species Aquarana catesbeiana. The sequence goes on along the minus strand of NC_133324.1, from coordinate 672,545,480 downwards.
GAGTGAGTCAGTGGCGGGTGGTGAAGTCTGGTATATATATCAGAAGTTGTGGGTGTGAACACCACTGAGGTGAGGAGCGGTTGAAATCGGTAGGAAGAGGTTCGGTTCGGAGAGGAGTGGCTACCCGCTAAACAGGGAGGAGATGTGAGCTTATGGAGGAGGTTGAAATTGGTGATAAGCTAATGTTGAGGTGCAACCTGGGGATTGTATGAATAGGTGAGTGGAGTATATATCATAGGGATCAGAGTTGATAGTGTTATTTGGGAGGAAATGAAAATTACGTGTAGGGAAGAGACTTTAATTCGGGGTAAAAGTGTATTCTGTGTGTTTATTCAGTGTACCCCTGGTGCGTGACACTATATTCTGGGTGCCGTCTAGGCAAGTGTTCAACTAAATATTGTCTTGTAGGCAATACAGAGTGTTTGGTAACCATATGTAATAGAGAATCATAGACAATCCTTAAGAATGACAAGTGACTAATAAACTTATGCTATACAAAACTCAGAACAGTGGTATCCCATACATGTCATGCTGTCAACCTTGGTCTATCCTTTATGGGCTGAAGTAGCTACTACCCTTTGCGCGGGGCGATTAAGTCAGGGCCCTACGTCATATCTTGTCAAGGGTTAATAGGATGTGAACGGTATCTGTGGCATAGTGCGTTGATGGACCGAGCAATCATTGGATAGGTAGGAACCGGATCTTTGAGGTAAGTGGGAACAAGGTCTACATATCAAGTGTGCCCGGGGCTACACATAGGTGGTTAGTTTCGTCCGGTAGATTTATAGGCTGGTTGGAGATCAGTCTTCTACGTTACCATGGGGATAATAGGAGCTGGCAGATGTTGCTGTCACCTGTGTCTCAGATCTGCGGTGGGTGCGTCAATTTGTTAAGTCTGCTTTTCAGAGCATTAAACATGTGCTTTGGTTTGTTAAAGAGTCACTGCTCAAAGCAAGAGAGGTGACTGAGGGTTCACCCTAGTCAAAAAAGGAGATGCTCTCATTATAAAAAGGAGAGACACCAGGGAGCCCCTCAGCCACCTATGGAGAGTGTTGTCTTGGGGTGAGGTTCTCTAGTATTGTAAACTAAAAAAATTACTGCGCTATCTCCAGGTGAAAATTGTTATATGTGAACAAGCTGCAACCATACAATGTGAGACACATCCATCTGTTATACAAATCAAAAATTAAAGGCTGCGCTGCAATAAATAACATAAAACAAATGAAATAGTAAATGCATATTGGCAAATATCTATTACTGTGCGTGAGTTATAGCAGTGATGACATGACCCACGTAATAATAACCAAAAATTTAATAAACAACATAAAGTCCAATCTGCAAAGTGCACAAAAGTGTATAGTTCATATAGAGGCAGGATTAGTGCCAGGAAGAGAGTGGTGAACTTCCGAATGGTGTATAGCATATGATTAAAACACCCAGGGTTCAGTGATGATAGAAAAAAACTCCTCCACCTATGTAGAAAGATGTCCCCTTACCGACTCCAAAGATCTCTTTTCGGGAGATCAAGCAGGCATATGGCTGTATAACCCCAGCCTCGGGTATGGACCCGGAAGGTGACACTCATAAACCTCTAGGATGGGAGTCCTCTGTGTGGCGAATGGTCACTCGATTGTCATGAAAAATAAGTGACAAAGGCTCCCATAGCGTAACAAGTTTAAACACTTTATTTTAAAATTAAATAAAAGAATCACACTCACATGATAGTAGAAATAATAATCGCATATACAATTGCCGGCCGGCTGCACACTGCTGCCCGTGACTTCCGGGATCAGCGAGGATCGTGGTGACGTCAGCACGTCGCTCCTCCCTACGCCGTTTCGTCAGAGGTGACGTCTTCCAGGGGCACGGGCGGCGTGCTGACTCACCACCTATAAGTATCCTAACAGATAGATAGAAACGCCCCCATCCGAGCTCAAGGTGTCCCGCGATCGTGATCGCCATTTTGAAAGAGGGCAAAGATGCCCTTCTCTCGCACGGATGGATCTGTGGCTTGGTTATATGTATGAAAAGGACTCCATTTGCTTGGCACTAATCCTCTCCATCCCATCTCGACCCGTATGATAGAGTTCATAATAAAAAACCTTCTATCTAGAGTGGCATTGACAACTGAAAACATGCTGTCATTATCGCCATTTTTAAAGAGGGCATATGCCCTTTTCGGGATGGACAAATGCATGGCCATATACAGTGTTTAGAAGAAATTTCACCTAGTCCCCACTCCTTCTGAAGTTGTCGCCACAAGGATAATTATGATAATTACAGGTGCCACAACAAACATTTATCAACTCCTCGAGATGTGGGCAGAAACAACAAAATATAAAAAATATAAAAAATAAAATATACAAAAAAAATATGAACAATTAAAATAGTGCAAGTCTGGGTGTTCCTCACAATCCCAGAATTTGGCACATTATTTGAATAAAAATATCAAATGGTACCTGTCTCTATAGCAAATGTAAAGTATTTTCTTTGTTTCAATAAAGACAAAAAAATGGGAATAGGGATTTCCAGGTTCCATTATCCCAAGAAAAAACCAAACAGGGATTATGGATAAGTGGAGAACATAAAGAAAATATCAAATTGGCCACATGATATCCTCTATGTCCCCTTATACCTATCTGGGTGAACTCAATTAGTCGCTTCCCCTCATCTCTTATATGCAGAAAATCGCATATCACTATGTGTTCCTTATGTAAAAATGTGGGGTCCTACATCAGTTTATGTTCCCCCCATAAAAAAGGTGGCAGCAGGTCACCCTGAGCTCAGGGTGAGACAAATAATCTAAATATTAACTGTTATCAATAAAGGCATTTAAATCAGTATCAATATTCAGGCCATGAGGGGTGTAACATCGTACCCGATGGATCCATGCCATCTCCAGTCTTGACAGTTCCCTGACCAAAGAGCCCCCCCTCCAATGAGCACTATATCTGTCTATCCCCAGAAATAGAGTGTTAGCTGGATTGCGGTTGTGGTATAGGGCATAATGCTTAGATACGGAATGAAAACGGAAACCATTTTTTATATTGGTAATATGCTCACCCAGGCGGACTTGCATAGGTCGTTTTGTCCTGCCTATATATTGCAATCCACATGGACATTGCAATAAGTATACCACGCCCTTTGTGCTACACGTAACGAAGGACTCTATTTTATGTTCCCTCGATGTACTGTGAGACACAAAAGATTCGGTTTTCCTTTGTTTACTCTTGTTGAGTGAGCAGATCTGACATCTGCGACACTGATGGTAACCTGAGAGATTCTGGAAAAATGACACCCTCTTGCTTGGAGGATCCACCACACTGGGAGCTATCCTGTCCCTAAGGGACTGGACTCCCCTAAAGACAATCTGTGGTTTCTCAGGAAGAATGGCTTTGATAAATTTATCATTTTCCAACAAATGCCAATGTTTACGTATGATGTTCTTAATTTGACGATGTTGTGTCGAAAAGGTGGTAATGAATGGTAAGGAAGGTCCCTTAGTGTCCTTCTTAGGGAACTCATTCAACAGAGATGTCCTATCGATGGTTTCCACCTCTTCCATTATCCTCACCAAAGAATTCTTATCATTCCCTATTTTCTTCCAGTCTTTTGGAAATAATTCCAGCCTGGATCCTATAGTCCACAACGTCTGTGCAATTACGCCTCATTCTAATGAATTGACTTTTGGGAATTGACTTTAGCCAGGAGTCGTGATGACAACTCCCCATAGGGATAAAGGCATTACGATCAGTCTTTTTGAAAAAAGACTTAGTTTTAAATGTATCCCCTTCCTTAGAGATAGTTAGATCAAGGAAGTTAATCGTCTCTCGACTTGTCTCATGGACAAACCTGATCCCTCTGTCATTGTCATTGATCAGGGAAAAAAACTCATCTAGCTGAGAGATGGACCCGTCCCATAGGAGGAGGACGTCATCGATATACCTGGCCCAAAACCTTAAATAGGGGCTCCGGTCTCTATAGATGACGTCCTCCTCCCATTTGGCCATAAATAGATTGGCCAAACTGGGGGCGTATTTTGCCCCCATAGCCACTCCCCGTTGTTGGCGGTAGTATTGGTGATTAAACCAAAAATAATTATGACCAGCCGCATATTCCAGCAACTCAATAATATACGACTGTTGTTGTTTAGGTAAGGAACACGACCTCCTCATATAGTGTTCGACAGCCATAATCCCTAGATGGTGTGGGATGATGGTGTATAAGGATGTGACGTCTGCTGTCACTAATAAGGTGTTATCATTAGGTACAATTGTGGACAGCAAATTTAATACATGTCTAGTGTCCTTTACGTATGAAGGCATCTGTTGTACCAATGGCTGGAGGAAGTGGTCTATGTACTTGCCCACCCGAGACGTGATGGAATCAATTCCACTCACTATCGGACGTCCCGGAGGGCAAGTAAGGCTTTTGTGGATCTTGGGCAAACAGTACAGGATGGGGACTCTCGGAGCCTTTGGAATCAAAAAGGTTTTTTCTTTCTCGTTGAGGATACCTATTCGAAAGCCTTTTTCCACCAAAGGCAATAGGGCTTTCTTGTATTCCCCCACAGGGTTACCTGGTAGCTGCACATAGGTATCTCTGTCTCCAACTATATTTTGCATCTCTTGTAAATATGCCTCCCTGTCCATGACCACAATGCCCCCACCCTTATCCGCCGGGCGAATCACTATGCTTTTTTTATTGCAGAGTGAGTCCAAACCTTCCTCAAGATTCCTTTCCATCCGAGGATTAGGATTTTTTATTTGCTCCAGGTCTCTTATGAGGACATCTCTGAAAACTCTCAATGAGGGAGCCAGAGTTCCTGGAGGGTTGAATGTTGAGGCATTAGACAGCCCCGAATGTTGGAACTGTTGTTGTATTACAGTGCCATAAGTAGTTTGGTTCATCACAAAATGTCTTTTAATGTTTACCCTACGGACAAATCTGTGTATATCTATATAGGTCTGAAACCTATTAAGCTTCTTGGGGGGTGCAAATTTTAAGCCTTTATTAAGCAGCGCTGTTTCCGCTACAGTAAGGGTTTGTGAACTCAAATTAAAAATCCCATCACCTTTTACTTCCTTGATTTTTTTTGACTGTGCTCTCCTCCCCCCTCTGGTTCCTCTTTGTTTTCTACAGGCCTTTTGACCCCCTGGTTGGGTTTGGGAAAACCCCAATTCTGCTGTTGGTAACTTCCCTCAGCTCTCCTATTAGGGTATTCTCTAGATGGTCCTGGTCTCACATTATCATAGTCCCGACCCTTGTTCTCAAATACCGGGGGTCCATACTCCGTAAGGCCCTCTCTATCCCTCAAGGGAAAAAAACGGTTTTGTGTATCAATACCATAATCATAATCACGGTCTACCTCTCTTTCTGAATAGGAGCGGTTCCCCCTATGGTATGTCTGATCATACTGCTTATTGGAACCCTGATTGTAATATGGCCCACCATCGGGGTCTCTCCTGTTGAAAAAATATTCCCTCTCCTGGTTGTATTGAGAACTCTGTTGATAAGGGGGGTCATAATTGTAATTCGCTCTTGCTCTCTGATCAGGTGGTTGGTTTCCCCCCACTGGTCTTCTGGGGTGTACACCTCTATTTGACCCACCTCCCCTGTGAGGTGACTGGTATGATATTCGTCTTCCCCCCCGCTCAGTTTTTGCGTTGTTATACGGTTTCTTAAATGTTCTCTGGGTTTGGTGAGTAATAGGTAGGTGTTGTACTGCTGCAGGGGTGACCCCGGAGGCTTCAGCACCCTGGGTAATGGCCTCCATTCTGGAGTCTGGGTGGGCCGCTTGCTCAGCAGCAAGCTTCTTCTGCCACTCAAACACCATACTGGCCTTATAATCCTCAAAATCCCTATTATATTTTTTACGTTTTTTAATTTTCTGCTCCTTTTCCTCTTTGTCTAAGTTCTTAATTAAATTGCTAGCTCTTTCTTTATATTCCTCGCTATCCCTATAAGGGAGCAAGTTATCTTTAAGGGTCTTGATCTCTAGGTCCAATCTGGCCAGTTTTCCCTTTTTCCTAGATGTTAGGAATTGTAGGAAGCTGATTCCGGCATCATTGAAGTACCTGAACCATTCCTCCAATTCGGATTCCCCCTTCTGTGGGCATACCTCCCACCTCAAGCTTCTGGGGACCATTTTTAGTCCAATGTAGGTTTCTAAAAATGCCACGTCCCATTGGGTATGGATTTCTGAGACCATTAAATTCTTTAGTCTCATGAAAAGTCCTCCCAAATCATTATCGCTATCTTTATAGATTTCGAACACCCCCTCAGTGTTTACTGTTTTGGATGCTCTATAATCAAATATATCCATATTTGTGTTCAAAAAACTCTCACTAGAGTGGTCAATTTGATATATACACCGTTAATCCAAAAAGAAAGTGATCATAAATACGTATAAAGTGATGAAGATTGCTGCTGTAAACTTGTATCTCTGAATATAAATTGTAAACTAAAAAAATTACTGCGCTATCTCCAGGTGAAAATTGTTATATGTGAACAAGCTGCAACCATACAATGTGAGACACATCCATCTGTTATACAAATCAAAAATTAAAGGCTGCGCTGCAATAAATAACATAAAACAAATGAAATAGTAAATGCATATTGGCAAATATCTATTACTGTGCGTGAGTTATAGCAGTGATGACATGACCCACGTAATAATAACCAAAAATTTAATAAACAACATAAAGTCCAATCTGCAAAGTGCACAAAAGTGTATAGTTCATATAGAGGCAGGATTAGTGCCAGGAAGAGAGTGGTGAACTTCCGAATGGTGTATAGCATATGATTAAAACACCCAGGGTTCAGTGATGATAGAAAAAAACTCCTCCACCTATGTAGAAAGATGTCCCCTTACCGACTCCAAAGATCTCTTTTCGGGAGATCAAGCAGGCATATGGCTGTATAACCCCAGCCTCGGGTATGGACCCGGAAGGTGACACTCATAAACCTCTAGGATGGGAGTCCTCTGTGTGGCGAATGGTCACTCGATTGTCATGAAAAATAAGTGACAAAGGCTCCCATAGCGTAACAAGTTTAAACACTTTATTTTAAAATTAAATAAAAGAATCACACTCACATGATAGTAGAAATAATAATCGCATATACAATTGCCGGCCGGCTGCACACTGCTGCCCGTGACTTCCGGGATCAGCGAGGATCGTGGTGACGTCAGCACGTCGCTCCTCCCTACGCCGTTTCGTCAGAGATGACGTCTTCCAGGGGCACGGGCGGCGTGCTGACTCACCACCTATAAGTATCCTAACAGATAGATAGAAACGCCCCCATCCGAGCTCAAGGTGTCCCGCGATCGTGATCGCCATTTTGAAAGAGGGCAAAGATGCCCTTCTCTCGCACGGATGGATCTGTGGCTTGGTTATATGTATGAAAAGGACTCCATTTGCTTGGCACTAATCCTCTCCATCCCATCTCGACCCGTATGATAGAGTTCATAATAAAAAACCTTCTATCTAGAGTGGCATTGACAACTGAAAACATGCTGTCATTATCGCCATTTTTAAAGAGGGCATATGCCCTTTTCGGGATGGACAAATGCATGGCCATATACAGTGTTTAGAAGAAATTTCACCTAGTCCCCACTCCTTCTGAAGTTGTCGCCACAAGGATAATTATGATAATTACAGGTGCCACAACAAACATTTATCAACTCCTCGAGATGTGGGCAGAAACAACAAAATATAAAAAATATAAAAAATAAAATATACAAAAAAAATATGAACAATTAAAATAGTGCAAGTCTGGGTGTTCCTCACAATCCCAGAATTTGGCACATTATTTGAATAAAAATATCAAATGGTACCTGTCTCTATAGCAAATGTAAAGTATTTTCTTTGTTTCAATAAAGACAAAAAAATGGGAATAGGGATTTCCAGGTTCCATTATCCCAAGAAAAAACCAAACAGGGATTATGGATAAGTGGAGAACATAAAGAAAATATCAAATTGGCCACATGATATCCTCTATGTCCCCTTATACCTATCTGGGTGAACTCAATTAGTCGCTTCCCCTCATCTCTTATATGCAGAAAATCGCATATCACTATGTGTTCCTTATGTAAAAATGTGGGGTCCTACATCAGTTTATGTTCCCCCCATAAAAAAGGTGGCAGCAGGTCACCCTGAGCTCAGGGTGAGACAAATAATCTAAATATTAACTGTTATCAATAAAGGCATTTAAATCAGTATCAATATTCAGGCCATGAGGGGTGTAACATCGTACCCGATGGATCCATGCCATCTCCAGTCTTGACAGTTCCCTGACCAAAGAGCCCCCCCTCCAATGAGCACTATATCTGTCTATCCCCAGAAATAGAGTGTTAGCTGGATTGCGGTTGTGGTATAGGGCATAATGCTTAGATACGGAATGAAAACGGAAACCATTTTTTATATTGGTAATATGCTCACCCAGGCGGACTTGCATAGGTCGTTTTGTCCTGCCTATATATTGCAATCCACATGGACATTGCAATAAGTATACCACGCCCTTTGTGCTACACGTAACGAAGGACTCTATTTTATGTTCCCTCGATGTACTGTGAGACACAAAAGATTCGGTTTTCCTTTGTTTACTCTTGTTGAGTGAGCAGATCTGACATCTGCGACACTGATGGTAACCTGAGAGATTCTGGAAAAATGACACCCTCTTGCTTGGAGGATCCACCACACTGGGAGCTATCCTGTCCCTAAGGGACTGGACTCCCCTAAAGACAATCTGTGGTTTCTCAGGAAGAATGGCTTTGATAAATTTATCATTTTCCAACAAATGCCAATGTTTACGTATGATGTTCTTAATTTGACGATGTTGTGTCGAAAAGGTGGTAATGAATGGTAAGGAAGGTCCCTTAGTGTCCTTCTTAGGGAACTCATTCAACAGAGATGTCCTATCGATGGTTTCCACCTCTTCCATTATCCTCACCAAAGAATTCTTATCATACCCCTTTTCTTCCAGTCTTTTGGAAATAATTCCAGCCTGGATCCTATAGTCCACAACGTCTGTGCAATTACGCCTCATTCTAATGAATTGACTTTTGGGAATTGACTTTAGCCAGGAGTCGTGATGACAACTCCCCATAGGGATAAAGGCATTACGATCAGTCTTTTTGAAAAAAGACTTAGTTTTAAATGTATCCCCTTCCTTAGAGATAGTTAGATCAAGGAAGTTAATCGTCTCTCGACTTGTCTCATGGACAAACCTGATCCCTCTGTCATTGTCATTGATCAGGGAAAAAAACTCATCTAGCTGAGAGATGGACCCGTCCCATAGGAGGAGGACGTCATCGATATACCTGGCCCAAAACCTTAAATAGGGGCTCCGGTCTCTATAGATGACGTCCTCCTCCCATTTGGCCATAAATAGATTGGCCAAACTGGGGGCGTATTTTGCCCCCATAGCCACTCCCCGTTGTTGGCGGTAGTATTGGTGATTAAACCAAAAATAATTATGACCAGCCGCATATTCCAGCAACTCAATAATATACGACTGTTGTTGTTTAGGTAAGGAACACGACCTCCTCATATAGTGTTCGACAGCCATAATCCCTAGATGGTGTGGGATGATGGTGTATAAGGATGTGACGTCTGCTGTCACTAATAAGGTGTTATCATTAGGTACAATTGTGGACAGCAAATTTAATACATGTCTAGTGTCCTTTACGTATGAAGGCATCTGTTGTACCAATGGCTGGAGGAAGTGGTCTATGTACTTGCCCACCCGGGACGTGATGGAATCAATTCCACTCACTATCGGACGTCCCGGAGGGCAAGTAAGGCTTTTTTGGATCTTGGGCAAACAGTACAGGATGGGGACTCTCGGAGCCTTTGGAATCAAAAAGGTTTTTTCTTTCTCGTTGAGGATACCTATTCGAAAGCCTTTTTCCACCAAAGGCAATAGGGCTTTCTTGTATTCCCCCACAGGGTTACCTGGTAGCTGCACATAGGTATCTCTGTCTCCAACTATATTTTGCATCTCTTGTAAATATGCCTCCCTGTCCATGACCACAATGCCCCCACCCTTATCCGCCGGGCGAATCACTATGCTTTTTTTATTGCAGAGTGAGTCCAAACCTTCCTCAAGATTCCTTTCCATCCGAGGATTAGGATTTTTTATTTGCTCCAGGTCTCTTATGAGGACATCTCTGAAAACTCTCAATGAGGGAGCCAGAGTTCCTGGAGGGTTGAATGTTGAGGCATTAGACAGCCCCGAATGTTGGAACTAGTATAATTGGGCCTTGTTTATAATGCTCTAGTGAAACGGGGGATGATCCAGGATGTAATCCCATTAACGTTTCAGTAGGGTATCGGAGAGTGCGGGCACTGTGTAGCACCTGGAGCAACTCCCATCGCATGTGGGTGTATGATAAATTGGGTAATCGCCGATCGATATAGTAGTGAGTTCAGCGATTCTGAATTTCAGCAATAGGACCCCAGCCATTAATTATGTACATTGAAATACGCAACATAGTATTATAGGTGGTGATGATCTGTAGGAGTCCAGTCTCCCTTACTTTTAAGCAGGAAGTGGGGTAGCCGGGTTAGTGGTTGAATTAAGTGGGTCAGTGCGATGAACAGTCTCGCCAATAACGAGCTGTGTGTTGGGCAATAACCGTGTGGAGTCGGATCATGCCCATAGCGCCTTGGTCGGACAAGTGTGCTCGGAACGTCAGTTGCGGTTTGCACATTTGTAGTAGTATATTGTGTAATACCTTTTTATGCAATCCCACGGATCATCACTCCCACCATCATTGTATATTCATGTCTAGAGCAGTGATAGTAATAAGAAAAGAAAAACAAAAGTAAATAATAGTTTGGAAAGATCAAGAAAGCAATAACATGGCATATTGATAGGAGTATATAACCGCCTCCCCTACCCTCAGTCTAAAGCGAGGGGGGGTAAGGTTTCAGTACAAGGAAGGATACGTGGACAGTGTGCTCAAGTTTGTCAAAGATGACCAGAGCAATGTAAGCTGAAATGTCATTCCTTGTCAGTGTTTTTAATTACCTCCTGTAGTGAAGAAATTGTTGATCCGCAGCTTTTGTTCTTGTATGACATCAGTGCTCAGTGTGGTGTCGTTCTTACCGTCCTTGTTGTGGTGTCTGGAGCAGAGTGGAAAAGGCAGGCATAAAAGCCTAGGGCTGAGGGGTGACTTGTTGATAGCATATAGGATAAACGAAGCATGTCACAAACCAGGGAAAACCCAGAATACAACCTAATGAAACCTGTGAAACGAAGGGCGTTGGGAAAACAGATTCTCCGAGTATTGCACGTTCTGGTGTTGCTGATCAGCGGTCTCGGCGTGCTCTCCTGGTCTGCGGGGTGTTCAGCAGGCTGGGGCCGCTATCTATGCCTGGAGCTTGTAGACGGAGTCTGGCTTCGGATGGGGATCGCTGCCTCCTGTAGCGGTGCGGTTAAGTGTCCATTGGTTCGTTGTCAGGCGGGAGTTTTCTGGGAGCCGGAGGGCGGAATTCCGCGTACCACTCGGGAACCTCTGTGAAAGGTATGTCCAGGGTGTTGCAGAAATAGCGCAGATCCTCTGGCACTCTGAGTAGTGCGGAGCGACCCTGAGATGAGGCTGACAGGCAGAAGGGGAATTTCCACCTGTATGGAATTTCCTTGGCACGTAGCACTTCCAACAGGGGGCGTAATTCTCTGCGACGTTGCAATGTTATTGTAGAGAGGTCTTGGAAAAGGCGTATGTCCGCGCCATTGTGTGAAAGCTTTGTAGCGATGCGGGCCTTATGCAGGAGCTCTTCTTTCAGTTGGTAGTTTATGATATGGCAAATTACATCCCTGGGTGGGTCCGCATCTCTTCCCCGTGGACGTAGGGCATGGTGGATGCGTTCCATACCTATGGGAGTAGTGGGGGGTTTATCCAGGAGGCTGTTAAAGAAGCAGGAGACCTCCGCCTGCAGCCTGTCTGCTTCGATTGATTCCGGCAGGCCTCGCACCCACAGATTATGGCGCCTGCCGCGGTTGTCCAAATCCTCCATGTGTCGATTTAGGTCCCATAGCTGTAGGGTGTGGGTATCTAGGACCTGACACGTACGGCGGAGCACAGTGGAGTGGGTTGTAGTCGTCTTCTCTACTTCTTGGACCCTGCCTGCAATCGCTTGTATGTTGCTCTTGTGTGAGATTATGGCAATTTGATTTCAGCTTATTATTGAACATAGCCATGGTTCTGACTTTAACCTATTATTTCTCTATAGAGGATATTCCCTTGGGATAGACCAATCAAGATTGGTCTTCCTGTGGTTCAGTGGTATCACATTGATACTAAGGAAAGGAATTGGTAATCTTCACTGAAGGAAGTGCTTAGGGAAGAGGCGCTTGCCAAATTTATTATTACATCCCTCTGGAAAAATCTTATAGTGGTAGGAAAACTCTGTGATGTTTTATGTGTTTTTTCAGATTGCACGGCCCTTTTGAAGCTTACTACAAGTATAATAATTATACCTCATAGGAGTGATATCATTATCAGCCTATGAACTCCTTGACTTCTTATCACAACAGGGTAGGTCTAAGTTGGACTAATTTATGGTCAAATGATTGGCTTAAGTAATGATAAGTAGGATGTATTAGCTTAATCAACCATATGCCTTTGCAGGTGTGAATTTAGGGCTATTTTCCTCTCCTTTATGGCACACTTATACCTCATTGGACATTCTGGCAGGCCCTGTGGGTCCTTTGGAACCTTGATCACATTTGAGGTGAGCGTGCATTCATCAGATGATCTATATATATATTTGTAACTATGTAAATATATGAATTGTAAATTTAACAGACCCTTTGGGGTCTTTGTTTGTACTATTGTCTTCTTCTTCTTTCTTCTTTTTTTCTTTGTATTTATTAAAATTATTGTTTAATATTTTTTAGCGACATTGTATAAAGGGCCTACAAAAGCTCCAGAAGAAGCCTTGATTATGGCGAAACATGTAGAGACAACAAACTTTTGTACTTTGACCACATGATCAATCATGTTTTGGTTTTAAAACGTTATTGATTTTTTAATCATGTATGTTTAAATAAAATTATGAAATTTGTTTTATCAATTTGATTTGATTTTTTGGTACCTCAAAACTCCCAATCTTGTTTCTTGGCATTTTCTGATTATATTTAGGGGAGGCGGTGCCATCTGAATTCTCACATTTTCGGTATTAAATTTAGTTAAAAAGAAATGATTTCGGACAATAATCTTTGATCACGCTCTTCCTGGTAAAGAGTTATGCTCTGTACATCCGACTCTGTTCCAGTGTTGTCACATGGGCTTCCAATGATTGTTTCAACAGGCATTACACAGACATAGTCCACTGCTCTCACCCTAAGGAAACTCTCCCTGAGAAATGCAGCTGTTGCAGGAGTCTATGCATGTAGACATGAAGTGGCTGCAAAGAGGCTGCAAGAGATCAGCAGCGCAGAGCTGCAGTAAATGGTTAAAAAAAAAATAATAAGAGAAAACAAAGATTTTTTTTTTTTTTAGAAAAAATAGCATTTGGTTGTTATTTACTAAAGCTGGAGAGTGCACAATAAGCCTCACTTCTGCATAGAAACCAATGAGCTTTTAACCTCAGCTTGTTCAATTAAGCTTTGGCAATAAAACCTGGAAGCTGATTGGTTTCTATACAGAAGTGAGCCTGATTTTGCACTCTCCAGCTTTAATAAATAAACCCCTATATGTCATTCAGTTAAAGTGGTTGTAAAGGCCCAAGGTTTTTCATTCTATGCATGAAGGTAAAAACCTTCGGTGTGCAGCAGCCCCTTAATACTTACCTGTGCTCCTCTCGATCCATTGATGTCCACGAAAGCCTTGCCTCTCCAGGGACTCGCACTCCTGATTGGCTTTTGGCAACCATGGGTTCCCGCTGCTGTCAATCACAGCCAGTGAGTCAATCAGGAGACAGAGGGGGCAGGGTGTGAATGGACACAGAGCCTTGGCTCAGGAGCGTGCCTGCCTATGTGCCCCCACAGCAAGCTGCTTGCTGTGGGGGCACCCAGCAGGGGGGGAGGAGCCAGGAGTGCCAGCATGGGACCCGAGAAGAGGAGGATCCGGGCTTTTTTTTTAAACAAGGCTTTAATTTTGCTTTAAAGCAGAAATAAACCAGTCACTGCGAGCACACACACACACAAAATGGGCCCCCCCAGGAGCTTTTTGCCATAACGTTCTAGTATACACAGCAGAATAGCATTGTATGGCAGACTTACTTGCAAGCAATCCCTCCATCGCCTGCTCTTCCCTGTTCTCCTGGTCTTTTTCTGGGTTGGGATTCATCTGTCTTTTGATTGGCTGGGCAGGAATGATGTAACTCCCATGCTGTGAATGTATAGTGACTTGCGCATGCGTGGTTCAGTGTACACAAATGCTCGCAGGCAGGGAGAAGCAATTATGACAGAAAAGACATGCAGAGTCTTTTCTATCATAGAACCTTAACTGTCAGTATTTTTTATTAAATTTGACTTTAATTCCACATTAAGATTTACCTCTCATTGAAAATATCTGCATCATCTTAGTGAATTGACCCTCTAGTTTTCATATAATCCTCATGTTACAATTAAAACGCGGTCACCTAGATTAATTCGATGAGATAGAATTGCTGAAAAGCTTTGTGTTCATTTCCTAAAGAGTAATGTTCAAGATTCAGCCAAACAGTAATAGTTACACAGAAAACATACAGGGTAAGACTTTTCACCATAGCCTATACATGATAGAAGTCATTAAAATGTAAGTAATATGACAAAAGACATAAAATGCTAATTATGCCATATCTATTTGAATCACTAGCTGCAAGCATCCATATGTGAAGTACTTGAACAGTCTGAGAGTGTATGGCTTTTAGAAAGCAAACCATTCATGACCTAAGACACGTGCAGATGACAGAACCTTTGACATTCACCAGGCTGCCTCTCCCATGTGCTCTACGACCTCCTGATCTTTGGGTCAATCCCCAACATTTGTAGCTAAATTACAGCAACCAATATACATTTCATCCCAGCAAAAGCATGGGTGGGTTTATATGGTTTCATAATGAACAGAAAAGGAGTGCACTCACATAGCCACATCCGTAAATTGAGGGAATAAACAGGGAAAAAAGGTGTACTATAGCAGTAAACCTAGGTTGGACTTTAAAGGCATAGGAAACAATGAAGAAGTATGAGAATAAACACTATTTATTGAAAAATACACAACATGAATGGAACAATACCGAAAAATTAAAAATCATGTATACTGATACATAATGTGCAGTGAGCCCTTGTGTATCTACGCGTTTCACCATTAGGCTTCTTCAGGATACAGTCAAGGTTCTACAGATAGCAAATAAAGAGAACGGACCTCACTGTCTTGCAGAGAGATACGTCTCAATTATAAGTATCCAGAAACTGGTTCAGAGGGTACCATCCCACTAGCAAGAGAGGAGCAGAAAAAGCCAGACGGTTCTAGGGACAGGGGCAAAATAATGCACAAAGAGTGGATTTTGCCCCTGTCCCTAGAACCGTCTGGCTTTTTCTGCTCCTCTCTTGCTAGCAGATTGGGCTGGCCTGACCTATCTATGCATAGATCCTGACGGTGGTGTAGTAGAACCTGTTTCTAGTGGGATGGTACCCTCTGAACCAGTTTCTGGATACTTATAATTGAGAATTATCTCTCTGCAAGACAGTGAGGTCCGTTCTCTTTATTTGCTATCTGTAGAACCTTGACTGTATCCTGAAGAAGCCTAATGGTGAAACGCGTAGATACACAAGGGCTGACCGAACATTATGTATCAGTATACATGATTCTTCATTTTTCTGTATTGTTCTATTCATGTTGTGTATTTTTCAATAAATAGTGTTTATTCTCATACTTCTTTGTTGTTTCCTATGCCTCTAAAGTCCGACCTAGGTTTACTGCTATAGTACACCTTTTTTCCTTGTTTATATGGTTTCTATATGCTTTCTTTGAACGTATCACAAAATTAAATGAAATCTCTCTTATATTTATTTGGCTTTTTTTGCCATTAAAATACCCCTAAAGCAGAAATTAAAAAAAAAAATTAAATTAAAAAAAATTAAAAAAAACACCAATGACTGCAGTGATGCATTCAAAAAATTAATTAAGTACTAGGGACTAATTGATTTACTTAAATTTAACTGGCATCAACCTCCTGTACAGCAGCGCTCATACTGGGAGTAAGATTGTTAGCACTACAAGCCAATTAGGTGCATTCCTGCACATGTGCGGAGGTGTGGCTGGGTGACGCGGTTCCGACAGGCGAGGAAGCAGAGTAGTTGTAACAAGGATAAAATACAAAAACAACAAATAACAAAGGGACAAAGGAAAAGATTGTGGAGCAATTATCGAAAGTGAGAGAAGTATCATAGTATCCAGGGCTGATTGCTTTATAGCCCCTTGCTCTGGGAGATCGTTGGATCAGTAATCCCAGCTTTATTTGGAGACACACTTACCTGTGAGCACTGTTTGACTTCATTTGAGAAAAGGGGTCAAATTTTTCTGGTAAGTGCGGAGTGTTGTCATTCGGGAGCACTGATTGGAGGATATGTTTGGCACTCAAGGCACCACATTGCACAGCTAAACACTTTTCTTACTGCAGCAAACACTTTTTTGGACAACAAGCACTTTATTGAAGACCTTTTGTGGATCTTTTGGACTTTTATGAAGTATTTTGTGCATTGTTTAGATTATTCTATAAGAATGACACACAGCATGGTTTTAATTGTCACTTTTATTATTATTTTATTAAGCACTTTATAGTTTTTTGTCCTTTCCTTTTGTCAACATACATTTTAATATAGCCAAATAAAATTGTATATATACAGTATTGTTTATACTATATATCAAATATTCAAATTTCTGCATAGATGCATGTATTTTTGCTAATGTACTTCCAAATGTTATCTTAGCTCTTTTTCATAATAAATGGTATTTGCTTTAGCAAAATAGTTTTAGACTATGAGTCTGCTTTACAGTTCCATCCAGCCAGGGCCTGCATTATCGTTCCCTTGCTCAGCCTGAGAATTTTCCTTGGCGGAATAATGTAATGTGTACTATCAGTAGGCCACTCTGGGTCAGTTCACTTAGAACTGAACTGCTAGCAGTGAGGGGCAACGCTCATCCAATCACCTCTAAAACATAAGAAATACTCCTACACACTGCTAAGGGTCCATTCACAGTATATGTGTTGGGCTGCATTGGCAGCATTGCCCAACACAATCCCACAGCATAGACAAGGTAATTTGCCTTATATTTTATTAACTCAAGTCCCATCAATGTGCTGTGTTGGCGTGCACAGAAAAAATTAGCACAAGCTGAATTTTATAGGCAGTGCTGTGAGTTGTGACGTACTACACCTCACTTCAATGAGCTGAAATTAATTCAACTTCATAGAAAAATGCATTGCACTGCCCCTACAAAACACACACTAGTTGGCACACATGATAGAAAGCATAGTATGCGCTGCTGTCACGTGGGCCCTAATGATGCAGATTAGGCTAGAATCCTTACCAGTTGCCTGATTGGTGGAGTGCTGAAGAGAAGGTTGTTCTTCTGGAAGGTACTCCATTCTCCATAGAGAAACGCTGGAGCTCTGTCAGAGTGACCATCAGGTTCTTGGTCACCTCCCTGACCAATGGCGGCCGGTGCTCAAAATTTTTGGGGGGGCGCAAACAAACTGAAAAATTCTGAAAACAAAACATCTTTATGGGTTTTAGAAACATCTCAAGGATGACCAGTGGAAACAGGATGCACCTGAGCTCAGTTGTGAGTGTCATGGCAAATGCTATGAATACTTATGTACCTGTGATGTTTTTATTTTTAATAAGTTTGCAATGATTTCAAACAAACTTCTTTCACATCGTCATTATGGGGTATTGTTTGTAGAATTTTGAGGAAAATAATGAATTTAATCCATTTTAGAATAAGGCTTTAACATAACAAAATGTGGAAAAAGTGAAGTGCTGTGAATACTTTCCGGATGCAGTGTGTGTGTGTATATATATATATATATATATATATATATATATATATATATATATACACATGCATATATACACAGTATCTCACAAAAGTGAGTACACCCCTCACATTTTTGTAAATATTTTATTGCATCTCTTCATGTGACAACACTGAAGAGATGACACTTTGCTACAATGTAAAGTAGTGAGTGTACAGCTTGTATAACAGTGTAAATTTGCTGTCCCTTCAAAATAACTCAACACACAGCCATTAATGTCTAAACCACTGGCAACAAAAGCGAGTACACTCCAGATTGGGCCCAATTAGCCATTTTCCCTCCCTGATGTCATGTGACTTTCAGGACTTCCAGGTCTCAGGTGTGAATGGGGAGCAGGTGTGTTAAATTTAGTGTTATCGCTCTCACTCTCATGCTGGTCACTGGAAGTTCAACATGGCACCTCATGGAAAAGAACTCTCTGAGGATCTGAAAAAAAGAATTTTTGCTCTACATAAAGATGGCCTAGGCTATAAGAAAATTGCCAAGACCCTGAAACTGAGCTGCAGCACGATGGCCAAGACCATACAGCAGTTTAACAGGACAGGTTCCACTCAGAACAGGCCTCACCATGGTTGACCAAAGAAGTTGAGTGCACATGTTCAGCTCCATATCCAGAGATTGTCTTTGGGAAATAGACATATGAGTGCTGCCAGCATTGCTGCAGAGGTTGAAGGGGTGGGGGGTCAGCCTGTCAGTGCTCAGACCATACGCCGCACACTGCATCAAATTGGTCCACATGGCTGTCGTCCCAGAAGGAAGCCTCTTCTAAAGATGATGCACAAGAAAGCCTGCAAACAGTTTGCTGAAGACAAGCAGACTAAGGACATGGATTACTGGAACCATGTCTGATGAGACCAAGATAAACTTATTTGGTTCAGATGGTTTCAAGTGTGTCTGGCGGAAACCAGGTGAGGAGTATAAAGACAAGTATGTCTTGCCTATAGCCAAGCATGGTGGTTGTAGTGTCATGGTCTGGGGCTGCATGAGTGCTGCCGGCACTGGGGATCTACAGTTTATTGAGGGAACCATGAATGCCAACATGTACTGTGACATACTAAAGCAGAGCATGATCCAAACAGGGACGTGTCGACGTGTCGCACAGGAAGTGACGCATGCGCTCCACCAACCGAGGAACCAGGAAGCTTGTGACTGTGGTTACACACAGGGAGTGCTCCTGACAGGTTTTCACAACTGGAGGACGCAATCAGGCACAGTGCACTTTGTTATCTTTGCTCAATGTTTATTAAATTTTGGTATGCATGGTTTTAAGGGGATGTTTGGATGGTTCAAATCAAGATGTTTAGCAGTATCACGCTATGTGAGCATTTTTGTTTCTTCTACATATCCTATTGGAACTACTGGGAATAATACTGACATCTGGTGGTCGCTTTGGATATTGATGCAGATTTACTACTATTAATCAAGGCTTTTATTGATCTGATTTCTGGTGAGTGAGTTTTCATTGGGGACCCCAGCACGTGGTGTATCGCTTGGTGAAAGGATTACTACCCTCACAGAATACATCTTGATTATTTATTGGTGGGACTCTGGCTATCAGATCCGTGTTTGAACTTTCTGAAATAGATTAAGAAAGAGACCCTGTTTAATTGGGGTGCACAGCGCTGCTGCAATACTGAAGAGACATTTTATATATTTATAATTGTGTATTTATATATTTATCTAATTTAATTGATTCATTATTGCCTATATACATGTTCTACTATTTAAACAGCTGCTACTAGTCATATATTTATGTGCCGTACATACACCGTTAGAATATTGTACTAAGCGCAGAGCATTGTTGTTTTTTTGGGACGGGCATATACAACATACATTCATTCAAGACACCTCCAAGACAACCACTGCCTTGCTAAACAAGCTGAGAGTAAAGGTGATGGACTGGCCAAGCATGTCTTCAGACCTAAACCCTATTGAGCATATGTGCGGCATCCTCAAACAGAAGGTGGAGGACCACAAGGTCTTTAAAGCGGGATTTTGTCCTAAAAAAAAAAAAATTTTAAAGTCAGCAGCTATTAACACTGTAGCTGCTGAATTTAAATAAGTACTTACCTGTCCTGGGTGCCCGCGATGTCGGCCGCCCGAGGCCGACCCGTCCCTCGGCTCTCGGGTCCCGGCACCGCCATCCTAGGAAAGGAAAACAGGCAGTGGAGCCTTGCGGCTTCACTGCCAATTTCCTACTGCGCATGCGCGAGCGGCGTGGCGCTCCGTCCTGCGAATGGCCCTGTGGTGTTCTGGGAACACACACAGTTCCCAGAAGACAACGGGGCCGCTCACTGAGGAGAAGAACTCACCGTGGAATAGGAAGAGGCAGATTAGGAAGACTGCCTAGCAACAAGGGCTTAGGTAAGTTTAATTTTTTTTTTTTTTTCAAATTTAAAAAAAAAAATTTTTTAGCATTTTTGGTGATTTTTTTTTTCAGGGTGGCCCTCCACTTTAACATCCACCAGCTCAGTGATGTCATCATGGAGGAGTGGAAGAGGACTCCAGTGGCAACCTGTGAAGCTCTGGTGAACTCCATGCCCAAGAAGGTAAGGGTTAAGGCAGTGGTGGAAAATAATGGTGGCCACACAAAATATTGACACTTTGTCCCAGTTTGGACATGTTCGCTTAGAGGTGTATTCACTTTTGTTGCCAGCGGTTTAGACATTAATGGATGTGCAAATTTACGCTGTTATACAAGCTATACACTCACTACTTTACATTGTAGCAAAGTGTCATTTCTTCAGTGTTGTCACATGAAAAGATAGAATAAAATATTTACAAAAATGTGAGGGGTGTACTCACTTTTGTGAGATACTGTGTGTATATATGTGTATATGTGTATATGTATATATATATATATATATATATATATATATATATATATATATATATATACACACACACACACACACACACACACACACACACACACACACATATATATACATACACACAGTATCTCACAAAAGTGAGTACACCCCTCATATATTTGTAAATATTTTATTCTATCTTTTCATGTGACAGCACTGAAGAAATGACACTTTGCTACAATGTAAAGTAGTGAGTGTACAGCTTGTATAACAGTGTAAATTTGCTGTCCCCTCAAAATAACTCAACACACATTAATGTCTAAACCGCTGGCAACAAAAGTGAGTACACCCCTAAGTGAAAATGTCCAAATTGGGCCCAATTAGCCATTTTCCCTCCCCAATGTGATGTGACTTGTTAGTGTTACAAGGTCTCAGGTGTGAATGGGAAGAAGGTGTGTTAAATGTGGTGTTATCGCTCTCACTCACTTATACTGGTCACTGGAAGTTCAACATTCCACCTCATGGCAAAGAACTCTCTGAGGATCTGAAAAAAAGAATTGTTGCTCTACATAAAGATGGCCTAGGCTATAAGAAGATTGCCAAGACCCTGAAACTGAGCTGCAGCACAGTGGCCAAGACCATACAACAGTTTAACAGGACATTTTCCACTCAGAACAGGCCCAGGTCGACCAAAGAAGTTGAGTGCACGTGCTCAGTGTCATATGCAGAGGTTGCCTTTGGGAAATAGACATATGAGTGCTGCCAGCATTGCTGCAGAGGTTGAAGGGGTGGGGGGGGGGGGTCAGCCTGTCAGTGCTCAGACCATACGTCGCACACTGCATCACATTGGTCTGCATGGCTGTCCTCCCAGAAGGAAGCCTCTTTTAAAGATGATGCACAAGAAAGCCCGCAAACAGTTTGCTGAAGACAAGCAGACTAAGGACATAGATTACTGGAACCATGTCCTGTGATCTGATGAGACCAAGATAAATATATTTGGTTCAGATGGTGTCAAGCGTGCGTGGCGGCAACCAGGTGAGGAGTACAAAGACAAGTGTGTCCTGCCTATAGTCAAGCATGGTGGTGGGGGTGTCATGGTCTGGGGCTGTATGAGTACTGCCAGCAATGAGGAGCTACAGTTCATTGAGGGTACCATGAATGCCAACATGTACTGTGACATACTGAAGCAGAGCATGATCCCCTCCCTTCAGAGACTGGGCCCCAGGGCAGTATTCCAACATGATAACGACCCCAAACACACCTCCAAGATGACCACTGCCTTGCTAAAGAAGCTGAGGGTAAAGGTGATGGACTGGCCAAGCATGTCTCCAGACCTAAACCCTATTGAGCATCTGTGGGACAACCTCAAACAGAAGGTGGAGGAGCGCAAGGTCTCTAACATCCACCAGCTCCGTGATGTCCTCATGGAGGAGTAGAAGAGGACTCCAGTGGTAACCTGTGAAGCTCTGGTGAACTCCTTGCCCAAGAGGGTTAAGGCAGTGCTGGAAAATAATGGTGGCCACACAAAATATTGACACTTTGGGCCCAATTTGGACATTTTCACTTAGGGCTGTACTCACTTTTGTTGCCAGCGGTTTAGACATTAATGGCTGTGTGTTGCGTTATTTTGAGGGGACAGCAAATTTACACTGTTATACAAGCCGTACACTCACTACTTTACATTGTAGCAAAGTGTCATTTCTTCAGTGTTGTCACATGAAAAGATAGAATAAAATATTTACAAAAATGTGAGGGGTGTACTCACTTTTGTGAGATACTGTATAAACTGTATAAATACATATATAATACATTTGGTTGCTCCCATTTAGAAGTAAGAACATTTTCCTTAACTCTCACTTTATTCACTAATCCTTCACATAGTCTCTGTTATTTCGTTTAGATTGCAAGCTTTTGCGGACAGGTTACACCTACTTTTATGAGTCCTCAAATGTTTATTTTTTTGTTATTTCCCACAATGAAAAGTGCTGTGGAATATCAGATTTTATCTAAAGAGTGATAAGTAAACCATTGGTTACATATTTAGTTTGGTTATAAAGTACTATAAGAATGTGAAACTCTGGTTAAAAAACAAAAACAAAAACTTAAGGTTTGTTTTTAGGCAGAATTTTAAAGATTACTATTAATATTAGGTAAACTGTAAAAATCCATTAATTTCCATATGTCTCAAAGAAAGGTTATACTTAATCCTTAAATTAAGTAAAGCAGCTTAAGCTAAGAATAGGTTTTACCAGTCGTTAATGACCTAAAACATGACATGACCACATGTAAATTATCAGTAAACGTAACACAAAGTGGAGTTCAAAAGTTGGTTTGATTAGTGTTTTGTCTATTTAAATTTCCGATGTGTCTAGTGGTGATTACTGGTTAAGCCTGACTATAGTCATGACACAATTTGGTGTCCACAGCTATAATGAGGTTAAGAGAAATCGGAAGCATGTAGTAATAATTTAGTAAGGCACAGATCACTGCAGGCTTCATTTAGGTTATTAGAAAGGTTAAAGTTCTTCCATCTGTAGGGGACAGATCTAGATTTTTGGGCAGGTTTCCCCCAACCAAATGTCATTCATTAACACTATTAGACGGAACTGGAGCACTGTTTCATTCTGGTTCAGGTGCTGGGAATTAAAATAAAGATATAGGGATAAAGGTTAATCCATAAAAAGAGGAAAGCAGAGCAGTGGGATTGGTCAGAATTGAACTGTCTTCCGCTCATTTCTTTCAGGCAGCAGCATTTGGTCTTAAGTAAGAGTTCCCTCTACACAAACCTCACAGATGAGGGTCTAAAGAAGGCATTAACTGCCCACTCAAAGGCTTTGTGATTATCCTTAAGGTCACAACACAATCTCTCTGCCTTTTGACCCAAGAGGACATTATGTATGTCCAGGCAGTCAAAATGAACTAAAAGACAATAAATGTATTTTAGAGGTATTAACACATATGGCAAACATAATCCCTTCTGCACTGAAATACCAAGCCAGACCAGACTTTCATAAACCCATTACGGTCGGTCAAGCTTATACTACTAATGTATATCTGTACATCACTGTTATTATGAATGGTATGTGTCCATATATAGGGAAAATGCTTAGTCCCTACATCTTATATGTGCTGTATAAGTGCCTGGGATATTGTATTTTTTGATTCCATGTTTAAGGCTGTGTGTGATACCAGAAAGTCATTTGATAGAAAGAAGGATTACTAAGAAAATGGAAAGGCAATGCTACTTTGTTTATAGCTCGAATGTGATCTAAAGTAAAATGATTTTGCTCTGTGTAATGACTGTCTTCCTGTAAGATATTACAGTACATGCACAATGGTACTTTCACCTAGAGTTTACCCAAGAAAACATAAACTGCTAGATATACAGTGCCTTGAAAAAGTATTCATACCTCTTGACATTTTCCACATTTTGTCATGTTAAAACCAAAAATGTAAATGTATTTTATTGGGATTTTGTGAGCTAGACCAACACAAAGTGGTACACAATTGTGAAGTGAAAGGAAAATGATAAATGTTTTTCAAATTTTTTTTCAAATAAATATCTAAAAAGTGTGGTGTGCATTTGTATTCATCCCCCCCTTTACTCTGATACCCCTAACTAAAATCTAGTGGAACCAATTGCCTTCAAAAGCCACCTTATTAGTAAATAGAGTCCATCTGTGTGTAATTTAATCTCAGTATAAATACAGCTGTTTGTGAAGCCCTCGGAGGATTGTTATAGAACATTAGTGAACAAACAGCATCATGAAGGCCAAGGAACACGCCACACAGATCAAGGATAAAGTTGTGGAGAAGTTTAAAGCAGGGTTAGGTTATAAAAAAATATCCCAAGCTTTGAACGAGTCATGGAGCACTGTTCAATCCATCATCCACAAATGAAGAGTATGGCACAACTGCAAACCTACCAAGACATGGTTGTCCACCTAAACTGACAGGCAGGGCAAGAAGAGCATTAATCAGAGAAGCAGCCAAGAGGCCCATGGTAACTCTGGAGGAGCTGCAGAGATCCACAGCTCAGGTGGGAGAATCTGTCTGCAGGACAACTATTAGTCGTGCACTCCACAAATCTGGCCTTTATAGAAGAGTGGCAAGAAGAAAGCCATTGTTGAAAGAAAGCCACAAGAAGTCCTGTTTGCAGTTTGCGAGAAGTCATGTGGGGGACACGGCAAACATGTGAAAGAAGGTGCTCTGGTCAGATGAGACCAAAATTGAACTTTTTGGCGTAAAAGCAAAACACTATGTGTGACGGAAAACTAACATTGCACATCACCCTAAACACACTATCCCCACCATGAAACCTGGTGGTGGCAGCATAATGTTGTTGGGATGATTTTCTTCAGCAGGGACAGGGAAGCTTGTCAGAGTTGATGGAAAATGGATGGAGCCAACTACAGGGCAATCTTAGAAGAAAACCCGTTAGAGTCTGCAAAAGACTTGAGACTGGGGCGATGGTTCACCTTCCAGCAGGACAATGACCCTAAACAAAGCATATTCATGTGTTAGAATGGTCCAGTCAAAGTCCAGACCTAAATCCAATCGAGAATCTGTGGCAAGACTTGAAAATTGCTGTTCACAGATGTTCTCCATTCAATCTAACAGAGCTTGAGCTATTTTACAAACATGAATGAGCACAGATTTCACTGGTGAACAATGATAAATAACTTGCGCTATGATGCTAAGATATAATATAATGACATAAAAAAAGTGAATTGCAGCTGCTGTACACAAAGTGCTAATCACCAAAAACGGTAAAATAAAATTACAGCGTTTACAAATAATGACAAGATGTAAAAAAATCCAAAAGTGTATAATAACTATGTACTGCCAACGAAGTCCCAAATAAAGCCCTAAATAAAGTGCTCTTGTGCTCCAATCTTCATAAAAATGCTGAAGTGCTCCAAACTTCACTCTGTGATGTGACACACACCCCCTCTTATATCCCTAATCGCCAGAAATCATGGACTCCCAGCTTTTCAGTCTGGGGGTCAAACAGACTTTAATCTGGTGACGGGCAATGGATGGCACTGTCCAATAGGGATCTCTCCTCCAACATGATTCACCAGGACTCAAGATGTTCACCAAAATCAGAACAAGAAAGGGAACCAATAGTGAAGTATTGCAAAGCTGGATAATTTATTGCACATAAAATGTTGTATTTACAGAACATCAGTAAAATCAGGCATGTAGAAAGCAAGTAATCTAATTTGCATGTATTCCACAGCAACCGGAAGCGGCGTTGTTTTGATTCCGGACTGGAAATCATCAAGGACATCAAAGATTTTACTCTCAAGATGTGCAAAGCTTGTAGAGACATACCCAAAAAGACTTGCAGCTGTAATAACAGCAAAAGGAGGTTCTACAAAGTATTGACTCAGGGGGGCTGAATACAAATGCACGCCACACTTTCCACATATTTATTTGTAAAAAATTTTTAAAACCGTTTATCATTTTCCTTCCACTTCACAATTATGTGCCACTTTGTTTTGGTCTATCACTTAAAATCCCAATAATATACATTTATGTTTTTGGTTGTAACATGACAAAATGTGGAATATTTCAAGGGGTATGAATACTTTTTCAAGGGAATGTAAGTAGTGAAATCCTTATGACCCCATCATGTTATTAAACTGATATTACTGATCTGAAACTGACATTTAGAATCCAAAAATTTACTGCAAAAGATATATACAATATCTGTTCATATTGGGAAAATCAGATCTTCAGAAGATCATTATTTTATCTTATATGTTTATAGGGCTGTATGTACTATAAGGCCCTTATAGTACATACAGCCCTATACAGATATAAGGGCACCTGTAGACCAGTCATCTACCCATTCATGGTATGACCATGTCAGCCTACATCTCCCAGCAAGGCATACACACCAATCCATGCTCCTTAAAGTGGAAGTAAACCCATCGATTTAACTGTTTCAAAACAAGCATGCCAGGAATGCTAACTGCACATTGGTTGTGCTCTCAACCAAACTGTCAAACCATCCAATGGCTGGTGTCATAATGGATCACATGGGCAGCACCATTGCAGTTGAAGATTAAACAGAGGCAAAGATGACAGCTTCCTTGGCTGAAAATGATAGGAATGTTTACTTCCACTTCAATTGCTGCAGGAGTCCAACCCTGGGTAAGCTGCAGTGTTGACTGGGGTCAGAGCTTACCCAAATAGGCTGCCCATTCCCACATGACACTGTCACTTGGACTAGGTCCCATACTCACCCATACTCAGAGGCCTTTCTCCATTAGGACAACAGAGCAAGGGCTCTGACTGGGTGTGGAAGTGCTGCTGGAAAGAGGCAAAATTAGCAAGAATGCTTTGTTAGGGGGGAAGGCTGGTAAAAGGCTATCAGCAGTCACTATCAACATCTATTTAAGTAGCAGTCTTAAAGGAGAAGCATGGAATAATAAAAAAACAAACACACACTCACCTCCATGCAGCAGCAAAAAGCAGATGCTACACCTGTCCCCCACCGGCTCTAAGACCGATAAGTAACCAAATTACACAACCACTGATCGCTCCGTTTTCCAGCTCCCAGGTCTGTTCTGAGCAGAGAGCAGTGTCTGTCAGTCACCGCTCTCTGCTCCTCCCCTCCAGTATTTATTGGAACGGTGGGCTGGAGAGAAGGCAGGAGCAGCTGGCTCAGGCTATCAGCGGCGGGCTGAGGGGTTGAGTCAGCTACCAGAGAATAATGTCAGAAGACTCATTGTAGTTCAAGGAACAAGAAACCATCTTACCTTTCTTTTTTTTGTTGGTATGTACAGTTAAAATTTGCTGTGAATATAAATCAGAACCCATGCTGCCTTCAAAAGCACCTTCTAGCATAAGTTAGTGCTAAAACAAATACATGATAGAAAGGGTGGTGGTTGTGTATGTAGCACCCTCTACCATTAGGTAGGTTCTAGTAATAGTTTTTTTTACTAGGGACTGTCAGCACAGGCAAAATTAAGCAGGCCTATGCTGCAAGCTAGGCCTGTCTATTTTGACCTGGGGGGCTGGGAGTGGTCAGAGTAGCAGTGGGTGTGACCACCTGTGCTCTGGTTCTAAGGCGCCTTCCCTGCTTCCAGGGAGAATGTTCTGGAGGAGGGGCTGGGCCTAGAACTGGAGTGGCAGGCAGCTCATATGGGAGCCCTGACCAATCCCCATCTGGTATTGGCAGGGGGCAGACCTCCTATATAAGCTGAGGTAACATGCCACTGGGGAGGAAAAGTTGGCTGAGTGAAGTGAGGAATGGAATACTAGGCAGCAGCAGGGGGGCACCCCCATCTGGGGGGGGGTGCACCGATCACAGGAGGAGGCCCAGGGAGAATCTGTGAGGGAACTTTGCCTCTGCACGGTCATTGGCATTGTCTTTGTCACCACATGGTCGGTGATAAAGAACTCCTGGAGCAGAGGGGGCAGGTGAAGCTGTTGGAATGTATTGTCCAGTCAAGTTCCTCATCAAGGACTCAGGGCAGAGAAAGGTCGATGAGTGTTATCACAGTGGAGGGCTGGATGTGCCAGGAAGTCTGTGAGGGAACTTTGCTTCTACATGGTCATTAGCAAAGTCTTCATCATTTATACAGTGAATGATGGGAGTTCTGGATCAGAGGAGAGACTGTGGGGATCTGTGTCACATCGATGTGGCCCGAGGGTACAGGATTTGCAAGTTGGGCTGGCTGGGAAAAGTAGTCCACCGTCCACGAGAAAGCTTTTAAACTACTGGGCCTCCGGGGAGAGGTACTGCAGGCCTCAGGCTCAGTAGCAGCGAGCAACTAGAGCCTGCTTAGGGGCTTATTCAGAGTGGCTCCTTATTGCTCAAAAGAAGATGTGACATTACTTTACCTCAGTAACCATAAGTTTGTGCAGGAGGAAATAAGTGTGTGTACAGGTGGAAACAAGTTTGTGCAGGAGGAGAAGAAGTTCTGAGACAATCATTTTTACACGGTCAAAGGTGATGTCTTCATCCTTCACACAGGGAGGAGCAACAGTCTGCATAGAGATGCAGGAGGAGATTCATACTCAGTAAAAATGTATATCAAATCTTCTGGCTCTAACTATATGCTATTGTGCTTAATCTTAAAATATGATGGCAATTAAATTTCTATGGTCATCCCATATCCCCTTTCCCCCATCCAAGTTGTACCCCCCAATAAAACAACAAAAACAAAACCAGCAAAAGACTGTTTATTGTCTCTGCAAGTGATGTATGAAGTCTGGCAGCGGGGTGAATTGGTGGATTGTTTGTTACTAGCGGCAACTACATCGCTACATGTAAAAAATAGCTGTGCCAAGGGCAGCATGATATGAGCGCCTAATGAACATTTACTGTGAAGTGTATGCTAAGCAAGCTCTTCATTTGCTATGAGATAAGTATAGCTGGTTGATCATGGAAATCTTCCAAAACTTTCACATCACTCAATTAAAGTTCTAATGTTTTGGTGTGACTTTTACACACCAACATCAGCTTGTCACATGACTGTTTTGAAGTGTGACATTCTGAATCTGTCATGGTCATTTTATTAGATGTGACTGGCACAGGATACACAACTCTGAGATCACTTATATCCTTATAAAATATTTGCGGCTTATTATCTCATATAATACAGAAGATGTAGCTTGTGATTAACACTGGGCTGACCTATGCATTTTAATCACAAGTTTGGTAAGGATGGATTCACATCTATAGGTGCTTGGTAATATGTGTTAAAATCTGTATTTGCATGCCGCTGAGAGCCAGCCACTCCTGCCGCCTTCACAGCCTGGCGATCTATTGATCGCTGAAGGGGCAGAGCACAGAACAGAGGCTGAAAGTCCCCTCTCTGTGCTCAGTGCTTACCCGAGAACTGAGCAAGCATTGGTCTTTGATTGCTAAAGCTTGCTGCTGGCTGACAGAGCCGACCAAGGCTCTTCAGGGATCCTGACAATAATGTCAGGATCCACCCAGATGCGTGACTCCCAGCTGGCTCAGCCTCTCAGCACACTGAGAGCCTGAGCCATCTGCTCCTGCCCCCTCCATAGCCCTGGAGGGGCAGAGCACAGGATGGTGACTGATAGTCACCATTCTGTGCTCAGAGCAGACTCGCAAACTGAGAGATCAGCAGCCTTTGATTGCTCAGTTCTCAGTCCTAGAGGTGGTAAAGGACAGCTGAAGCACTGGACTGATACTGCATCCACCTAGGTGAGTATGAATGTGTATGAATGTGTAGCACCCTCTAGTGTTCTAGAAGGATAGTGTATGTTTTTTTTGTGAAAGTAGGTAAATTTCCAGGCTTGGATAGCAGCCCAGATGCGCACCCAGAACACACCCAGGCTTGGCTGCTAGCTTGGCTAGCAGCCAAGCCTGGGTGTGTTTTGATCTGGGTTGGGAGTAGAGCTGGGTGACTGCCAGGCAGCATCACTAAGGCCTCCCACTTCTTTCCAGAATGTTCTGGTGGTTTCTAGAAAGAGGTGGAGAGGGGAGGTGGAGCTGTTTGGGGTGTTCTGAGGAGCCCTGACCAATCCCCAATCTGGATTGGAAGGCGGCAGGCCTCCTTAAATACCCAGGGTCAGCCCAGCTGGGGAGGAGTTGTTTGAGTGGAAGCTGGAGATGGAGTGTTAGGCTGTCGGGGCCTTTGAGGAAGCTTCCCAGTCTAGGGGGGTGACCTTGGGCCTGGGGCTCAGGTGCGGACAGGACCCTTCTCACGACACAAGGAGGTGTCCTGGACAGGTGGCACAGGAACAGGAGAGTATAGCAGGAGAGCACTGCCAGGCAAAGTCTCCAGGAGAGGAACAACAGGTAGCAGCCAAAAGGGCTGGTGAGTGTAATGCAGTCGGGAGATCTGGGAGGCACGCCTGAGAGGACTGGGAGATTGCAGTCTGGGATGGGTGCAGAGCCAGAGGAGTGCACTGGGGTGTCACAGGCAGTGGAGAGAGGCAGCTGCAGCCATGAGGGATGGCAGGGCCTGAAGATGTGGTACTGGGCTCAGTAGCCACGTGGACAGCTAGCACTGGGACTAGGGTGACCACGTGTCCTGGATTACCCGGGATTGTCCCTGAATTCATATTTGTGTCCCGTGTCCCGGACACCTTAATTACGGGACAATACAGTGTCCCGGAATGAAATAAGGACACACAGCTACACTAATAAACGGCACGGACGGGGGCGGATCTGCTTGGATCGGGCTGGGGCCAAGTCGGCTCAGCTTGGACAGGTCCACTCTGCTCCGACGGGGAGCATGTCCGCTCCACTCAGACAAGCTACACAAGCCACCTCCCCCACCCCAGTCATCTCTATGGAGGGCTCCGTGTGCGCCGCGCTGCACGCTGGGAAGTGTAGTTTCCAGCACAGCCCAGTGCGGATTCACTTCTCACTCACATGGCAGACATGAGGCGTGGAGGGGACGCTCGCCTTGTCCCAGGACAGCGAGGAGGAAGAAGAGTCTGACAGGGAGAGCGCAGGCTTCAGGGAACAGCCTACTAGGAACAAGTGAGAACCAAGAGGTCGGGGAGACAGTCAGAGGCAAGTCCTTATGTGTAAGTGTCCCCCTGTCCATTCCACAGTCCCCCTGTCCATCCCTCTGTCCCCCTGTCCATTCCACAGTCCCCCTGTCCATCCCTCTGTCCTCATGTCCGTCCCCCTGTCCATCCCCCTGTCCATCCCCCTGTCCATCCCATTGTTCTCCTGTGCATCCTACTGTCCTTCTGACTACTCTGCGCCCCCCCCTGACCACTCTGCAGCCCCCCCTCCACCCCAATGCCGTGGGGTTCTTTGGGGTGCCTTAGATATGATGGACTGATTTGGAGTGTTGAGATAGAATGGGCCACTTTGGTGTGGTGTTGATAGTGTGAGTTGCTATAGGTAGGATGGGCTACTTTAAACTGTCAGTGGAAGGGTGGAAGGGTACAGTGTATAGAAAGGATTGTTGTAAGGTAGGGTGGGTTTTAAATTTAGGCCCTTTCCACGGTTAACACAATGTGGCTACACCCTCTGTTCACTACACCCCCTTTAAGCCAATATTTAGCGCAATTTAAGACATGTCCACTGTTCACCATGTTCTTTTTTCATATGCCCCTGCCCCAAAAATCAGCAAAAAAATGTAAAAATCTTTTTTTTTGGGGGGGGGGTCCCTGAATGGCAGTTTAGAAATGTGGTTACCCTAACTGGGACTATCTATAATTTTGCTACACTAGGGGCCCGCGGTCCCTGCCTCCAAAGGGCATTCACCTTAGGCCTGGCTGAGCCAGTGTCAGGCCTACAAATCAGTGCTAGCTGGTCCGGGAAGTGCAAGTAAGTGATGTGCTAGAAGTGTTGAGGAGAGATAGTCTGCAACCAAGTGATGTGCTGGAGATGAAGACTGGAGTTGTATACATACCGGAGGTGTATATAGTCGGTCTTATGTATATTTTTCTGCAATCAGTTTGGGCATCTCATGAATATCCCATCCCCATCCAAGTTTATTCCCCTGAATAAAAATACAAAACAAAGTTCAAGGATTGGTTTTCTGCCTGAGGGTGAATGAGAAACTACAACACTCAGCAGCCCCTACGGGGGTACTGCTACAAATGTTTATTTATTTGAAATCCCGCACTTCTCTTTGAAGCAGATTCCTTAGCATTTAACACTTTAGTAAGTGTTGGGTGCCTATGTCCCCTTGCCATGTACTATACACCATTTTTAATCCCCTATATCGCTGCTGTATCCTGTAGTAACATATGGATTCACAAACCAAGATGATTATCTAGATGAAAAACTTCTTCCTACTATGTGTCAGGATGGGATATATAAAGCAGAGATGTTCAGCAACACCAATACAATATATACAGTGCTGTGAAAAAGTATCCCCCCCCCCTTCCTTATTCTTTTTTTTTTGCATATTTCTCACACTTAAATGATTCAGATTATCAAATAAATTTTAATATTACACAAAGATAACCCAAGATGCAGTTTTTAAATTATTATTTCATTTATTAAGGGAAAAAAGCTGTTCAAACCTGCCTGGCCCTATGTGAAAAAGTAATTGTCCTATCCCATGCTGAATCATGAATGAACTGTGATTTACCACAATTTTTTGGAAAGCTGAGTTAAATTTCACTTGCCACACCCAGGCCTGATTACTTCCAGACCTGTTGAATCAAAAAATAACTTAAATAGAAGCTGTCTGACAAAGTGAAGCATGCTAAAAGATCTCAAACAGCAATACATCATGCCGTGATCTAAAGAAATTCAAGAACAGATGAAAAACAAAGTCATTGACATTTATCAGTCTGGAAAGGATTACAAAGCCATTTCTAAGGCTTTGGGATGCCAGCAATACCACGGTGAGAGCCATTATCCACAAATGGAGAAAACATGGAACATTGGTGAACCTTACCAGGAGTGGCTGGCCAACCAAAATGACTCCAAGAGCACAACGACTCATACAGAAGGTCATAAAAGAACCCACAACAACATCTAAAGAACTGCAGGCCTCACTTGCCTCAGGTAAGATCAGTGTTCATGATTCAACAATAAGAAAGACTAGGCAAAAATGGCATCCATGGGAGAGTTCCAAGGCCAAAGCCACTGCTGACTAAAAAGAACACAAAGGCTCAGCTCACATTTACCAAAAAACAACTTGATTATCCCCAAGACTTTTAGCCAAATATTCTGTGGACTAATGAGACAAAAATGTAACTTTTTGGAAGGTGTGCATCCTGTTACATCTGGCATAAAACGAATACAGCATTTCATAACAAGAACATCATACCAACAGTCAGACAGTGGTGGCAGTGGGATGGTCTGGGGCTGCTTTGCAACTTCAGGACCTGGACGGCTTACCATAATTGATGGAACCATGAATTCTGAGCTCTACCAGAAAACCCTAAAGGAGAACGTCCAGCCATCGGTTTGTGACCTCAAGCTCAAATGCACTTGGGTTATGCAGCAGGACAATGATCCGAAACACAACAGCAAGTCCACCCCAAAATCGTTCAAACAAAGCAAAATATAGGTTTTGGTGTGGCCTAGTCAAAGCCCAGACTTAAATCCAATTGAGATGCTGTATCATGACCTTACACAGGCCGTTCGTGCTGGAAAACCCTCCAATGTGGCTGAATTAAAACAACAAGAAGAGTAGGTCAAATTTGCTCCACAGCAATGTGAAAGACTCATCGCCAGTTATCACAAACGCTTGATTGCAGTTGTTGCTGCCAAGGGTGGCACAACCAGTTATTAGGTTTAGGGGGCAATTACTTTTTCACATAAAGCCAGGCAGGTTTGGACAGCTTTTTTGCCTTAATAAATGAAACCATCATTTAAAAACTGCATTTTGTATTTACTCGAGTTATCTTTGTGTAATAG
This sequence comes from Aquarana catesbeiana, assembly GCF_042186555.1. NCBI lineage: Eukaryota > Metazoa > Chordata > Amphibia > Anura > Ranidae > Aquarana > Aquarana catesbeiana. The sequence continues at coordinate 672,511,299 of NC_133324.1, read as the reverse complement.
TAAAATTTGTTTGATGATCTGAGTCATTTAAGTGTGATAAAATATGCAAAAAAATAAAAAATCAGAAATGGGGCAAATACTTTTTCACAGCATTGTATATATAGAGGACAGTATACTGTATGTTGTATAAGTGAGTATGGTATACTGCTGTGGTGCCAAGGATTTTACGTAATTTATGGTAAAGTGACAACTGCGGTTCTAATAGATATCTGTTGTACTTTAAAAAATGTTGATTAACAAGGAGGGGGCAGAATCTATATGTAACAGAGAGCCCTAAGATTTGTTCAAGAACTGTTCTAGAGCATAGACTCACTACATTCCCACCATAAATATTTAATTATGGACACAATCACCATTAATCAGCAGGTTTTACAAAGACTCACAGTACATTTAAAATCTACAACAACACCTAAGTCAGCAAGGTCACATTCTGCTTGTTTTGTCACTGTCAGTGCTGAATATGATAACCTGGCCATGAAACAAAACAATAATCTGGACATTGACTGAACAATATGCAGTGTGCCAGACAGGACGGAGGCCTCCCAGAAGCTGTCCGCTAATAATGCTAATGAGAGTGTCTACAAATGTACACTGTGCTTGATAATATGCCAAACCAAAGGAGAAAACATTCTGTATCTATACTAAGATCCAAATCCTGCCAGCAGTCAACTCCGGAAGAGAGGGCTTTGCTTACAATACTGGAAGTGGGTTGAAGATGAGGTGAAAAAGTCTGGAACTATTGGAACGTGTGATGGCTTACCTTAATTGAATTGCCAAAATACGCTAATAGCGACAGGGGTGTAATGATCATGGTTACGTAAAACATGAGCGTACACACTGTATACACTGCGCACATATGCCACAGTGCTTTTACCCACAAAATAGGTTTTTATTACTCTGCCACAAGTGATTGTGCAACAGATCTACTTTTTAAAACATGAAACTCATTCATTACATATGCTTTTCTGTACACAGCCTACCTTAAGAATAAGAATTTCGGGATAACATAGACCCCTTTCACACCGAGGGTGTTTTAGTGCAGGAAATAGCGCCTGTAAACATTTAATTGAGTGTGACTTTTCACACCCGGACCATGCGCTTGCGGGACGTTAGGAAAAGTCCTGCAAGCAGCATCTTTGGGGCGATTTGGGAGCTCTGTATACAGTGCTCCCAAAACGCCCTGCCCTTTGAATGCCCAAGCGCCTGAAAAGCGATTCGTAAGTGATGCAACTCGGGCGCCTTTAACCCCTTCTTTGGTCGCTGCCCCCCCCCCCCCAGCGGCCGAAAAGCGCAGCTTAAACAGCAGATAAGCCCTGCTAAAACGAGCGTCTCTTTACCGCTCACACTCAGACGGCCCCAGTGTGAAAGGGGTTTAAATGTACTTGGAGTACAGTGGCCAGGAGTATGCCATATAAAGCCCGGCACACAGAGTACAGTGGTCAGGAATATGACATGTACAACACAGTGTATATAGTACTAGGCAATTATTCAGCATTCAGGTAAAATACAGATGCTACCAAACACCAAACGCTACCCTAGCAGCTGAGAATTACAGCTAACCCAGGGCAGATAAAAGAACAATGTGTATATGTGTACCAGTGCTTAAATATTGGTGTCCATAATACAGTCTCAAAACTGTGAAATCTTGGGAAAAGGCAAAGAAAGAGAAGAGTTTAATGACATGCGTTTGGAGGATTTGAATTTTTGGTGATAGTATATAGGCACGTGGGAGTGGACAGGAGAAAAGCACATGGATTCTGTACATTTTCAGACACAGATATATGTAAGCACAATTACATTGCAATCTATGTATGCTGCTTTGTTTTGAGCATGCAACACTATATAGCAGGGGTAGGCAACTTGTGATATACCTGAACAATATTAGGGAAAAACAAAGATTCTCCGGAGAAAGGGGGCAAAAAATAAACTATCAAGTGCCCAATAAAAACACGGTATAGCATCCTGTGCCCCCCCCCCCCCCCCCCCCCCACTGGTGTCCTCCATTCTCCTTTACACCCTTTCCCCACTGTAGTGTCCTCTGAACCTCCCCCCACTGTAGTGTCCTTTGCCCCAATGCAATGTCCTCTGTCCCCTTCACCCCCTCCCACCTAATGCAGTGTCCTTTGACCACTTCACTCTCCCAACTGTAGTGTCCTCTGTCCCCTTTACACCAGTGTGTAGGTAGCACTTGTCCCCTATACACACCCCTCCACCCACTGTAATGACCTCTGTTCCCTTCACATCAGCGTGTAGGTAGCAACAACCTACACAACAATAGAGCAGAAGCCAGGAAGTAGAATCACAGTACTGGATAGAGGGCAGGGCCGGAGCTGCCAGAGTAAACTTTTTACATTAACAAGCTGGTGATTGGTTGCTAGGACCGCCCAGCAACCAATCACCTGCTGGTTAATGCAAAAAGTTAATTCCAGCAGCTCCCCCCATGCCCTCTATCCAGTACTGTGATTCTTCCCACTTTCCACTTTGCAGTGTAGAGGAGAAGCACTGTGCACAGCTCTGTGTTCCTGATCGGCCCATCGGTTGCCCGCAGCTGACGGGTTGATCGCAACCGACGGCAATCGACAGCATGCTGACACCTGATATATAGTTGTTTTTTTTTTTTATATCATTTTGAAGGAAAAGTGGAAGAACACTGATTGAAAAGAAGGCATCACAGATACTTTGAGTTTTTATCAAGCTTTATTTGACCCACATATATTTTAAGGTTCGCACAATCTGGTGAAAGTTTAAGATTTTATTGAATAAAGAAGGAGGGTAAAATTACAAGACCCGAGATTGTGTTATGGACACTGATATTTAAGCACTGGTACACATATACACTGTGTATTTACAGTAGTGCAGGGCTGAGGAATATGTAATGCACACAGTGCATGGTTCAGGAGTGCATAGCACACAGATTGCAGGGCTTGGGAGTGCTTATCACACAAAGTGCAGGGGTCAGTTCTCAGAAGTGTGTAACACATGGAGTTCAGGGGTCAGGAGTGCGTAACCCAAAGAATGCAGGAGTCAGGAGTGCGTAACACAAAGAGTGTAGAGGTCAGTACCTAAGATAACTTTTTGGGACTTTTTTTGGTAATACAGTCTTACAAAAGTTATTTTATTTTCAATGTAATGTGTAGTCAAAAGACGTACAGTAAATAAATGAAAAAAAGTTTTCTTTTTATTTTCACAAGTGTTAGTAAATTAAAAGTATACACTTTATTTAATAATTTGTCTTTTTAAAATTAAGCTAAAATGTTTTTTTTCTGCTACAACACATAGCAAACTTATTTTCAACTGAAAATAAGCACTTGTTTTCAATCTGTAAAAACTGGGCTGCTCACTGATGACTTTTCCAAAGCCCAAGTTGTTTATTAAGAAACAGAAGCTTGCTAATAAACACATTAGATGGTGGAAAAGTCATCAGTGTGCAGCCCAGTGGAAAAGAAGTGGGCTCCTTGGGCTTTGGCATCTGGATTATTTTGGGATATCGGAGTGTGTAGGATGTGCTTGTCACTTTTTTCAGAATTGCACTTTTTTTTATGTGGCATTGAAATAAAACAAGCAAAACAAATGATAACAAAAAATGGTTATGTTAGAAAATAGAAAAAGAAGAAAAAAAAAATAGAAATAAAAAAAATCAGCTAGATTAGAGCTGCTAAGAGAAGGGGAGAAAGTAGTAACTAAACACTGGTTAAAGTGAAGAAATGGTTAATAAAGGGTTAAAAAGAAATATTTTTTTTTAGGTGGAAATTTTTTTTTTAAATATATTTTGCAAGGTCTTTTTTATGTAGCTGGGAGTGGACTACAGTAACCTGATTCAGCAGACCTAATCTCCACTCCATCAGACTGTTCCTAATTTCCCCTAGTGCATAACACTCCTGAGCCAGTGAGGGGAGCATCGTGGGAAATGTAGTCCTCTGCGCAGCCATCACTGTATTGCTGTATTGCTGAGTGCAGAAACAGCGGTGACCTCTGGCACCGGGGTAGGCCGCAATCATACAGCGGACCGGCAAGGCCAGTGCTCACACAATGGGTCCCGGGGAGAAGAGAGCGTGGGCCTGCTGGGCAGTTCCTGTACTAGTCTCTCCCATCATTTTCCCCTGGATAGAGTGGATTGTTGGGAGATGTAGTCTGCTAAGCCCGCCGCTGGTGACGGCCGGCTTAGTAGACCACATCTCCCAACAATTCACTCTATCCAGGGGAGAATGATGGGAGAGTCTATAAGGAGGAACTGCCCAGCAGGCCTGAGCTCAGGGCCAGAGGTCATCGCTGTGTCTGCCCAGATGGATCCGCTGTGCAGCCCTGCGCTGAAGACATCTTGTGACTTCTACTAGTGAGAGAGAGACAGTGCAGCAGTTGACAGCCCAGACTGCTGTATTCATCCGACTGATCCACCGCATCCAGCTTCTGCTGACCAGTGTACAGACCCTGCATCACTTCATGTGTGTGTGACAGATGTTCCCAGGATCTGGTGAGCAGGCTTTTGCCCAAATCATCTTCAGTCTGTCAGTATCAAACACTATATGAACACTGCGTGCAGACAACATCAGTCTGACAATAGTCTGGATAATCAAGGGAACTGACACATTGCCATACCTAGTATCTCTCTGCTGATTATTAACCACCTTATGTTACCTACTGAGGATCCCCTGTTCACATCTGAGCTCCAACGCTGCTGGTGATGAAGACAACCCTCAGGCCTAACATTAGGACTACTACCATTTTCTTGCCTTCAAAGGGTAGAGTGACTGATTCCAATATAACTCAATCGCTCATTAGGATCAGAGTCTTTTTAGGCCGGCCCTTTTCCCTTTCGTGGTAGCATAATCAGCTAAAGTTGCTCTGGTAATCTTACTGCTAAGTGCGTATATTGCGGTGTACATTTGAGTGTTACTGTTATCCATTGTTATTGCCATTGGTACATATCTGTCTGCTGAATGTTCAATTCAACCAGGTTCTGGGGTGTTTTCCCAGGATTTGGCTGATTGACGCTCCTATACACCCCTTTTGCTATCTAGTTAATACAAAATACTGTTGAACTCAGTTTGCATTGTGTCCGTGTTTCATTTAAGGGGTATATACTATGTCAGAACCTAGAGTGTCAGAGGGGCTGGGAAGTTTCCAGGGTCAAGGCAGCACAGAAATATCTAGCGCCCCCCACGGGGGTGGCACTACATTTGACTGATGTCATATACAAATCTAAGGTTATATGACATCTAAAAAGTACAGTAAATACAATGTAACAATACAACGTTATACAGTATTACTCAATGACACTTGTCATTTTACAAAGGTGCAGCTGCATTTTGACAACTGGTAATGGCTGGTAATAGCAACGGGGGGAGCTGCGACAAGGGGAGAGAAGCTGAACATAGGAAAAATGGTTAGGAATGCTGTTTAAACTTTTAGGGGGTATCTGCTACATCTTTGATTCTCAAGCGGTTAAGACAATACCCACCAGGATAGCCACTCATCACTGCAGTACATCTTCTGGGGTGTGTTTTCTTTAGTCCACAAGAAACTGTCCCTGCCATGAAATACCCTGTTGATAGTGTTTGCCTTCAAGGCTAAAAGTCCCTTGTCCTACCTTGCATATCATGCAGAACATGACATAACAAAACAGAGGAGAACATGACAAACTCCATAAAAACTGGGATATCTGCAATACTCTTTCTCATGCTCTTCTTTATAACAATTGCATAAAAGCGTAACAAAATCAGCCTGTAATAGATCACCAGATAAGGCAGATTGTTATCACAGTTATGCCGATAAAGACAATTTTTTGCTTTGCAAACTGATTCATATTCTACCAGAATTGTCATTCTTTTTTTTGATGCAGAATTTCTTAAATATCGTGGGTATTAAAAAGTGATAATCACAAGGTGCTGCCCTTTATCACTGCCCAGGTCTAATATGTAATCTAAATTGTAACTAATAGGTGTGCACAAGCTTTATGGCAACTTAAGACATATTCTTAGGTCATCATGAATAATAATAACACACTCTGGTAACAGAAACCAGATTAATAATTAAGAATATATATATTGTCTCACCTCTCTCAGATAGGTGATATATTCTTTGTAAGAAAATCCTGCCAGATGTTAGTGATGATGGAAGAACATATCTTTTTGCCACCCAGAGGTTCATACACAAGAGTATCAATAGGAATCTGTACAGATGATGTCAAAGATTTAAACATCAAACGTGAGATATTCTGACCTCTTGGAAAGAAATTAGCATTATTAAATAATAATGAAAACATTTACAAAGGAAACAGGCCTAAAGTGATTATTTATCAATTCCATATGGCGTATCTGCTGTCTTTAAGTTATTTTAAATTTTTGTCTGCTTTTTGTTTCTTTTTGTTCAGTGTTGATCTTGGTATTTAACACCCAAACTGCTAGAGGGCAATAGAAATCCCATCCAGACCTGGAGCTTCTAGTATACCCTTTTAGTAAAGGTCTATTTATATTTACAATAAGTTAAACCGTTTCAGGGGCAATTTTATTAAACAACCTCTGACAAAAGGTTGAGAACATTACCTGAGTCATTAACCACTTCAGCCCTGGAAGATTTTACCCCCTTCCTGACCAGAGCAATTTTTGCGATTCGGCACTGCGTCGGTTTAGCTGACAATTGCGCGGTTGCGCATCGTTGTACCCAAACAAAATTGACGCTCTTTTGTCCCACAGAGCTTTCTTTTGGTGGTATTTGATCACCTCTGCGGTTTTTATTTTTTGCGCTATAAACAAAAAAAGAGCAACAATTTTGAAAAAAATGCAATATTTTTTACTTTTTGCTATAATAAATATCCCCAAAAAATATATAAAAAAACTAATTTCTTTCTCAGTTTAGGCCGATATGTATTCTTCTACATATTTTTGGTAAAAAAAAAAATCGCAATAAGCGTATACTGATTGGTTTGGCCAAAAGCGTCTACAAAATAGGGGATAGATTTATGGCATTTTTATTATAAATTTTTTTTTATTAGTAATGGCGGCGATCTACAATTTTTATCATGACTGCGACATTATGGCGGACACATTGGATACTTATGACACTATTTTGGGACCAGTGACATTTATACAGCGATCAGTGCTATAAAAATGCACTGATTACTGTGTAAATGACACTGGCAGGGAAGGGGTTAAACACTAGGGGGGCGATCAAGGGGTTAAGTGTGTCCTAGGGAGGTGCTCTAACTGTAGGGGCGATGGGCTACCACTGACATGACAGCGATCACTGCTCTTGATGACAGGGAGCAGTAGATCCCTGTCATGTCACTAGGCAGAACAGGGAAATGGTTTGTTTACATAGGCATCTCCCCGTTCTACCTCTCCACAGTGCAATCGCGGCCTGCTGGCGAACATCGAGTTAACGGGACCAGCGGGCGGCAAATTTAAAGGGACGTACAGGTACGCCTATTTGCCTGCCTGTGCCGTTCTGCCAACGTACATCTGTGTGCGGCGGTCGGCAAACAGTTAAAGTGAACCTTTAGTCATTTTTTTCAACTTGCCACCTATTAAATCTTCTGCCCTTGTTGTTTTAACTTTGGATAGTTAAACATTTTTTTTTATGTCAGTAAATACCTTATACAGCCCACTTTCTGTTTCTTTTCTGGTCATTAGCCTAGGCTTATGACATCATGCACAGCTTTCTCTCTCTCACTCTCGTGAGAGTTTGCCAGGGAGGGGGGATGAGTCATAAGAGGGCCAATGAGAGCTGCAGGGCTGCAGAGCTGGAGGTGTGCCTCTGTGTGTATGTGTAAATTCAGGAAGTGAACAGGCAGCAGCTTTAGTTGCTCTTTCTGCTCACGTAACACATAAGTGCAACAGCAAAGAGCATAGGCTTTATTGTCCACAATCCACACATATGTGTCTATAGACAGCCAAGGCTTCTGTGCTGAGGGCATGCTCACTGCCTGCTCCAGCACAATGACCCAACTGCTCCACCAGCTCCCATTCTCTAGTTATGATCAGGAGCTGGTGGGGCAGGTTTCTCAACACTTGACCACTGTGACAGTCAATAACAGTGGTCACGTGATCAAGAAGTCTGCCCCATCCCCCAGGCCCACTTAAAAGGAGGCTGTCTCTAGGCAAAAATCAGGTACAATAGGTATTCTCAGTCAGGTCTTAAGCAATTTAAAGGTAATGAATCTCCTTAGCAGCTCTCACAGGGGTGAATGGACAAAGGTCAGCTCTTTACTAGAGTAGAGACTAGGTGTGCAAGGGGGAAAGCGCCAAAAGCAAAACAATAAATTCAAGATTTGATTTTATTGAGATTTTTACATTAGGGTTCAAAGGGTTCCCTTTCACCGGGGCTACAAATAACACCAACAAATATGATCAGTATGAAGTATTGACGTTTGTTAAGTAATATAGGTGTGTAGCGCTAGTAGATTTGCGATCTACCATATGTTAGGTAAATTTAGTAACTTGTTCATTAAATAGGTTAGGTTTGCCTCTGTTCCAGCTTGGCTGACGTTGTGTGTGTTTCCAGACTGACCGGTGGGTGTCGCTGTTATTACTGGTCAGTGTTGGAAAGGCAACGTGTTGAAGCGTATGGATGCTCTTCTGTCCCGGAGACAACTCGGTGAAGGTGGTCCTCCGAGTTGCATTCTGGGGGAGGGTATTTATGGGACAGACGCCATATTGTGGGGTTCGTTTAACGCATACCTGTCGGCCAGGAGGGCCAGTAGGTGGTTGTAAGAGAGCAATCTCGTGGTCCTCCGTTCCGGAGGCCCACGTCGCTGCGGCGCAGGGGTGGGCCCAGAAGCTTGTCTGGGGCCTACCACAGCAGCCGAGGAATGGTCCTGAGCTGTCTATCCAAAGGGAGGAAGCTGGACAACTGGGGAGATCCCAGGGGAGGACCTGTCATGGAAGGATCACGCAGCGTGCTGGTCTGGAGAGGGGCCTGGTGACTCGGTTTGAGGACGTATCCTAAAAGTAACTATACAGCATAGTGTTGCCGGGTTGGCTTAAAGGTTCAAGCACTGTGACTGATGTTCATTGCAGAAAACCAATACATCCTGTGGCAGAGGATCATACCAGTTTATCCCAAACAAGTCTGTGGCAGAGACTTTTGTTCGTGCTACGTACTGGCTGCTAGGCAAGTGAGAGAGGCCTATCCAGGCGAGCAAAGAGTGTGTCCCACGAGGGGAGCGCATTCTATTATAATATTCTATTATAATATCCAAATTCTACCAGGACATTTGTCAAGAACCCTACAAGAAGATATTTGAGTTTCTTCTGCAGTTTCCTTTCTGCCTCTTTCCTTAGTAAATTGTTTAATAAAGCATTGAAAACACTCAAGTGTTGGTGCGTGTATCGTCCAGAGGTAAACTCAACGGAACCCTAGACCCGGTGCCGGTAAAACAGAGGGAAGGAGAGTGAAGGTAACAAGCCCGCTTAAACCAGCAGCTCCGCCGAGAGTTATTGCTACAGGTGATTAGTAAATCAAGTTTAGTTATGTAAATACAATATTAGAAAGTCTAGAAAATATGAGATATGGGAAGATGATATAAAAATATTGCTATAAAATTTAAACAAAACTACAGAATATGTAAGTAGATAGGATCAAAATGACTAAAAGAGCTATGGTTAAAACTCGTTTTTTCAAAAGGATGGGCAAATGTATATAATATACTTGCATAGAACTAATAATGTGTGGAAGTAGAATACATACAATTATTGAGCAAAGGCCAAAAGTGAGGATCATAATTACAATCAAGGGGAAAGGGGACCCTTTGAACCCACAACATGTGTTGGCTTTTTATATCTGAATAAAGCCAAATATAGTTGAACACTTTCTGCTTTTGGCGCTTTCTTCTTTGCCCACCTAGTCCTTATTAAAGAGTGCAACAGGGCCCCCACCCCCAAAATCTCATGCTGCAAAGAAGCAGGTGCCCCTTGCCGCATGGATGATGTCTGGTCACCCAAGGTTTTCCAATAGAGATCTCACTTTTAAAACTGCAGGGGATTATGGTGCAAAATCTTCTTCCTCTGTTACATCATTGACTAATAAAGAAGTAACATAGTAATAATAATAATACCACACTGGAGATGCCCGATCTATGTGGGAGGGCCTGCTTTGCACTTTGCCAGCTGTGAACTGGTAAGTCTCGTCTGATCTAGAGGCTACAGTCGAACCTGTTTGAAAAAAGCTTACTATAGAGCAAAATTAAAAGACAGATAATCTGATCCATTCAAAGAAATCTAAAAAAGATGATCAAAAGGTTCATCTAATAACACGATATGCGGGGAAACATAAAAAAGTTCGCCAAATTATTCAAAAGTATCGGCACCTTCTGTCCACAGATGAGGTGATAGCCAAGTATGTGAACACCATACCCTCAATTTACCTATAGGAGGTCAAAGTCTTTGAAGAACCATTTGGTCCACAGTCATTTGACCTCTAGGGTAGCAGGACAATCTTGCAGGGGCACAGCCCCATGCGGGAGATGCGACTTCTGCAGATTCATGATGAAATGAAGGGAGTTAGTTCTCCCAAATGCCATTATTTGCAAACCATACTTCTATGCAAATTGCCAGTCGATAGGAGTGGTCTACTACATGGAATGTGAATGCAGGGCGTTTAATGTAGGAAAGACCAAAAGGCCTTTTTTTCATTGAATAAGGGACCATGTATCGCTTGTTTCGAAGAAGAAAATGGAGACACCAATAAGTAGGCATATGGGACTCTACCACTCTTTTCAAGTATCAATGATGAAATTCTTTGCTCTGGAGCATGTGCCCACACATGAAAGAGGGGGAGATGTGGACAAAATTCTCCTTCAATAGGGATGAGCCGAACACCCCCCTGTTCGGTTCGCACCAGAACATGCGAACAGGCAAAAAATTTGTTCGAACACGTGAACACCGTTAAAGTCCATGGGACACGAACATGAATAATCAAAAGTGCTAATTTTAAAGGCTTATATGCAAGTTATTGTCATAAAAAGTGTTTGGGGACCTGGGTCCTGCCTCAGGGGACATGTATCAATGCAAAAAAAAGTTTTAAAAACGGCCGTTTTTACGGGAGCGGTCATTTTAATAATGCTTAAAGTGAAACAATAAAAGTGTAATATCCCTTTAAATTTCATACCTGGGGGGTGTTTATAGTATGCCTGTAAAGGGGCGCATGTTTCCCGTGTTTAGAACAGTCTGACAGCAAAATGACATTTCAAAGGAAAAAAAGTCATTTAAAACTACTCACGGCTATTAATGCATTGCCGGTCCGACAATACACATAGAAGTTCATTGATAAAAACGGCATGGGAATTCCCCACAGGGGAACCCCGAACCAAAATTTAAAAAAAAATGACGTGGGGGGTCCCCCTAAATTCCATACCGGGCCCTTCAGGTCTGGTATGGATATTAAGGGGAACCCCGTGCCAAAATTTTTTTAAAAAAGGGAGTGGGATCCCCCAAAAATCCATACCAGACCCTTATCCGAGCACGCAACCTGGCAGGCCGCAGAAACGAGAGAGCGCCCCCCCCCCCTCCTGAACCGTACCAGGCCACATGCCCTCAACAAAAGTACCCCTACCATTTCACTAAAAAACTGTCAAGAATGTTAAAAATGACAAGAGACAGTTTTTGACAATTCCTTTATTTAAATGCTTCTTCCTTCATCTTCTTCCGGTTCTTCTGGTTCTTCCTCCGGTGTTCTTGTCCAGCATCTCCTCCGCGGCGTCTTCTTCCCTTCTTCTCCTCGGGCCGCTCCGCATCCATGGCATGGAGGGGGGCTCCCGCTCTTCTCTTCATCTTCTTCTCTTCATCGTCTTCTCTTCGGGCCACTTCGCATCCATGCTGGCATGGAGGGAGGCTCCCGCTGTGTGACGCTTCTCCTCTTCTGATGGTTCTTAAATAACGGGGGGCGGGGCCACCCGGTGACCCCATCCCCCTCTGACGCACGGTGACTTGACGGGACTTCCCTGTGGCGTCACGGAGAATGCCACAGGGAAGTCCCGTCATGTCCCTGTGCGTCAGAGGGGGGGGGCCCGTTATTTAAGAAGAGGAGAAGCGTCACACAGCGGGAGCCTCCCTCCATGCCAGCACCAGAAGAACCAGAAGAAGAAGATGAAGGAAGATAGAAGAAAGAAGAAAGAAGAAGCATTTAAATAAAGGAATTGTCAAAAACTGCCTCTTGTCATTTTTAACATTTTTGACAGTTTTTTAGTGAAATGGTAGGTACCCCCTTACCATTTCACACAGGGGGGAGGGCTGTGATCTGGGGGTCCCCTTGTTAAAGGGGGCTTCCAGATTGCGATAAGCCCCCCGCCCACAGACCCCCACAACCACCGGCCAGGGTTGTGGGGATGAGGCCCTTGTCCTCATCAACATGGGGACAAGGTGTTTTGGGGGGCTATCCCAAAGCACCCTCCCAATGTTGAGGGCATGTGGCCTGGTACGGTTCGGGGGGGGGCGCTCTCTCGTCCCCCCCTCTTTTCCTGTGGCCTGCCAGGTTGCGTGCTCAGATAAGGGTCTGGTATGGATTTTTGGGGGGACCGCACTCCTTTTTTTTTTTAAATTTCGGCGTGGGGTTCCCCTTAATATCCATACCAGACCTGAAGGGCCTGGTATGGAATTTAGGGGGACCCACCACGTCTTTTTTTTTTTTTTTTTAATTTTGGCCGGGGTTCCCCTTAATATCCATACCAGACCTGAAGGGCCTGGTATGGAATTTAGGGGGACCCCCTACGTCATTTTTTTTTCAAATTTTGGCCGGGGTTCCCATTAATATCCATACCAGACCTGAAGGGCCTGGTATGGAATTTAGGGGGACCCCCCACGTCATTTTTTTTTTAAATTTTGGTTTGGGGTTCCCCTGTGGGGAATTCCCATGCCGTTTTTATCAATGAACTTCTATGTGTATTGTCGGACCAGCAATGCATTAATAGCCGCGAGTAGTTTTAAATGACTTTTTTTCCTTTGAAATGTCATTTTGCTGTCAGACTGTTCTAAACACGGGAAACATGAGCCCCTTTATAGGCATACTATAGACACCCCCCAGCTACGAAATTTAAAGGGATATTACACTTTTATTGTTTCACTTTAAGCATTATTAAAATCACTGCTCCCGAAAAAACGGCCGTTTTTAAAACTTTTTTTTTGCATTGATACATGTCCCCTGGGGCAGGACCCAGGTCCCCAAACACTTTTTATGACAATACCATGCATATAAGCCTTTAAAATTAGCACTTTTTATTTCTCCCATAGACTTTTAAAGGGTGTTCCGCGGAATTCGAATTTGCCGCGAACACCCCAAATTGTTTGCTGTTTGGCGAACTTGCGAACAGCCCATGTTCGAGTCGAACATGAGTTCGACTCGAACTCGAAGCTCATCCCTATCCTTCAACGTGAGACCAAATGGATTCATTCCCTGGCTACCACCATCCATCCGGATTTGAATGAATCCATCAGCTTTAAGACTTTTCTATAGGTTAAGCTCAGCCATTATCTATGAGATTAATTTCTCGGCAATTGATTTTGTATATATATATAAATTACAATTGTGTTTGTAACTGATATATAACCTGGATTGGTAAGGTTTTTCGATTGAGCACCACACCTGTTTGGGTTATACCTCTGTATGTTGGTTATTATTTATAATAAGGTCAACATTATTAGGCTCCAGAATCGCTTTTGTTGAAAGTTACCTATGATGTTTCTAATTTCTGAGGTATTTTTACACATAGGTGTTTATTTGCTAAATTTAATATTGGGGATAGAATCTGGATTAGGTGACCATACTGTTGCCCGGGCGTCATCCTTGTTGTTGGTCCATTTCCTTGGACTACCACAGGTGGCGTCATTTGTCAGTTGTTTGTGCCTCGATCTCCATGAACACTCTGCGACTTTACCATCAAAGCGCAGTTGTGGGTAATCATAGGGTTAAGGTCTATGGGCCTTCCCTTGGCTACTGTTTGTCATCATGGCGCCAGCTACCCCCCTTGTGTGGGACGTCGGACGTCATTTGGTGCTGTCGTCCACGGGAAATGTGGGATTTCCGACGTTTTGGATGCCTGATGTCTTCTAACGTCTGGCGTCACTTCCGGTACTGAACGTCCGGTGTCTTTTGACGTTCTCGTCTTGAACATCTGACATCACTTCCGGCACGGTCGTGGGCATGCGCACTGGCTCTAACAGGCGTCCGCGCCTCCATATGGCGCTTTTTATGGTGCAGAATTTATGTTCCAGCATAGGAGGGGGAGAGGATACCTTGGTGACCCTTTTACGGCAGGTAAATAAGCAACCTTGTAGGCAATAGTCATCTGGATTTATTTCTTTGTTCATAGGGATATTTATATTGATGTGGCTATTTGTTTTAGATTTAAAAGGCGGCTTTCGAGGAATAGGAGCTTTACTGTTTACACGCTCTTTTTTCCCCTCCCCTTTGTGGTTTCTCCATTCACCTGAGATGGAAAAAAGAAACGGAGATACTGAGAATTATACTATATCTGGAATTTTTCACCAATGGTGCTAGGTATCTCTGCCATATTGTTGTTAATCACTTGATCTGTATCCTAGTGATATTGGTTATCCATTATCTTCCCCATAGATGCATAATTAATTGGCATCCATTCTTATATATATCTCTTGCCTTTTGTAATTCTCTAATGCCCTGTACACACGGTCGGACATTGATCGGACATTCCAACAACAAAATCCATGGATTTTTTCCGACGGATGTTGGCTCAGACTTATCTTGCATACACACGGTCACACAAAGTTGTCGGAAAATCCGATTGTTCTGAACACAGTGACGTAAAACACGTACGTCGGCACTATAAACGGGGCAGTAGCCAATAGCTTTCGTCTCTTAATTTATTCTGAGCATGCGTGGCACTTTGTGCGTCGGATTTGTGTACACATGATCGGAATTTCCGACAACGGATTTTATTGTCGGAAAATTTTATAGCAAACTCTCAAACTTTGTGTGTCGGAAATTCCGATGGAAAATGTGTGATGTAGCCCACACACGGTCGGAATTTCCGACAACAAGGTCCTATCACACATTTTCCATCGGAAAATCCAACCTTGTGTACAAGGCATTAGACTTACTCACTGAACATACAGGTAATTTCTTGACCAAGGATTGTTGTTCGATCTCTTTGCCTAATCCAGGAAATTAACTTTTGATGTATCTTTACATGTTATGTCTTTGTTGAGTGTAAAATTGTAGGGTTTCCTAAAAAATCTTCTAAATTTTTTGATTCTCTAGTGATCATATGTACAGTGCTTGATAATAAAACTCCTGAAGAAGCCAATGGTTTGGTGAAACATGTAGAGATCTAATCAGGCTACACCTGCCTATGTATTGTATGATCATATCGGACATGTTTTTTAGGTCTTTAAATCTTTTTACTATTTTTCAAATAAATTGTATATTTTTTCTAGTTTTGTTGCTGTATTTTTGTACCTTTAAAATCCAAAAACCCTTGATCTCTGTTATGCTGTGAACTGGCAAGTCATCCTTTGGATCAATTAAATTGATGAAGTATCAACACATAGTGGTAATGTGGATACATAGATAATATTAAGTGCCACGTCCCGATACAGTACGTATAGAGAGAGAAAGAATTGGGCTTTGGACTTTATTGGCACAATAATTACTGTAGTTATTATAATTAAAAATCCTGTTTATTAAAGAATGTTTAAAAATATAAAAAGACAAAAACAGAAATCAATTCATAGCCATACATTTACAGTATATACACTCCATACACAGCTGTATTTGTAAAGGTCAATTAGACAGTGATTGAAATAATCAATTAACATACAGTTATATTGAGGAAGAGCTATGCAGAGATAGTAATCAATAACAGGAGTTCGCTCAACATGTTGCGCGCCAGAGCGCTTCTTCAGGAGCACAGAACAGATTACTAAAATACATAAAACATACAATAAATAAAATGAAATAAAGAAAACTACACAAGTATAATCAATACACATTTGGTATTATTGCCACTAGGGCCCAACAGGTGATGCTAATGCATAATCAGGGTAATATTCAAATACCATGGAGGCGTGTGTATCATGATAATAATAATGGTTAATATGTAAGACTGATTAAGTCTATTAGTATCAAAAAGGGATTGTGACTGCTGGAGAGAAAGAAAGGAATGAAAAGAGGGAAGGGAAAGGCTCCCTGTCCCCTTCTCCCTTGCCTTTCCCTTCCCTCCCCCCAACCTTTCCCCCCCCTCCCCCTCTCTCCATTTCCTTGTCCCTCTTTTCCCTCCCCCCCTTCGCCTCTTTCTTTTTCCCTTCCTTTTCCTTTCATTTCTTTTCATTCCTTTCTTTCTCTCCAGCATTGTTTCAATGCCATCTATCCATCTTGTTTTCTGTCATCCTCCTCTACCCTTTTTTCCTTCCATGTTTCCCAGCGTCAGGGTCTTTCCCAATGAGTCCTCTCTTCGCAATAGGTGGCCAAAGTATTAGAGTTTTAGCTTCTGGATCTGGCCTGCCTGTGAATTATTCAGGGTTGATTTCCTTCAAGATTGACTGGTTTGATACTCTTGCCGTCCAAGGGACTTTCAAGAGTCTTCTCCAACACCATAGTTCAAAAGCATCAATTCTTTGGCGTTCAGCCTTCCTTATGGTCCAACTTTCGCAGCCATGGGTTACTACTGGGAATACCATTGCTTTGACTATACGGCGCTTTGTCGTTAGGGTGATGTCTCTGCTTTTTATAATGTCTAGGTTTGCCATTGCTTTCCTCCCAAGAAGCAAGCGTCTTTTAATTTCATGACTAAAGCCACCATCTGCCGTGATCTTGGAGCCTAGGAAGATAAAATCTGTCACTGTTTCCATTTTTTCTCCTTCTATTTGCCAATGAGTGGTGGGACAGGTTGCCATGATCTTAGTTTTCTTAATGGTCTTAATTTCAGGGCAGCTTTTGTGCTCTCCTCTTTCACCTTCATTTAGAGACTTCTTCACTTTCTGTTTGGTGATGCGCCATGGTAAAAAAAAGAGGGTGTGGTTGCAAAACCATTCAGATGGGGCCATTAATATCAGCTTTGTGCAGGTATAAAATATCCTAGTAATATTTCTATGCATGTGGGTCTTCTGTATTCAGGTTGCTATAATATCTATAAAATGTATACCACAACATACCTACAGATACAAAAGGGTTTTTTTTACCAATAAAGTATAACTAAAGGCAAACCTTCTTTTTTAGTTTTGGATAGAACAGAAAAAGATTAGAACGCTTGTCAGTTTTTATTGCTGTCTGCGCCCCTGTTAAGCAGATTCACCATCTCTCTTTGTCCCATTTGCCATTATCATTGAAAATGAAAGTTAAAGAAAATCCCAAAATTGTAAGTTGTCCCCAGAAAAGTAAAAGATTGAATATCTTCCAATGGGGATACTAGTTCTGGTGACCTGGGGATCCCCAAGGAATTCCCTTAATTTGCAGGGATTTCCTCTCGCTTCCTGTTTGGCTATGGGACAGGAAGTGAAGGTAAATCTCCCCAGTGGGACACAGATGGCAGAAAATATCTGACAAGGGTTATAACCCTCCCTTGCTTTATCCAAAATTAAAAAAAAAAAATGTTTTGCCCACAGTTCTACTTTAAGAACAAATTTTTTTTTGCAAGGAAATGTATACTATGCAAAGGGATTTTCCTCAGAGCTTAGTGAATGTGGTGAAGTTTCACTTTGCACAGAATGCCCAATTGCGTGCAAAATATAAAAAAAAAAAACAAATCTACATGATTGGATTCACTAAGCTCTGGGGAAAATTCCCTTACCAAGTGAATAGTCTATTTGCTTTTAGTAAATCTACCCCATAGTTTCTATATTATCTTGCTTACTGTAGATATGTGTCATCACTCCATGTCAGTTATTTATCCTTGCAGGAGTACAGTGTGACATACAATAAAGAACTCATGGATATTCCTCTACAAGGCATACGATTGAGTGATTTAGCTCTGAGCTTACCATGACATTGTTTACACGTGAACCGATTAAAGTTTATATCTGACGCGAGCAACATTTGGCAAATGACCAAGACTGTGAAATGTAAATTATTTCCATTCGCTTTCCCTGCCTCAGATGTAGGTAATCTGTTGATCATACCTCAGACTCGGAGCTCCAAAGCAGGTTTAGATTTCCCTCCTTTCAGATATATGAGTCAGAGTAAAAATAACACAGGCAAATATTGATGTACAGCATTCCTGGAATCAGTGTCATGCTTGTCCTAACTCTGAGCGGGACATGAAAGAACTTCCTGACAAAAACACGGGTTTAACCGTCCAAAGATGTCCCTAAATATAATATGTGAAATGGGCTATATTATGGCGCATGCCTTCATTTGTTAATAGGACTTCATAAATATGATGAACACAGAAGGCTAAATACCTGTCATAAGCTCTGCAGCTCAGTTCTCAGAGGTCACTGACCTTTACTAGTCTTAGCGGCCATTAAATTGTCATATAATTAGCTGCCTGAGATACCACCAGGCTATAAGGTAAACTATGTGTTTTGCTGGCAACCTGCAGTGACAGTGATTACAGGCTTAAGATCACAGATATACCTTGGTGACTTGGTCCTAGGGTAATGTCATCGCTGAAAATGTAATCTTGTTTTCTATTATAGCTCAAACACACTTAGGAATAGTTGCTCATTTGCTTTGCTTTGTATGAATAAAATGCCCCGGTCTTCTTTCTTTTTTGGGAGGTGGAAGACACCTTTTATTGCTCTGCCACCCATGACCACCAACGGCCACATAGGCATGGTGTCCCATTCCTAGTTCCTAGACCAGAGGAGGACAAAAGTTGGTGGGGAGAGGGATATATGCCTCCTGGGCTAGTACTAATGAGATATGTTGGGCTGGTGGCCCTTATGGACACACTACCCCATCAATCACAGCAGGACTTGCAGTTAGTGACACGTTGGGCATTGTATAGCTACTTGCTCCTCATTAAGACCTGCAATCACAGCATCTTTTAGCGTAAGGTCCTCCAGCACCGTTGTCTTTTGTGGCTCTGAAATATCATGTGATCGAATGGAAAAAATTAAAAAGTAAGTCTATGTGGGTAAATGTGAAATGATTTCACTATAAACCATGCAACAGTATAGGTATGGACTGCATTCCTTACAGTGTTGAGCCTTGGTGACAGATGGGTGACAGATGGGTGCTTGTAGTGACACTAGTGGATGGCGCTGTATAGACCCCAGTATAAAGATGAGACATCACCAGCAATCCAATGCAATTAATATACACTTATATTAGTGCAAATTCACATGTGTCCTATGAAACCCATTGTTTTAGGGCTACGCAAGATCCCTTCCTCAAGGCGACATAGTGGCGACTGATATTACAGAAGTATCCCACCTTTTACCATGCCTGCCATTCAATAAAGCACTGCAGCACACTTTGGGGTGTATTTACGAGTATTTGCACAGAAATTTGCCCTGTGAACGAGCACGTGCACTCATTCTGTGCAAATGGGGCAAAAAACAAATACAGATAGGCTATTTTCTGCGCTGGTTGAATATTTTTCCTCTTTTAAAATAGAAAATACTGCATTTGGCCACTAGATGGTGGTAAGTATCATAGGCTTTTCCTATAATATTTAGCACTATTTAATAGTAATGCACTATTTTAAATCAATGGAAAATATTCGACCAGTCTTGGAATAGCCTAATAACATTTGTTTTTTTGCCACATTTACACAGAATGAATGTACATGCACTTACAATGCGTAAATTGCTATGTAATTTTTTTTTTTTTTTTTTTACTTCTAAATACACCCCTTGGTGCGGTACATTTTCTTTATTCCACAGAAATGTGTCCCTCTCCCTATGTGGCCAGGAGACCATAAAGTGAATTTAGACGTCTAGCCATCTTATCAGACTCTGTATTAACATGGAGGCACAAAATACATACACTCATGAATAGGTTAACAAAAAACAATTGGTCAGGCCCACTTGTCCTTTACCCTATAACAACCCTTAGTATTTATCTTGAAGAAAATATGTGTATCCTTATACACATATTGTCCTTTATTTAGCTTGTATATTTGCTAAGTGATTCATCATGTGATTACTGAATCCTGATACTCAGAAACCAGTCTTCCAACTCCTGTCTGCAAATTTTTATTGAATCTGGGTGACCCTGTTATCTACTGCAATTTATCATCAAACAATCACAGTACTAAATGTTAATTCTGATGGAACTGTGTAATATAATTGTTGTCCTAAGTACTTCACACATATAAGACTTTAAAGGAGTAGCAGGAAATCTGTACAAATATATTATTGCTTGTGAAGGCTTATCTGAAATGGGAATCCCTCCACACTACAGCTGCCATGCAGAGATATTGAATGTTGATAGCTCAATAATACAAGCTGGAACTGTTAAATCATATTCTAGTCACTAGAGGGCACAGTTCTCCAAGATATACTTCACTGCTTGCTATCAGAATCAGAAAATAGCTTAAATGTTGTCCCTCTTGTTAAAGGATACTACTTCATTACTGTCCATGTCTATACAATACTTTGCTTTTGCGATTACATAGTTAGGTTAAAAAAAAAAAGTCCAGCTTGCTCAACCTAGAGAAAAAAGAAAAAAAAGAAAAAGAAAACTTCCATATGCCCTATCCTATATTAACAGTTGATCCAGAGAAAGACCAAAAACATCATTAGAGCATCATCCAAATTGCTCTAGAAGAGAGAAAAAAAATTAAATTCCTGATCCCCCCCCCAGAGACAATCAGATCAGTCCTTTGATCAACTATCCTTTGTGTTATTGTCAATAAATGTAGGTATCTATTTATTTTTTGTGAATTTAGTAAAAAAGGAAAAGGTTTGGGGCTTTAAATGAGGTGCAGGAAGTGTAGATCCAATGCCTCCATCCCCAATATGCAAGAAAAAGGGGGGGTTGTGCAGTTGTGCATTTAGGAATGCATCCAGCTCTACTATAAAATAATCTACAGTGTTTGCTAGAACTAGTTCTCAAGGGAGTCTATTCCACATTTTCACAGCTCTTACAGTGAAGAAGCCTTCTTGACCTTTGTGGATCGCCATTATTCATGGTCATACAGTATGTTCTATAGTAGTCGGCATGACTGTCTTGGAGACTCATCTATGGGTGTGCAGCCCTACCCTTGTAGGAGCCGCTTAGGTTGGATTCTCTGTTCTTTGCCGCAACCTTGTGCCGCAACCTTTTTCCAAAAAAATCTCAGCCCCTCTAACACACCAGGTTGAGTGTACAAACATACAATGTCACAGGAAATCACTGAAAGTAATAGTAGTGCTATATCAAAGAAAACAGGCACTACACCCGGTAGTAAAGGCAAACCTAATATATTGTCACCCAATATGGTTGATAACTAGGCAAGCATAAAATGGATTAACAATGGCAATAACACAATTTAACATACAAAGTATTTAGCAGTAAGGACTAGGCATAAGAAGACATTTGGCATACAGATCAGCAGAAACAGTAGCAAGGCCACCTCAAGTGTAGCAGTGAGCAGTAGTAAAGTTTATGAAATATTTGGCGACCGGCTCACGCCGATACATGTCGGCAGAGTGGCACGTTCCCGCAAAACAACGTATGGGTACGTTGTTCCCTTTAAGAGCCACCGGAGGCACACTTGCCCACTGTCGCTGCCGGCCACCCGCGATTGCAGGCACGAGAGCCAGAACGGGGATTGTTCCTAGTAAGTAGGAACAGCGATATGTCTCCTCCCCAGTCAGTGCCATCCCCCCCACAGTAAGAAACACTCACGAGGGAACACATTTAACCCCCTGATCGCCCCCTAGTGTTAACCCCTTTCTTACCAGTGACATTTACACAGTAATCAGTGCATTTTTATAGCACTGATCGCTGTATAAATGTCAATGGTCTCAAAAATGTGTCAAAAGTGTCCGATCTGTCTGCCGCAATGTCGCAGTACCGCTAAAAATCACAGATCACTGCCATTACTAGTAAAAAAAAAAAAAAAACAATAAAAATGCCATAAAAATGGCACAAATCTTTCCCATAGTTTGTAGACGCAATAACTTTTGCGCAAACCAATATATGCTAAAAATAAAAACCGCAGAGGTGATCAAATACCACCAAAAGAAAGCTCTATTTGTGGGAAAAAAAAGGACGTCAATTTTGCTCGGGTACAGCGTCGCACGACCATGCAATTGTCAGTTAAAACTACACAGTGCCGTATCGCAAAAAATGGTCTGAACATTAAGCAGGAAAATCTTCCAGTCATTATGTGGTTAACAGAGTGCTGGAACGATTTATGGCAGCGATGCTAGTCTTAGGCTGACTGGGTATGCACTGTCCAAAAGAAAAGGAGGATGGTAGCGGAGAGGACAGGGGAAACAAAGGGGGCTTGCAGAATAATTATTTTGGGAAGGGCAGTTCTTTTAAATGTTCATCTGTTGGTTATTGTTGGAGCCCTTTAAGAGCGTCTTTGCACTTAACGACAGTCCCAGTTAACCTGCATGCAGTATAGGTACGGTATAGTTTAGTCACAGGTGCAGGGTAGATGTGGTTCAGACGCGGGGCCGGTGCTACCACTAGGCAAACTAGGGCGCACTGCTGCCTAGGCTGGCCGGTCACTGGTTTTCCTGCTCTTTTCTCTCTGCAGCAAGCAACTAAGTCTCAGCATCTACAGACAGCCGCTGCTACGTTTGCACATAGTGTCAGAGGTGCAGCGGCGGCGGAGGACTGTGTCCCGACTCCCGAATGAATGGAAGCAAGCAAACATTCAATGATGGGCACTGGTAGGCTGCATTTGATGGGTGCTTCATTAAAAAGGTGGGGTATACATGGGCAGGGCAAAGGGGTGGAGTCAGGGGTGGAGCCAAGGGGGGTGGCAAAATGAGGTTTCGCCTAGGGTGTCAAAAATCCTTGCACCAGCCCTGGATATAGGGTTGGTTTAGGTCCAGTCTAGGTTCTGAATAAGTGCAGTATAGAGTGCATTATGGGTGCAATAATGATTGGGTACACTTGGTGTCCTGCTCTCAGTGGCCCAGTCCCTGCTAGCAATAGGCAAATAGCCTTCTCACCAGTCCCCGGGTGCTGCTGCGACCTCTCGCTGTAGAAGGGGGTGCCCCCTCAGGCTCTCCCTGAAAGTTTCTGGTGGTGATCAGTGGTGGGAAGCAGAGGATGAGTGGATGCTCCTGTTTCCCTTTTTTGTGGATGAATGCCATGATCTTCCCTGTTCTAATCAAAGAAAACCTTGCATGCACTGAAAAGAATGCTAGGGTTTTTTTTATTTTTTTTATGGAGGAATGTTAAGCTCTGGATAGCGATTTACACAGATTGCTTTTTAGAGTGACGGCAAGGGCTACACTCCAGTTCCTATGTTTTCATGTATAGGACATGGAAACAAGGCTAAGCGACTTGACTATGCACGAAAAAATATGAACTTAGGTGCAAAAAATGGCAGCAGGTGCTCTGGACTGAGGAGTCAAAATCTGAAATATTTGGCGGTAGCAAAAGGCAGTTTGTTCCTGAAGGGCTGGATAGCAGTACAATACTGAGTGTCTGTAGGCAACAGTGAAGCATGCTGGAGGTTCCTTGCAAGTTTGGGGCTGCATTTCTGCAAATGGAGTTGGAGATTTGGTTAGGATCAATGGTGTCCTCAATGCTGAGAAATACAGACAGATGCTTATACACACATAAAAACTTCGCTGTAATGGGGGCGCATGCGCGAAGCTGAGCAGAGCGGACATGTCTGCCTAAAGCTCTGCTCCTGTAAAAACCGGATAAAAGCGACACCTGCACTCACGCAGCTCTTACCTGAGCTCATAGCTTCCCCGGTCACAGCGGCACGGTAATTAGCGGTCCTCGGCCAAAAATTAGGACAAAAGCCATCAAGGATACACTGACCCCTACTCCAGCTAAAATGGCGCTGGCGTCGTCCTCAGCCACAACGCACGGCGCTGTGAAAGCCCAAAAGGCGACTCCACCATCCCAAGATCACCCAAGATGAATATGAATATGATCCTGAAAGCTCGTAGGACACCTTGCAGGGTGAGAGGGCATCCCCTGCTATGCTAAAACAAATAGAACAAATGTTTCAAAAGGCTCTAAAAAACACCCCGGACCACATAACAAATAGCCTCAAAAAAGAGATCAGGGAACTGGGACATTGCTACACAGCAGAGATTGAAAACCTTAAAAGAAGAAAACCTGGTGCTGCAGTCCTGTTTGGAAGATTATGAAAACCCTGAATCCGTGATAGACCTACAAGCTACAATGTTGGCCCTGTTCCAGGAACTACAACTGACCATCACAGTGGAACGCCTTGAGAGGGACAGAGTCCATAGAGCCTTGACCCCTAAAAAGCCACAGGGCCCACCTCATGACATCCTCACTAAAATCCATTACTACCATACAAAGAAACAGCTTCTGGGTGCAGAAAGAGGAAGAGAGTCTATCAACTCTTCGCCGACCTGTCTCAACTAACCATCAACAAACGGCGGGCACTGAAGCCTCTGCTTCAAATTTTGCAACGCCACCAAATAGCCTACCAGTGGGGCTTCCTCTTGTCTGTGAGTTTCACCTATCAAGGTTCCAAACATGTGCTTGGCGGATCCTCCACAGGGTCCGGAGGGCTTAAGCCACAGATCAGCCCTGTGTTCTTGACACAAATCGTCAACTCCCTCAGGGAAGAATGATCATCAAAGCTTCAACAAGCAAGGACGCTTTATTTCCCCAGATCCGAATCCTGAAGATGCAGTGGACTGATGGTAACAGCATGACGTGATTTACATCCCTAATATTTGGTAGTGGCCACTAACCCGCACCAGTTGACCATATCCTGGTCGCTATACAGATTTCACCTTACCCGCACGTATTATTAACTGTTTATGTTTTTGGTTTACACCCCGTGTTCTTGGCTAATGTGGCCTCCTGTATAATCCCCCTTCACCAACTTCACTGGACTGCACCTTGGCGGGCCGTTAACCTCACTCCATACCGGAGGAAGGCAGGCATATGGTCCATCAGGTCTTTCCTGTTTTACCATTTTATTTTTTGATTAATTTAAGGGTTTCTTACACATCATTAAAATGGTTGTGTGCCATAGACATTATTTCTTATTTTACATCAGATCCACTCAGACTGACACCTGTCATATAACACATATACCCTCTGGTACATATTACTATGTCTGGGTTCCTTTCTAGGACCCCCATGCTGGAATACTAGGATGTACGTGTCTCACTCAAGCAAGAATGCTCTTTATATAAGATGTCTAATATACTTAGTAGCATATCATCCAGGGATGTTCCCTGTGCTCCCAACTTGCTACCCTCAGTTGGTTCATCTTAATATTGTGCACCTGACGGTGGTCAATTTCCCTTGGCGGGAGATCCCCCCTCCCCACCCCCAATGGACAGGTTATGTGGATGTATATGTTTCATCTATTGCATTTGACATTTAAGACCTTTATCTCATTCTTGATCTTCTCTTTCTTTTTCTCTCCATTTTTGTTCAACCTTCTTCCCCTGAAGGCAAGCTCCTCCCAATACTGTTCTAGGGTACTGGACGCCATATCTTATAACACTACAACTCCTCACATTTTTTGATACTACTCCATGGCCCCTTAAATGTTATTTCTAAACGTTCAGGGATTTAATATTCCACAAAAGCGCACCAAAGCCTTCCGCTCCTTTGCTTCAAAGAAGGCACACATTTTGTGCCTTAAAGAGACACACTTCACGACACAATGGTGCCATATTATGCCCCTAACAAAAGGCCTATTTTTTTCTTTCACATCTTTTACAGGTGGTGGACTCCCACAAGATAGGCACGGTAATGATCTGTGGAGATTCAAATCAGGTCCTCTTTCCCTTCCTAGACAAATCCCCAGTGTCATAGATAAGAGAAAGAAATGACAGGAAGGAGGAGAGGAGGATGGGCCCCCGAAGGTAGAGCTACCCCCAAAAGGGTATTGGTAAGGACATACGGTTGAGTATCTTCTACCATGGTAAAAGTACTCGTTCTTCGAAGCCTGGTTGCAGCCAGTGTGTAATCCATGGTCTCCATAAAATCTCAAATTTGTTAAAGTTTTCATATTCAGGGCTTCCATCTTTGCGTGTAGCAGAGTGAGGTTCATCCTGTGTTTGGTCTCTGCAATATTCAATGTAGGTGATTTCCAGGCTTTAGCTATGGTCTGTTTTGCGGCTGTTAAGAGCTAAATGAGAAATTTAGGTCGGGTCAGGTCTTAAGTTGAAAAGGACCATTGCCGGGTCTGGTGTGAGAGAGCGTTCGAACATCTCCGAGGTGAGCTTGAAAACAGCTTTCCGAAATTCTTGCGCCACTGAGCAACTCCACCAGATATGTATGTGCGTACCCAGTTCAGAATAACCGTGAAAGCAGAGAGCCGTACAATTGATGCAAACTTGGCGTTTCTGGTGGGTCTAAGTACCAGCATGTAAGCACTTTGTATGTAGATTCAACCGTTATGACATTTGGTTAGGAAGACTTTGTGGTGGACCATATTTCAAACCATTCTCCTATTTAAAAAGTGCGACCTAGGTCATTCTCCCATTTGGCAACATACGAGGATGGACCTGCATCTGGTTTGGTGAGCAACTGAGAGTAGAGTATTGAAATTAGTCCTCTAATGTGTGGGTCCTTTATACAAATCTGCTCAAACTGGGAAAGTTGGTTCAGGATAGCATTTGTATTCATGTAAGGGGTAAAAAAATTATTTATTTGTAAATAGTGGAATATTTCCGATTGGGGAGCCCAAAGGACTCACATAGATCTGGAAAGGGTAGAAGCGATGTTGCTGAGACCATATGGTGTAGGTGGATGAGTCCAGCTGTGGATCAGGCCCGGAAAGCCTTAGGAGATTCCCAGGCTGGATAGAAGGCGGGATTCTTGAGGAATGAAAGGAGTGTGTAATGTGTAGACTTTAGTCCATATGTGGTTTTATGTCTGTCCCATATTGATAAAGAATGTTTTGTGATTGGATTGATTGAAGCTGCACGGGCAGCTGGGCGCAGCCATAGAAGATTGGATATTGAGAAAGGGTCACAATCAACTGCTTCTATCGCAACCCATAGAGGGATCTCTTTGTTAGCGTGATATTTATGTGCTATTTGAGCAGCTTTGTAATATGTCGCAAAAGGAAAAGCCCAAGCGTCCACGTAATTTGGGGAGATATAAGGTGTGTTTAGGCAATCTCGGTTTAACCTTTCCCCAAATAAACTGTTTCCCCGAGTTTTCTGTTGTATGATTCGTAAAAAATGGGTAGGTACGGGTATCGGGAGGACTCTGAACAGGTATAAAAATTTAGGAAGTATAATCATTTTGATTGCGTTAATTTTCCTGAGCCAGTAAAGTGGGAGGGTTGACCATCTCATCAACAAGTCCATCATCTGTTTCAACAGGGCTGGATAATTAGCTGCAAATAGATCAGAGATATTGGCAGTGGTCTGAATTCCTAAGTAAGGAAGGCTACGCGGAGCCCACATAAAAAATAAAGCCGCTTGTGCCATATGTAACTCCGCCTCGCTTAATGAAATATTCAGTGACGTGGATTTCTGAAAATTAACATTTAGGCCCTAAATAGAGGCAATATTACTGAGAATGATCATAAGATTAGGGGCAGAGACCTGCAGAGATGATAAGAAAAGGAGGGTATCATCCGCAAATAAGCACAATTTGTGTTGATATCCACCTAGTTCTACGCCGGTGATAGAGAGTTCAGTTCTGATATGTTGCGGTAAGAGTTCAATAAGCAGGGCAAACAGGAAGGGGGAGAGTGGGCACCCCTGACATGTGCCTCTCTCAATATTGAATGTATCTGATTTGTAGCCCGCATATTTTATGTACTGTATGCCCTAGGCTTATGTATAGTGCAGAGACCCATTGCAGGAAGTGAGAGCCAAAGCCCCATTTCTAGAGGGTGAAGTGCATATAAGACCAGGATATGGAGTTGAATGCTTTTTTAACGTCTAGTGAAAGAAAGCAGGAAGGAATGCGACGAGTTTTCACGGCATGGGATAAGAGGACAGCTCAGTGAATATTGTAATTGGCTTAATGAACCGCGATGAATCCTACTTGGTCACGATGGATAAGGTTTCCAATGAAGTTGTTTATCCTAGAAGCGAGAATTTTAGCTATAAGTTTGATGTCCAAATTCAAAAGACAAATAGGACGATAGTTCGTCCAAATTGCGTCATTGGTGTGGGGTTTGGGGAGCATGCAAATGATCGCTGTCAGAGTTTCCTGTCTAAAGGAGCGTCCTTTGAGAGGGGAGTTGAAGGCGTTGGCTAAAACAGGGGACAAGAGTTCCGAGAACGTTCAAAAATAGGGAGCAGGAAATCCATCAGGGCCAGGTCTCTTATTCAGTTTCAGTTTCAGTGATAGTGTTGTACACTTCATCAACTGAGATAGGACCCTCCAGCTTTTCTAACTGTGCTTGAGATAGCGATGGGCGAGAGATGCGAGTGAAGTCGTCAGCCACAGAGGTATTTGATTTACTGTCAGGTAAGTATAGAGCAGCTAAATGTCACCTAAACTTCTGGAGAATCCTGACTGTGTTGCTGGTATATGTGTCACTGGATACCTTAAAGTGTCTGGTTTATTAGATTTAATGTAGTAATTGTGACAGGATCCCTGAAAAGTTTCATCCGCTGACTCTGTGAGGAACAAATCAAATTCCAGTCTAGCCTTGTCCAGCTTAAGTTCAGAGTTGGGGAAGGGTCATTTTGAAACACTGCAAAACATATGTTAAAGTCTGCTTCTAGCTTACGACAAAGGGCTTTGCGTTCACAGTTAAAGAGTGACCCGTGTCGTAAACATGCACCACGAAAAACTGTTTTCTGTGCTTCCCACAGAGTGAGCGAAGATATATCAGGGGTGGTGTTATGTACTAGGTACTCTGTAAGCGCGAGTTCAATGTCTAGCCGATGTGCCTGATTCTTAAGTATTTGAGATACCATGTGGGATCGTGGGCTTTAGGAATAGTGGATGCTATAACAGTGCATATTTTGCGCTGTGGTCAGATCAGGTGATGGGCATGATCGTGGATGCAAAGATCTCAGGCACCATACCAATGGTTAAGAACACATGGTTAATTTGTGAAAACGAATTGTGTGGATGTGAGTAGTGCGTATAGCGTCGTTTGGTCAGATTCGTCTCCCGCCAAGAGTCCACTAGGTTGTAATTTGCAATGAGTTGCAAGAAAGAAAGTTTATTGGGGCTAACCGACGGGAACTCTGGGGATTTGTCTAGGAAGGGAAAAAGGACCTGATTTGAATCTCCGCAGGTCATTACCGTGTCCATTTTGTGGGAGTCCACCACGTGTAAAAGATGTGAAAGAAAAAAGCAGGTCTTTTGTTAGGGGCATAATATGACACCATTGTAACAGCAGAGTCCAGTAAATAACCGGTAAGGATCAAGTGTCGACCCTCTGGGTCTTTACTCTTATTTGAGATTGTTAATGGAGTGGTGCGATGAAAGGCTACAAGTACTCTGCGCTGTTTAGTCAAGGTAGAATCTGTGTATACTTGGGGATATAGTGGACTGAAAATTTAGGGGTGGATTGTGTCGTGAAGTGTGTCTTCACTACTACTACTTAGACTCGCCAGAATCGCCAAGTTTGCACCCAATTGCTTGGCCCTCTGCTTTCGCGGGGTATGCACATACTTATCTGGTGGAGTTGCCCAGTGGCGCAAAAATTTTGGAAATCTGTTTTCATGCTCGCCTTGGAGATGTTTGAATGCTCTCTCACACCAGACCCAGCAATGGTCCTTTTCAACTTGAGACCTGAATCTTTAATGCGTAAACAATTTAAACGACTCATTTAGCTCTTAACAGCTGCGAAACAGACCATAGCTAAAGCCTGGAAATCACCTACATTGAATAATGCAGAGACCAAACACAGGATGAACCGCACTCTGCTACACGCAAAGATAGAAGCCCTGGATAAGGAAAACTTTAGCAAATTTGAGGAGACCATGGATTACACAATGTCTGCCACCAGGCCTTAAAGAATGGGTACTTTTACCATGGTAGAAGATACTCAACGTACGTCCTTACCAATACCCTTTTGGGGGTAGCTCTACATTCGGGGGCCCATCCTCCTCCTCCTCCTTCCTGTCATTTCTTACTCTTATCTTTGCTTGCTTCCTCCCATTATCTGGGTTACCTCTTCTCTCAGGTAACCTCCATTGTGTTTGGATAGCATTATCTATCACTAGTGAAGTAACTAGGCCGTAACTCAGCTGCTGGATAAACAAGGTAGCCTACTTTTGAGGGACTACTGAATGTATATTTTGTTTAGCCTGAGTTTGTTCTTAAATTTGACCCTTGAACAGCTCGATAAGATAGAGTTTTATTGCTTTGATATGATTTTAGTTACACAGATTATCAATGGATAGGCCATGTATAGTTGGTACTTTCCTTACTTGTACTATACTCAACTGAACACAATGGAATTTCTTTTTTTTTTTATTATCTATAATGCTATCTGTTGATCCTATCAATAAGATAAAATATTTGAGCGGGAAAAAAAAACAAACCTGCAACACCCATGTACTCCACCTGAGTTTGCAGTCTGCTCAGCTCCTCCTTTGACCTCTTTTCATGCATTGAGGTAAAAAAATGCTTTAATCTGCCTGACTTTAGGGCTGCCAGGAGGATATGGGCACAATTTCGTATACAGCACACGCATAAGTATCATATGCATGAAAGAGAAGAGGGAAAACTAATAGTGCTTTCACTTAGGAAAAGCATCATCTGTGCTTACAACAGCATTTTCGCACTAAGCAATGGCACAGATATTGTACTGCTTTCAACACCAGCAACTCCAATATGGCTTCGTAATGACATAATTGGCTAGGCTCTGCACTATATGCACATACGGGGTCGGACTTCATCAGTAGGAGCAGTTAAATGCGGGGGCCGGACTTCATCAGTAGGAGCAGAGCCAAAGTCATCCTCATGCTTAAATAGACTTCCCACTTAGTTCTCATGGATACAATGTAAACAATGGTGCCCAAAACTGGAAGCGACAGTCCCTGGAGGCTGGATGATCAGCGGACCATGGAAGCAGCAGAAACAGATCCTAACCTCCCCCTGCAACCCCATAATTAAAAGATTAAGTTCAGAGACTCATTAAAACAGGTAAAACCAGATAAAAAGCAGCAAATAAAAAAAATGCTAGTAAAGCAGTTGAGATGAAATTCAATATGAGGCCAGAGGATCAAAGGACCTTAGCCTCAGATCCAAAAAGATCCTCTCTGGCTCAACTGCCTAATGAAATTTCCCCCTCTCTAATGCCTAACCACTTTTTAAACCCCCTCAAGACTTAAATCCCTTAGGATCTTTGTTATGATGCAACCTAAAATGTCTAGAAACATTGCGATTCCTCTCTCCTTATTTAATGTTAGCAATGTTCTCCCTCACACGTACCTGAAACTGTCTGGACTTGCACTCCAATAGTTATATACAGTATCTCACAAAAGTGAGTACACCCCTCACATTTTTGTAAATCTTTTATTATATCTTTTCATGTGACAACACAGAAGAAATTACACTTTGCTACAATGTAAAGTAGTGAGTGTACAGCTTGTATAACAGTGTAAATTTGCTGTCCCCTCAAAATAACTCAACACACAGCCATTAACGTCTAAACCGCTGGCAACAAAATGTCAGGGCTGGACTCAGCCCACCCTTCTCAGAGCTCAGGCTGCTCAGCTGTTCGTTAATTGCAGTACTCATCATTCCACAGTGACTCACCTGGTGATCATATCCTGCTCGTTAACAAGCCCTACTGGCTATTTAAGCTGCCTGGACTAGATCTACTGTTCCTTTGCCTTGGTCAACATATCTAGAGACTCTCTTCTGTGTTCCTGTTGAATGCAAAGTGAGGTGGATTGAGCGCACTCTGGGTGAGGATGCAGCTGATAAACCAGGACATAAATGATTTAAATAAAGTCCATTTGGCAATGTCTATAAAAGCAATAAAAACTAGTAGGAAGGAAGGCTGCCTGCTTGCAGATAGAAGTTGATCTGAAAGTGAGGGAAAGAAAGCGGCTCCTTCTAAGCGTAGTATATTAAAAATTTAATGGATTCAATGTAAAAAATAGCGAATACATTCACAGATGAGGGAGACAAGCATATATAATGGGTGTCATCCGCACTTATCCAGAGGATGCAGGGCTGGGACCGGTGTGTACCGAGAAGCCGTCCTCCGTAGCGAATGCAGTGGTGGAGTCTAATGCCTTCAGTATCCAGGGGAAGGGATCCGTGAAGACCGAAATGTCCAGCTGCAATGTCGTCACTTCCAGTTTAAAGTTCAGCGGTAGGGTGCACGCGTTTGAAGCATGCATGCTTCTTCCTTAGGCTCTGAGGAAGAAGCGTGCATGCTTCAAACGCGCGCACCCTCCCGCTGAGCTTTAATCTGGATACTGAAGGCATTGGACTCCACCACTGCGTTCGCTACCGAGGACGGCTTCTCAGTACACACCAGTCCCAGCCCTGCATCCTCTGGATGACACCCATTATACATGCCTGTCTCTCTCATCTGTTTGTGAGTGTATTCGCTATTTTTTTACATTGAATCCATTAAATTTTCAATATACTACGCTTAGAAGGCGCCGCTTTCTTTCCCTCACTTTGTGTTCCTGTTGAAGACTTGCCTGGCTGACGTCCCTTCTGGTTTTTGATCCTGTCTGCTGCTCTGACTACGCTGATCTCTGGCTCCCTGATTTTCTGGCTTGTTCAGACTACCCAATTTGGTTACCGAACCCTGGCTATGTTTTGACTACGTTTACTATTTGTACCATTTTTACACTATATTAAATGGTGTGATTTTTACTGCATTTTCTGTCTCCATCTGATTCATGGTTCCTGACACAAAGTGAGTACACCCCTAAGTGAAAAAATGTCCAAATTGGGCCCAAGGTGTCAATATTTTGTGTGGCCACCATTGTTTTCCAGCACGACCTTAACCCTCTTGGGCATCAAATTCAGCAGAGCTTCACAGGTTGCCACTGGAGTTCTCTTCCACTCCTCCATGATGACACCATGGAGCTGGAGGATGTTAGAGACCTTGCACTCCTCCACCTTCCATTTGAGGATGCTCAATAGGGTTTAGGTCTGGAGACATGCTTGGCCAGTCCATCACTTTTACCTTCAGCTTCTTTATCAAGGCAGTGGTCGTCTTGGAGGTGTGTTTGGGGTTGTTATGTTGGAATACTGCCCTGCAGCCCAGTCTCCAAAGGGAGGGGATCATGCTCTGCTTCAGTATGTCACAGTACATGTTGGCACTCATGGTTCCCACAATGAATGGTAGCTCCCCTGTGCCAGTAGCACTCATGCAGCCCCAGACCATGACACTCCCACCACCATGCTTGACTGTAGGCAAGACACACTTGTCTTTGTCACCTGGTTGACACCAACCATCTGAACCAAATAAGTTTATCTTGAGCTCATCAGACCACAGGACGTGGTTGCAGTAATCCGTGCCATGACTAAGGACTAACGTCCAAAACGCGTAGGATGTTTTACAGCTCTGTACATGTATTTAATAAAGGAATACTATTTTAGATGTCATCCTGAGAGCCGACCATCCCTTTCCTTCTTTCCTTATTCGTCTTTACAAGAGGCTTCCTTCTGGTACGATAGCCATGCAGACCAATTTGATGCAGTGTGCGGCGTATAGTCTGAGCACTGACAGGCTGACCCCAACCTCTGCAGCAATGCTGGCAGCACTCATATGTCTATTTCCCAAAGACAACCTCTGGATATGATGCTGAGCATGTGCACTCAACTTCTTTGGTCGACCATGGTGATGGCCTGTTCTGAGTGGAACCTGTCTTGTTAAACCGCTGTATGATCTTGGCCACCGTGCTGCAGCTCAGTTTCTGGGTCTTGGAAATCTTCTTATAGCCTAGGCCATCTTTATGTAGAGCAACAATTCTTTTTTTTAAGATACTCAGAGAGTTCTTTGCCATGAGATGCCATGTTGAACTTTCAGTGACCAGTATGAGAGAGTGAGAGCGATAACACCAAATTTAACACACCCGCTTCCCATTCACACCCGAGACCTTGTAACACTAACGAGTCACATGACACTGGGGAGGAAAAATGGCTAATTGGGCCCAATTTGGACATTTTCACTTAGGGGTGTACTAACTTTTGTTTCCAGCAGTTTAGACATTAATGGATGTTTGTTGGAGTTATTTAGAGGGGACAGCAAATTTACACTGTTATACAAGCTGTATACTCGCTACTTTACATTGTAGCAAAGTGTAATTTCTTCAGTGTTGTCACATGAAAAGATATAATAAAATATTTACAAAAATGTGAGGGGTGTACTCACTTTTGTGAAATACTGTGTGTATGTATATATATATATATATATATATATATATATATATATATATCGCCCCCTTGGGAGCAAAGAGATACCTCCAGATACAGGCTTACATTCACCTGAGTCCATGGCTATAATGGAATGGGTATTTAGAACAGAATTTAGGCTCCAGTCACTTTAGGTATTTTTCAGTGCTTTAATGAGAACTTGAGAAAAGTAGTAGGAGAGAGGTTTAGGGTAGGTTTCAGATACACTTTTTAGCAGATCACTTACAGACTCCTTGAATCCAAAAGGACAAAACAGCTTTCTTTAAGAAGATCTTGGATACCTGGATAGGTCTCTCACACAGACCTAGCAACCGGTAGAATGTCTGGACAAGCCTCTCTCACAGACTTAGCAGTCAGTAGAACTCTTGGATAAATCTCTTTCACAGACTTAGCAGCCAGGAGCTAGTTACCTTGATTGGATTGTAGAACAGCTTGACAGTTCCAGAACCTTTAAGCTGACCCGGCGGTACTGTAAGGGTAGTTTAGATATAGGTGTGTCCTCCAAACAAGTCATCAGGCCCTCCTGAGATACCAGCCTTCATCCTGGCTCTCTCCAGCAAGGGTCCTCTCCTGGATCTCCTCAGCTTGGCTCGGCTTCTTCCACACAGGCAAGACAGCCTAAGGACCACCTCAGGATTAGTAGGCCCCAGACAGGCTTCTGGGCCTACTTGCAGAATATGCAGCAGCACATCCTCAGGCCAGGAGGGCCCGAGGTAATGACTGACTAGAGCACATGGCATCTGTCCAATAAATACCCCTTCCCAGAATGCACAGTGGCCAGGAACCTCCTACTGGGCTGTTTCCGGAATAAGAAAATTCATTACAGCTCAGCCTAGTTGTAATTCTCATACTGGCCTGTGGTACCAGTGACACCTACTGGCAACAGTGAGAAATGCACAATTCAGTCAAGTTTAGAACAGAACCAATATACAATCAAATCTGAGCTGTTTACAGCTCAGCCAAAAACTAAATTTACACTATAGACCCATTTTTAGGAACAGAGGGCTACACACACATATATATATATATATATATATACACATACATACATATATATATATATATATATATATATATATATATATATACATACATACATACATATATATATATATATATATATATATATATATATATATATATATATATATATATACACATATACATACACATACACACATACATATACATACACATATACATATACATTAATACAGTGCTCAGCGTAAATGAGTACACCCCTTTTGAAAAGTATGATTTTAATC
The DNA here is from genome assembly GCF_042186555.1 of Aquarana catesbeiana. Taxonomy (NCBI): domain Eukaryota; kingdom Metazoa; phylum Chordata; class Amphibia; order Anura; family Ranidae; genus Aquarana; species Aquarana catesbeiana. The sequence continues at coordinate 672,475,687 of NC_133324.1, read as the reverse complement.
AATATCTCAATAAACTCAAGAACAATTTCCAAAAATTTGACAAAACTGAGTTTCATAGAACATTTGTTTAGCTCCATTACATGAAAGTAAGGTTAACAATATAATATATAAGGGGCGGAGCTAGCGCGCAGCATGTAAGGAACGTCTGACCGGAGCTCCGTCTGCAGACAAACTATCCTGATAAAATCCTGGGACAGCGGCGCTTGTTTTTTCGGTCAGCGGCTGGGGATGTGTGCTGGGATACATCAGGCACCCTCAGGGATGGTAAAATACGGCCCTCCGTGCCCCAAATCCGCCGGTGAGCGGCTGGCACAATTCGCCTGGGGCTCTCAAAATGGCGCTGGAACACAGGAGGAGGAGGAGGAATGGCCGCCGCTGCAGAGATCCACAGGGACACCGCCTCAGGCATCCTCATCCTCAGCAGTGGACAGGGTGAGTCCTAAGCCCCAAAGAGGGGTAGTGATACACAGGGGAAGATCGCTGGACAGGTTGAAGGATCGCTGGGCGAGAGCTGACAGGGAGGTGGTGGGAGAGGAGGAACCGTCCCTGTCACAGATAATGGCGGCCATTCAGGGAGGCCAAGCAAAGTTACTAGATCATTTTGAAGAGCTAAGAGTGGAGTTCTCATTCATTAAGCATGATATGCAAAAACTGAGGGAGAAGGCACAGATTACAGACCGCCGTGTTACTGCCTTGGAGGATAATATAAGACCCTTAGATACTGCAGCACAGGTGACCAGAAAGACCCTATCTGAACATACTTTAAAGATGGCCGACATGGAAGACCGTATGCGAAGAAACAATATAAGGCTGGTGGGGTTCCCAGAAGGAGTGGAGGGAAAGCACCCAGAGGAATATCTAGAGAAATGGCTGATTGCTAATATGGCGCCTGACACCTTTACAAAGATGTTTGCTATTGAAAGGGCCCATCGAGTTCCAGGCCGGGCCCCTCCAAAGGGAGCCCCTCCCAGGTCTATGATAGCAAAAGTGCTTCACTTCCGGGACCGGGAGAATATTCTAAGGGGAGCCAGAGTGGGCCCTGAGATGACTTCTGATGGAAATCGCATATCAATATATCCTGATTTCTCTGCCGTTACTCAGAAACAGAGAGCTTCATTTCAACCCATAAAGAAAAGATTAAGGGATCTCAACTTGATCTACAGCATGCTATATCCTGCTAAGCTGCGCATTGTGGAGAATGGAAAAACGCTTTTTTTCACAAATCCTACTGAAGCGTCTGAATGGCTAGACTCTCGTGGTCATCGGAGAAATAGAACCTCTCCTAGATCGCCTTAAGGAAGATGAAAATGTGTGAGGCAACTGTCTTTTTGGGTGAGAGAATACTAATTGGAAAGAATACTGTCTGCCTATCTGACTGTATCTTGTGATATATCTCTCCCTGCCTTACTAGTTGACCCCTTCCCCCTTTTTTTTTTTTTTTTTTTTTTTTCTCCTTGCTATAACATTAATTTTTTTTCTTCATGCTGAAAATATTGCTGGAACAGGAGATCTGTGTATTGTGGATGCAATCTCTTCCTGATGGTTATCCTTGGGGGGGGAGGGGGAAAGTTGATCCTTTGGGTCTGTCTCTGGGTCAGTTCTTTTTTCCCATTTGGAAAATTTTTTTTTCTCTTTCTGGAGGACTTCTCTATAGATACTAGCGGCCCAAATACAAAAAAGAAAAAAGGAGGGTGAGAAGGAAAAAAAAGGAAGGAGAAAAATTTTTTTTTTTTTTTTTTGTTTTATATTGCCGCTGTCCTATGTTAAAAAAAAGATATACAGTGTCTGCAGATGGAACTTGAAACTGCAATTTACTGGAACAGTTTTTTTTGCTGGGAGTAAAGTTTTTTTTTCCTATTTTTCTAGGGAAAACTGAGTTTTTATTGACTTATTATTTTTATTGTTTTCTAATGCTAAGTAGTACTGTTACTTCCAAGTAACCTGCCTTATGTGACTAGTTTTGAGTTGCATCTCTGCTGCTAATTCATTGTGGTTATGGGAAAAAAGTGCCTGGTATGTTGGGACTGGGTGCAGGGAGGGGGGAGGGGAAGGGTTGGAAACTGTAATTTTTGGGTTTGTTTAAGTCTGTCTTTGGTGGGGGTGGTTCACATTTGCTGTTATTACAGGAAATTCTCTCAAATGTTCTGCGTGCATCGCCCGCTGCGAATACTGGGAGAGGCCTGGAGCCCATTGGGATGGCTGGATTCGACAGGTGTACTGGGGAGGGCCGCCTACTACTACAATTATAGATATGGCGGTTAGTCTCAAAATTTTGGCCTGGAACGTACGAGGCCTCAATTCTAAATTCAAGCGCTCCTTGATTTTTGATTATATTAAGAAACACAAGCCCCATATAATTCTATTCCAGGAAACGCATCTACAGGGCTCCAGGGTTCTCTCCTTAAAACGAGCACATATAGCCGGGGCTTATCATGCTACTTACTCTTCGTACGCACGGGGAGTTTCCACTTTGGTTACCAAGGCTATGCCTATTTCGATACATGCGGTTCGGACTGATATTAAAGGGAGGTTTGTGGTATTAGTAATCCAGGTGATGAATAAATTTCTAACGATAGTGAATTTATATGTACCTCCTCCTTTCTCGCTAGCTCATTTAGATGATATGCTACGGATAGTTTATGAGGTAGCGGAGGGGAGGATATATATACTAGGAGATTTCAATACTGTGGCAGACCCTGCTCTGGAGAGACTTGGGGCGGTATCCGGCACGTCGGCTCCTTTAGCGGGATGGTTGTCTGCACATGGTTTCAGAGATGTCTGGCGTTTCCATCATCCTGGAGTGCGGGAATATTCCTGCTACTCTGAAACGCACAAGACGCTGTCCAGGATAGACACCGTCTTGACTGAGGGAGACGGGATGCAGTTGGTTCAGGGGGTTTCATATTTGCCCAGAGCCATATCAGATCATTCCCCCATGCTACTGGAACTTAACCTAGGACCAAAGCCGGGTTTAAGGCTATGGCGAATGGAGGCGAGTTGGCTTCAAGAGGAGTATATTAAAATCAAATGTACAGAGGCGATCAAACATTTTTGGGCAGAAAATACTGGCTCCGCATCCACACTTCTCCAATGGGAGGCTTTTAAGGCCACGCTGCGAGGGGTGTTCATGACGGAGGTCCGAAGTTTTAAAAAACAACTGGCCTCAGAGGTACAATTTAAAGAGACTGAGGCGACACTGGCGGAAGCTGAATATGTTAGAGACCCTACTACAGAAAGACTACTGACTTTACAAACCAGTACAAGGGAGTACAAGACGATCCTCACAGATCGTACTACAAAATTAAATTTGGCACAACGCAGACGTATATTCGAATTTGGAGACAAGAATGGCAGGCTTCTGGCATACCTGGCGAGACCTGACTATATCCCGGTATATATTAAGGCGGTGTATGATGATTCTAGGATTGAAATATGTGACTCGGCCGCTATCCTGGATATTTTCGCTCGTTTCTATAAAAAACTATATAGCTCTTGTGCCCCCTTGGAACTGGAGAAACTGGGGAAATACATTGCTGACGTAGAACTACCTAGATTGACAGAAGAAGACAGTACTGCTCTAGAAGCAGGTATTACGGTGGAGGAGGTAGAGAAGGCGATTGCCTCCTTTCCGCCCAGGAAGGCACCTGGACTGGATGGCCTTCCCTCGGAATGGTACAATACTTTTCGTTACGGTATGGCCCCACGCCTATTGAAAGTTTTTAATACAGCTAGATCGGATGGTAGACTCCCTCCCTCTATGAGGGAAGCCCTGATTGTATTAATACCTAAGGGAGGTAAAGACCCTCGAGAATGTGATTCGTACCGTCCAATCTCGCTGATGAATATGGACACAAAAATCCTTGCAAAAATATTAGCTGGTAGACTGCAATCTGTTATACTAAATTTAGTGGACGCTGACCAAACTGGTTTTATACAAGGTCGTTGTGCACAGATGAATATTAGGAGACTATTTATAAACCTTCAGATAGCCCATGACAATTTGGGGACTAGAGTAGTGGCTTCTTTGGATACAAAAAAAGCCTTTGACTCCGTAGAGTGGACATATCTGTTCCACCTCCTTGAGTCATATGGTTTTGGCCCTTGTTTTATTGCTTGGGTGAGGTTACTCTATACGGACCCACTGGTAAGATTAAGGGTAAATGGTATAGTTTCGGATTCCTTCCCTATTTTTAGAGGTACCAGGCAGGGGTGTCCGCTTTCGCCCCTCCTGTTTGCCTTGGCAATTGAGCCTTTAGCGGTCAAACTAAGAACCACATCGCAATTGGTGGGACTGAAACTGGGCAATTTTGAGGAGCGAGTTTCGCTTTATGCCGACGACATGTTGTTGTACTTGCAGGATCCAGGGCCCTCATTATTAGAGGCTTTCCGATTGATTCAGGAATTTGGAGATTATTCTGGATTCCGGATTAATTGGAAAAAATCTTCCATTTTCCCTATTGATGAGGGGGTGGTGATCCCGAGGGAATGTCCCATTCCACTCTCCACATCTTTTAAGTATTTAGGGGTCGAGATCCAGCTTCCTATCTCTACGTTCTTGGAGAAAAACTTGACGCCGGTCATACAAAATTTTCGGGAGAAGGTGCGGAAATGGCAGAATTTACCGATTACCCTATTGGGACGGATAAATTTATTTAAAATGATCTTCTTGCCGAAATTTCTTTACATTCTCTCGAACTCTCCGGTTTTTGTGACTCTGAAGGTTTTTAAAAATATAGATTCCATTATTGTGGGTTTTCTTTGGGGCTCTAAAGCACCCAGAGTCTCCTTGGCGATTTTAAAACTACCAGTTACAATGGGTGGAATGGCGTTACCAGATTTGAGGTCTTACTTTCTGGCGTCGCAATTATCCTTTCTGCACTGGCGATTTTTCCCTTTAACACCCAATGCTACTGCCCTGTTGGAGGCTGCTGTTGCCTCCTCGCAGGAAACACTTCAAAATATGCTGTATAGGAAGGGGATACCAGGGAGAGAGGTGGGATCCGTAATGACACTACCGGGGAAAGTGTTCTATATATGCTCCAGACGTAGGAAGGATGATCCATTGTGGTTGTCACCGAACAATCCCCTATGGTATAATAAGACACTTGCAGAGTTTTTGAAATTAACTGACGGACATAACTCTTGGGCTAGACATGGCATAAAATACTTACATCATATATATCAGGACAATCGCTTCTGTACATTTGCACAGCTGAGAGAGAATTTTGAAATACCGAGGAACTGGTACTTTCGGTATGTCCAACTACACCATGCTGCGCTTGCGCAGTTTGGCGCTGATGAAATTATAGTTCAGAATACTGACTTAGAGAGGATTCTGATGGATCCGGACCCGAAAAAAAGAATTTCTAGATATTATGGGGCGGTGGGCCCAGGGGTGGGGACTACAACCTCTAGATCTATGGAACGTTGGGTCACGATTGTCCCTGAGCTGTCGGAAGAAATGTGGCAGGAGGTGTTGGATACATATCTAATATCAGTAGTCTCTTCCACGGATAAAATGATTCAATTCCGGTACCTACATCAACAGTACTATACACCTACTAGATTGTATCGAATGCATAGACGGGAATCGGCTATTTGTCATAAGTGTGGGAGGGCGGAGGGTACTTTCTTACACATGACTTGGGAATGTGTAAAGGTAAGACCATTATGGTCGCAGGTGACAGAATTCATTTCGGAACAGTTTGATTTGCCAAATATTTGCTCTCCCTTAAGGTGTCTCCTAGGGGTGTTTGGACAAGAACAAATGAGTACACACACAAAATTATTTCTGAGAATTTTATTTTTTGGAGTACGAAAGCTTATTGCCAGAAGATGGATACATGATGAACCGCTGACACTGGGGATGTGGAAAAAAGTAATTAACTCTGATGTCTTGATGTATAAAATGACTTATGAAGCTAGGGGGGCCTCAAAAAAATTTCAAAAAGTATGGTTTAGATGGGTTGACTCTGCTGATACCCTGGAAGGCGAGGGATAAATACTTTGCGGGGAGAATGTTTTTTTGGACTTTTTTACCTATGTCAGGAAAGTGAATAGGCAAAGGACGGATGATAGTGAGCTCAATTTTTCTGTTTGGGCTGATGAGAGGGTGGTTGTTCCTTTTTTTCTGGTTCGCTTTACTTTGTGGGCCATTCTACCAAAGACAGACTTATGGGTGGGTGAGGGAGGGAGGGGAGAAGTTGCTGGTTGTAATATGCTGGTTGTTTTTATTTTTTTGTTCTGGTTTAAAAAATGCACATATACTGATTGAGTGATAAGGACGGCGAACTCAGGAATCTACATGTATGAACATGGAAATATTTTTTACTAATGAAGGTCAAATTTGTTCAATGTACGCCTCTATTATGATTTGTATGTCACGTCATTATCAGATGTAATGTATAAATTTTGACTCTGTGCGCAATAAAAACTTTTGATAAAAAAAAAAAAAGGTTAACAATATAACTTAGATGACAAAATCTTCAGTTTTATTCAAATTAGTTGAAGCAAAAATGAATACACCCCACAACAATAACTACTACATGTAGTATTTTCTAAGACCTTGTAAGAACAGCACCAAGTATTCTGGGCATGGAATGAACAAGTTAGTGACATATTGCAACATCTATCTTTTTCTATTCTTCAAGAACAACCTTTTTTAGAGCCTGGATGCTGGATGGAGAGTGATGCTCAACTTGTCTCTTCAGAATTTCCTATAGGTGTTCCATTGGGTTCAGATCAGGAGACATACTTGGCCACTGAATCACTTTCATCCTGTTCTCCTTCAGAAATGTAACAGTGGCCTTAGATGCGTGTTTTGGATCATTGTCATGCGGGTAAAGTGCATGATGACCAAGGGCACAGAGTGATGGTAGCATCTTCTCTTTCAATATAGGGCAGTACATTTGTGAATTCATGATACCATCAATGAAATGCAGCTCCCTGACACCAGCAGCACTCATGCAGCCTCACAGAAGGACACTGCCACCACCATGTTTCACTGTAGGCACCATGCATTTTTCTTTGTATTCCCCATCTTTGCGACGCCATTCAGTTTTGAAGCCATCAGTTCTAAAAACATTTATCTTGGTCTCATCACTCCAGAGTACAGAGTCCCAGTAGTCTTCTTCTTTTTCAGCATGGACCCTGGCAAATTCTAGGCAAGTTTTTTTGTGCATTGGCTTTAGGATAGGCTTCCTTCATGGATGACACTCATGCATTCCATTCCTCCGCAGTTTACGCCGTATTGTGTCACGGGAAACAATCACCCCCATTTTGGCTTTCTACTTCTTCAATTAACTGCAGTGAACTTGCATGGACATTTTCTTCAAACCTTCTCATCAGAAGATGCTCCTGTCGAGGTGTTAACTTACATGGACAGCCTGGACGTTGTTGTGACGCTGTGAGATGTTTGCAGTTCCATCTTTGTTAAATTTTGAATTACTTTTGCTACAGTATTTTGGCTGATAAGTAAAGCTTTGCTGATGTTCTTGTAGCCTTCACATTTCTTGCGTAAAGTAATGATTTTCTTTCTCAGGCCTTGTGACATTTCTCTGATGTGGTGCCATTGCTGACAGCATGAAATGGGAAGGGATTTTCTTGAATGAATTTATTAGAAAAATACTTTTTAGTGTGTGCAAACCTTGGTTGCAATCAATGGTCCGCATTTGTGGGAGTATTTTGAAGTATAGCATCCCATTGAAAATGTTGCTTCGGAAAGGAAAGGTTTTCTGACAAATCTGTTAGGATGTACTCATGCTGAGCACTGATTATATATATATATATATATATATATATATATATATATATATATATATATATACATACACACACACACACACACACACACACACACACACACACCTGTATATATCAGTCCCTCCTTGGTAGAAGTAATGAAGTCCTATATCTTATATTTTCACCCTGTAGCAGTTGCCTGGAAATCTTTCTTCCTTTTCATATTAACTTTGGAAGTCATGCACCCTTTACATTTGCCACAAGAATAAAATGCAGAGAGGAAAGGGAATCATTTATTTTTATTTTTGTTATCAGTACTTGGAGTGTTGATCACTCCAGGTGCCAGAACATTCTGCAGATTTTCTATATATAAATCTGGGATTCGTGGTAAAACTGGTCCCAGAGCTCTAGCTTTATGTAATATCGCCCAATCTTTTTAAATAATTTTCTTGATTTTGTTTACATTGCACAATATAAAATCGAGAAGAATCCAGAACTGTATACTGTAATGGCGGTGATTAGCGACTTTATAGTTTAACTGTGATAGGCGGGAAATCTGGTTCTAACAGCCTCTGCCTGGGATGGTCACAAAGTTCACAAAGTTCTGTGTGTTTGAAAAACACTGTGTGTGATTGGACACAACTGATCAGCAGGTTTCAGCCAAAATCATTGGCCTAAAGCTGTTGCCAAACTCGTGCTGTGTCCAATTATAGCACGAGTCAGCAAGGGGCCTTGCCCATCCTGCACCTGCCGCACACTCCCAGTATATTTACTGTCAGCAGTCAGCAGGTGGTTATAAAAGGTGAGAGGAATCACAATGTTTCTGAACATTTTGGGTTGTGTCATAACAAAGTGATTGAAGTTCTGGGGTGGTCAAAAGAGTGGTTAGGGGGAAATTTCATTAGGCAGTTAAGCCAGAGAGAATCTTTTTGGATCTATGAGGCTAAGGTCCTTTCACCCTGCATCCTTAATATTGAATTTGATCTCAACTGTTTTACTAGCGATTTTTTATTTGCCTCCTCTGCAGTTGGATTTATGTACCTATCCATCTGGAGTGCAGTACATACCTGGCGTCTATTTTTATTATGGTGTTTGATTTAGTTGATTTATGTATTTATATTTTTTTGGTGTTTTACCTTGTTCCCATATCTAATTGTAATTTTATTGTAATGTAAATGTATTGTTTCTTGCAATGGGGGTTTCGTACATTTATTTCTGGGGACTGAGCAGGAGGTTGGGATCTTTTTCTATTGCTTCCATGGTCCCGCTGATTATCCGCTCACCAGGGAATGTCTCTTCTAGTTTCAGGCACCATTGTATACATAGGAACTAAGCAGTGAGACTATTTAAGCGTAAGGATGGTGTTGACTCTGTTCCTACTGATAGCAGTCTAACCCCCAGACATAACACGTTAAGGGCAGAGCCTAGCCAATTATGTCCTTTTGCAACCCTATTGGAATTGCTGGGTGGTGAGATCGGTACATAGCTTAATGCAAAAATGCTGTTATAAGCACAGGTGGTGCTTTTTCTTTTGTAAGTGTGGTTTTATCATTTTTTTTTCTTTTTTCATGTGGATTTTATTAAATACGAAGAGCACTATTAGTTTCCCCTCTTCTCTTTTATGCATACGAAATTGGGAAGTACCAAGGGATTGAGTTCACATCCTCATATCCTCATACCAGCCCTAAAGCCGAGCAGACTAAAGCATTTTTTACCTCAATGTATGAAACAGGAGGAGGAGAGCAGACTGCATACTTATACATGAAGTAGAGTTATATTAGAGTCCGTTTTTTTTTTTTTTTAAATAACAAACATGTTATACTTACCTACTCTGTGCAGTGGTTTTGCACAGAGCAGCCCTGATCCTCCTCTTCTCGGGTCCCCCGTCGGTGCTCCTGCCCCCTCCTTCCTGCCTAGTGTACCCACAACAAGCAGCTTGCTATGGGGGCACCTGAGCTGAGCCGCTGCTCTGTGTGTCCATTCAGACACGGAGCTGCGGCCTGACCCTGCCCCCTCTCTTTCCTCATTGGCTCACTAACTTTCACAGCAGCGGGAGCCAATGGCGCACCTGAACAGTTGAGGCTCTCGCGCAACATCGCTGGATCTAGATGGGGCTCAGTTAATTGCATTTAGGTCTGGACTTTAACTGGGTCATTCTAACACATGAATATGCTTTGATCCAAACCAGTCCATTGTAGCTCTGGCTGTATGTTTAGGGTTGTTGTCCTGCTGGAAGGTGAACCTTTGCCCCAGTCTCAAGTCTTTTGCAGGCTCTAACAAGTTTTCTTCTAAGATTGCCCTGTATTTGTCTCCATCCATCTTCCGATCAACTCTGACCCGTTTCCCTGTCCCTGCAGAAGAAAAGCATCCCCATAACATGATGCTGCCACCAGTGGAGTGTATGACTAATAGTTGTCTTGTGGACAGGTTCCCCCACCTGAGCTGTGGATCTCTGCAGCTCCCTCAGAATTACAATGGTTCTCTTGGCTGCTTCTCTGAATATGGTTCTCCTTGCCTGGCCTGTGAGTTTTGGTGGACGGCCGTGTCTTGGTAGGTTTGTAGTTATGCCAAACTCTTTCCATTTTCAGATGGTGAATTGAACAGGTCTCCTTGAGATTTTCAAAGCTTGAGATATTTTTTTTATAACCTAACCCTCAAACTTCTCCACAACTTTATCCCTGACCTGTCTGGGGTGTTCCTTGGCCTTCATGATGCTGCTTGTTCACTAAGGTTTTCTAACAAACCTCTGAGGGCTTCACAGACAGCTGTATTTATACTGAGATTAAATTACACACAGGTGGACTCTATTTACTAATTAGCTGACTTCTCAAGGCAATTGATTCCACTAGATTTTAGTTAGGGGTATCAGAGTAAAGGGGGCTGAATACACGCCACACTTTTCAGATATTTATTTGTAAAAAAAAATTGAAAACCATTTATCAATTTCCTTCCACTTCACAATTATGCGCCACTTTGTATTGGTCTATCACATAAAATCCCAATAAAATACATTTACATTTTTGGTTGTAACTTGACAAAAATTTTGAAAATTTCAAGGGGTATGAATACTTTTTCCAAGGCAGTGTGTGTGTGTGTGTGTGTGTGTGTGTGTGTGTGTGTGTGTGTGTATATATATATATATATTTCTGATTTTGTATATTTTCAATAATCAGCTTTATGTACAGTAGTTGCGCTGCACTTTATTATTTTTCTTATTGGTACGATTTAGGGAGTGCGGTGAAATTACTCTTATGCCCCGTATACACAATCGGATTTTCCGACAACAAATGTTGGATGTGAGCTTGTTGGCGGAAAGTCCAACCGTGTGTATGCTCCATCGGACATTTGTTGTCGGACTTTCCGCCAACAAATGTTGGCTAGCAGGTTCTCAAATTTTCCGCCAACAAATGTTGCTTGTCGGACTTTCTGATCGTGTGTACACAGCCCATCGGACAAAAGTCCACACATGCTCAGAATCAAGTACGAGCCGGAGATATAACTAGCGTTCATAATGGTGAGATCACGTACGTCTTGTACGTCACTATGTTCGTAATTGTTGGCCAACATTTGTGTGACCGTGTGTATGCAAGACAAGTTGGAGCCAACATCCTTCGAACAAAAATCCACGGTTTTGTTGTCGGAAAGTCCAATCGTGTGTACGGGGCATAATAGTGTTAAGCGGGCAACTTGTGTCTCACATATTGGGATAAACACATATTTTTGTTGGACTGCGCATATTGTGTTTTACATTGTATTTATTGTACCAACATGTCTTTGGTGTGGGGGGAGAACCCACAGTACCCGGAGGAAACCCACGTAGGCACATGGAGAACATTTCAATCAGGGCAGCTAGAGGAGGAACTTTCTGGTCAGGTTTCATTCACCAATCTGTTTGTTTTTTTCATATTTCACATTGATATCACAAATTTACATGTTAAAATAATAACATACTAGACCAGATAACATTTTGGTTGAGATAGAATTTAGTTATTCTGGCGCTTTATTATAATACAAAAAGTTTATAAAGTCAGTTTGTTTTTTACCTGTTTAAACAACAGAAAAGCAAAACCCAAAAGGAATGATAGTGATTGTTTTATGAGAATGTACAAATCAAATACAGAAAACGGTCATAAAACCTAAAGCTAAACCCCAAGCAGATATAAACGACACTAATTAATGTAGCTCTCTATTTTTTAATGCACTCATGACATGTTTATGTACAAACACAGTTTCTTCTAGTTATGGGACTTTAAAGGTGCCAACAATTGTACCAAATACGTTCTACTGTTAAAATATAACTTTTTTTTTTTTTATTATATTAAACCGTTAATACAAGTGCTATTTGAACTTAGTAGTTCTATATATTTTATAGACTCTTTGAATCTTTTGATATGTACTGTAGATAATGATATATTTAAAGTCATTGCAGTTTTACATTGAGGAACATTATTCTGAAATTGTTTGACAATTTTCACAGATTGGTGAACCTCTGGCCATCTTTACTTCTGAGACACTATAGGGAAGATTTACTAAAACTGGAGCACTCAGAATCTGGTGCAGCTGTGCATGGTAGCCAATCAGCTTCTAACTTCAGCTTGTTCAGTTACGCTTTGGCATAAAAACCTGGAAGCTGATTGGTTTCTACGCAGAGCTACACCAGATTTAGCACTTTCCAGTTTTGGTAAATCCCCCCCATGACTATCTAAGATGCTCTTTTTATACCCAATCATGTTACTGACCTGTTGCCAATTCATCTAAATAGTTGTGAAATGTTCCTCTAGCTCTTCCTTGTTAGTGCTACTTACTTTGCCAGCTTGTTGTTGCCCTGTCCCAACTTTTTTGAGACATGTTACTGCCATCAATTTCAAAACTACCTTATGTTCTTCTTAAAATGGTACATTTTCTCAGTTTAAACATTTGGCATGTTTTCTATTTTCTATTTTGAATAAAATATGGGCTTATGAGATTTGCAAATCATTGCATTCCTACTTTATTGTAGATTTTACATACCGTCCCAACTTTTTTGGAATTGGGGTTGTGCAAATCCTGTGACGGGTACAGCAGCTGCTTTATATGTATTTCATCTATTTAGCTGTTTGCCTGGAGTTCAGCTGTAAATCTTCTCTACATCTAAAAGATGAAGAAAAAATGGAGCCAGGTGATTTAAAATCATGTGTACGTGTATATGTCCATTGTAGATTCTCATTTCCAAAAGCAGACCTCATCATTGGCAAGATTTTGTGCCTTATTTACTAAATGAAATAACCAAGAGCTGAGATAAACCCTTTCTTTAAGCTACAGTGCAGTAAAGTAAGCTGGAACCTAACTAGCAAATGATGCACTAAAGTTCAATGCATATGGTGTGGACCTGGTTTACCATTCATATTGAATGTCTATATCAGTAGTGGTCTGATTACTTGCCATAAAGGGCCTCACATGCGGCTCCTGACATCACCAAAGGGCTGCACATAATCTTTAGTGAGCGTAATGCTACAGAAGGCTGTCAGATTGCAAACTGGCAACAAGATGGTCAGAGACAAAGGGCATGCTAGAGGAGATACTCCCTACAGTATGCATGCCATCTGTCCCCAGGAATTGAACCTCCCTGACCACCTGGCAGTGTTGTAAACATTCCACTGCATTGTAACCAATGGTCATAACAGTGCAGGGATCATTCCAAAATGGTGCTGCATGCACAAATGGCTTTAGTAGTTCCATTTTGGATTTGAGCTTGCATAGTGTGATTGTTTTGTTGATTGGTGCCTGCACTCTTGAAAATCCAGTACATCAACTACTATACACTGGGGTGGCGATTGCACAGTTGGTCCTTTCAAAACTTTCCAGGTAAAGAAAATGGGCGTGTGAGGACAGAAACCTGTAGGCTGACTACAGCTTAAGCAAGTACTGTCCGCACCCATTGCATTCACATGTCCTAAACCATGGGGCAGCAAATATACCTGCGGCCAAGATCCCAAGTGTTCTGCAGCTCAGTCTGTACAACTCAATGTCCGTGGCGGTAAGCATGAATCCACACATTCAGTGGTAACCTGTGGTTAGGGGTACAGGCTAACCTTGGGCACAGATAGATTGTGTCAAGGGGAGGGCATGTGAAAGGCATGATGACACTGCAAACATCAAAGACAACATCAGACTCTAGCTTACTGAGGTTTAAAGAAGACTGGTTTCACCCGCACACTCCCTAAGTAGGTTTTAATCATTGGCGCTCAATTTTTTATTTTAAGGCATTACGTCTATTAGCCAACATGCATGTGGATGCTGGCATTTGTCTATTCTATAGCAAACTACACTTTTTTAGAGAATTTTTGCTGTATGTAAGCTTGAGCCTGTGAGTGCATAGAGATGCAAAGAAAAGATTGTGAGGATAATATTTGCTTGTCTGCGCCAATGTGTGCATCAATAAATCAGGTCTTGCTTGTATCTGAACTTGATCTTCTCAAGGATAAAAACATTATTAGGTGTCCAACATAAATACTAGGAAGGGCTACCAAAATCATCTGAATCACATGCCTACATTTACATACCTGCTGATATTCTGATCTTCTATCCACCACATTTACTGTATGAATTGGCATAAAATACAGTCCACATAGTACTGGCATTATAGCGATAAGGATCTAGACACACTGAACCTAATTCTTCTAAAGAAAACAAACCAACGCAGGCTTAAGTTTAATTTGTATGCTTGCATTGCAGACCCACATGTGCGCATTAATGTTTGCACTCATATTTACATAAATTATGACCCTTAACCTAAGAGTACACAGATCTTCTCTGTGTATAGTGCAGGCTGGACCTTGTATACATGATATTCATTTGTATGAAAGCAATGTGTACAGCAAGCTATTCCAAAACGTTTTCAAAGTGTACAACCATCTCCAAATAGTGTTGTATTGGGAGGTAATTGGTTTTAGTCTCTCCTTATGCTAATGGTCAGATGAAGCTGAAGAGTCAATGGTCTCTGTTGGTTACTCACCTGAAGAAGCTCCTGGTCCTGTGTTACTGGCTCACAGCTCAAAGTTCCAGCTCTGACAAATCAAGTTAGGGCCAGAACTCACCTTCATGGATAGAGTGGAGGAGTAAGTGTAGCCACCCAGAGACATCAAAAGTTTTCTTTACAGAATTACCAGGTCAAAATAAAAAGAGAAAAACGCCTAAAAAAAAAAAGGAACCTATATATATATGCAAGCACCTCCTCTCAGTATCAGTAATCTTCAATATATTACACTTTATTTTTGGATTTTACACTTTCATTGAAGAGGTCAGCACTAGCAGCCTCCATATATTTCTTTTTGTACAAGTTTCCTTCACCCTGCCCCTTGCTCAAGCTCTTTAAGGTTGGGTTCACACAGGTCCGGCTGGGGTTTGCAGTCTGGTGTCCTGTGCGTCTGTTCACAAGTTCAGGTGCGATTCAGGTGCAAAATTTTCCCTGAATTCACACCTGAACTAGACCCAAAAATGCACAGGACCCTTTTCTAATTTGCACTGTAGCTGCCCCGGACATGCGTGAACTGGCTCCATTGAAAGCCGGTGACACTGACATGTTATGCGAATTAGATGCGGTGTAAAACGCATCTAATTCCTATATATGTGAGCCCAGCTTAACTTGTCCCAATAACCAACCCCTAAATAATTAATCTGTCCCTAAACCTGGCCATACATGGATCAAACTTCATCAAGTTCAGCAGGGACCATCCATATTTCGATCCATGTATGGGCACCCTGGTTGTCCAGGAGTTGATCAATCAACTTCTGTACAAAGCACCCTATCCTGTTTTTTCCGAACGTTCAGTGCTGCCAGCTATAGTTGGCAACACTGATCATGCTGCTGCACAATAGAACAGCGAGAGCGATTCCTCCATCCACCTCAAATGCGTGGATGGTGGAATCAGCACATTTTTTTTCAGAAAATTTTTGTTTTTTTGTTAAAATGTATAATGTATGAGCTGCCTAACACTTAAACTGACCTTACCTAGACTAATTTTAACCAAACACTTTCAAATAACCCTTTACACTTCTCTACTGCGAAATTTAGCCTGATATCAATACAATAGCCAATCAAGTAGGCTTTCACATAACATTATTACTGGTAAATTTTGCTGCCCCAACTGATCAAACTGAAGGGCAAACTAACTAGTATGTAGGCAGTTTACTACTATATTAGCCCCTGTCTTTGTATACTTGCCAAGACTTAGATGTCCCATGCAAAGATTTGTGCTAAAAGCTACTCTACACTGAGATCCTGTTGCCAGAAAAGGGATTTATCTGTAAATTGCTTATTATGGAGTACAGTACAAAAACAGAGCTTGTAGTTATAGACTATGGGTTAGGTGCAGGTTACCTTCAGAATATTGGACACTGGCAAGAACTTTGCCAGGGCTGCCCCTAGTGCATGTTTGAATAACTCCACTCAGTCTGGGAAACTCCAGGGTTTTTTTTAGCAATCACTAAGGAATAACAACAGGAAACAGAGGTGAGAGTCCTTTAGTGGTAAGCAAGAGCAAGACAGAGGGAAGGCAGGACAATATTCTCATTGAAATTAAAAGATGAAACAACCTTGGGTAGAAAAGAAAGTTTTGATCTCAAGACCACCTTGTCTTTTAGCAATACAAGAAACAGCTCCTTACAAGAAAGCTTAGAAATGCACCTAACAGATGTAACAGGCGCAAGGAAGGCAATCTTACATGTGAAGTCTCCCATTCTCCCTTGGGGAGGGGGGGGGGGGGCAGGGTCTGTGGAGTACAGAGGGTATGTATTAGGTTCAGATCCCAAGGTGACACAGGGGACTGAATTGGGGGATTATTATGAGCAACTCTCTGAAGAAGGCTCTTGAATAAGCATAGTGATGCAAGGGTTTCTTTTTCATTCTGGAAAAGAATGGGTAAAGCAGAAACCTGTCCTTTAGGAGTGCTTAGGGCCAGACACTGGTCGAACCATACTGAAAAAAGGACAAGATACAAACAGTATTCCCTAGAACTCAGATGTCTGTCTTTGCACCAGGCAAAATGGGGTTTCCATATGTGATGGTAAATCTTGCAGGAGGTAGATTTTCTCACTCTGAATAAGGTGGTGATGACTGAGTCCGATATCCCCCTATGTTTCAGGACATGGGTTTCAACAGTCATACCAATAAAGACAGAGACTGAGAAGCAGGGTGGAATAAGGAACCTTATGCCAGTAAATATGGCCTTCTGGTGCACTCATGATGGCTTATAGTTGGCTGCTGCACTGTCTGGCTGCATTGTCTGACTGAACAATGACTGGATGGCCTTGCAGAAGGGGTGGGGGTTTGGTGTTGTAGAGATAACTTGATGACTCTCCAGAATGTTGATGAAAAAAGTTCTGACTCTGCCAAAAACCATCCTCTGGACATTTAGGTGGTTATAAACTACCCCCAACCGGTAAGGTTGGCATCTGTTGTCATTACCATCCAGGGCATGGGAAGGAATGACTTTGATGACCCCAGTGCAGAGCCAGAGATCCACCAAATCAGAGAGAGAATTGTTTGGCTGGAAAGACGCATAGGATGGTCCAAAGAGTGGATCGGTTTATTCCACGAGGTAAGGATGTTGAACTAAAGTGTTCTGCAGTGAAACTGGGCAAAGAGGTCTGCTTCAAAAGGAGGCTACCATTAGGCCTAGAGCCCTTATGCAGAAGCAAACTGAGGGGTGCCTTTTGAATCTGAGGGTCTGCAAGTGGCACCTTAAGGAGGCATTCTTTCCTGGAGGAAGGAAGATTCTTGTTTGGGCTGTAGCCACAATAAGATCAGGATACTCCAGATGATGTAAGGGCTTGAACAAGTCAAAAGTTTGAAGGAACTGAATAGTCTTTTGGACGTTGTCTGACAAATTGGTAGCAAAGGAATCCTTCAGCTAAAGGTCATCCAAGTATTCTGTGCCCTGTATCTTCAGAATGGCAAACACTTTTGTAAACAGTTGGGGTACAGAGGAGCCTGAATGGCAGTGCCACAAATTGGAGGTGCTTGTCTCCCACAGCAAAGCATATCAATTGTTGATGTAGGAATAAGATGGGATATTCAGGTAGTCAGCTTGTGCATCTACTGATGATCTGCTTGCAGATTAGATCTAGAGTTCCAGGACATCTCAGATCTAGACTGATGCAAAAGCCAACCCACCCCCTGGCTTCCGGCCAAGCGTGGCAGGCTTAGTGGGCCAGGGCTGGTGATGAAAGGAAGCACTAAGCCTTGATTTTGAAGCGGATGCCTTGGTAGAGCAAAAGAGCCCCTTTTGCTGAGCAGATGTAGTAGCCATGGGGTGTAAGGTACTTTTTATGGGGTAGGAGAACATTTCCTCCATTGACTTCCCTGATAAATGTATTAAGGGATTCCCCAAACTGGCATTTACCATCAAATGGCATGTGTAACAGGTGTCTCCTACAAGCAGGTTTAGCAGACCAAGTTTTTAACCACAAAAGCCTTCACATATGGACAGAAAGAATGGATATTCTAGAGACGTGACAAATTTCATTCTCTAGAGTGCCCACACAAAACAAGGCTAAGGGCATCAGATGCAACTGTTCCAAGATAACAGGTCATCATAGACAGGCTCATGTTCTCTATTCATCTGTTTTGGCCAATTAGCAACAGTCTGGCAAATAGACATGGCAGCATTAGCCAGTTGCAGGGCTGGACCTGCAAGTGCAAATGAGACTCTTTAGGAGGGTTTCATAAAGCCTATCAACAAAATCCTCAGGAGAACCTCTTCAATAGGAACTGAGGAAACATTCTCAATTGGTACTGTAAAGTGTTTATTGAGGACTACTGTGACAGCCCACTTCTTTTTGAATTCTTTTTCCATAGGATAAATCTCATCAAAAAGCTTAAGAGGAGTGAGTTTTCTTTCAGGGTTAGGACAGTCCTTATATAATTCCTATTCAATTTGTGCATGAATAAGAAATGTTTTTTTGTTTTTTTTTACCCACCTTATAGTGCCTATAGGGGCTTGTTTGTGCTGTGGAGACTCAGGTGCTATTAGGCAAAGATTAGTTCCCACTGCATTGATCAGTGAGTGCACCGTGGAGAGCAACTGGCAAGAAGCCACTGTGTGTATCTTTGAGGCTTCACCTACAATATCTGCATCCCCATGGCTCTCTTGTATGCTAAGACAGATTGGAAGGCTGCATCACAGATTCATGAACATGAAATTCATGATCCCCTGTAAACTGAAGGTTCTAAGATTGTTCTCAGAGTTTTCAGAATAATTCAGACATACAGTTGTGCTCATAAGTTTACATACTCTGACAGAATTTATGATTTCTCGGCCATTTTTGAGAGAATATGATAACACAAAAACTTTTCTTTCACTCATGGTTAGTGTTTGGCTGAAGCCATTTATTAATCAACTGTGTTTACTCTTTTTAAATCATAATGACAACAGAAACTACCCAAATGACCCTGATCAAAAGTTTACATACCCCAGTTCTTAATACCGTGTATTAAACCCTTTAACATCAATGACAGCTTGAAGTCTTTTGTGGTATTTGTGGATGAGACTCTTTACCTTCTCAGATGGTAAAGCTGCCCATTATTCTTGGCAAAAAAGCCTCCAGTTCCTGTAAATTCTTGGGCTGTCTTGCATGAACTGCACGTTTGAGATCTCCCCAGAGTGGCTCAATGATATTGAGGTCAGGAGACTGAGATGACCACTCCAGAACCTTCACTTTATTCTGCTGTAGCCAACGACAGGTCGACTTGGCCTTGTGTTTTGGATTATTGTTATGTTGGAATGTCCAAGTACGTCCCATGTGCAGCTTCCTGGCTGATGAATGCAAATGTTCCTCCAGTATTTTTTGATAACATACTGCATTCATCTTGCCATCAATTTAGACCAAATTTCCTGTGTTTTTGTAGCTCACACATCCCAAAACATCAATGATTCACCTCTATTTCTCACAGTAGGAATGGTGTACCTTTCATAATAGGCCTTGTTGACTCCTCTCCAAATGTAGTGTTTATGGTTGTGGCCGTAAAGCTCAATTTTGGTCTCATCACTCCCAATGATTTTGTGCCAGGTTTGAGACTTGTCTCTGTGCTGTTTGGCGTATTATAAGGGGGATACTATGTGGCATTTGCATAGTAATGGCTTTCTTCTGGCAACTCGACCATGCAGTCCATCTTTGTTCAAGAGCCTCCTTATTGTGCATCTTTTTCTTTGCATCCGGAACAATTTTCCAGGCAGTTGTGGCTGAAATTTTAAATGGTCTACCGAACTGTGGTTTGGCTTCAACAGAACCCCTCATTTTCCACTTCTTGATTAGAGTTTGAGCACTGCTGATTTGCATTCTCAATTCCTTGGATATCTTTTTATATCCCTTTCCTGTTTTATACAGTTCAACTACCTTTTCCCGCAGATCGTTTGACAATTCTTTTGCTGACAGATGCAAGGGTCTGTCAGGAGTCCAGAAACGCATTGACCTTTTATACACACACACACACACACATTAATTACAAGCAAACAGATCACAGGTGAGGATGGTTACCTTTAACCACATGCTGACCGAGCCATAGCCGAAAGATGGCTACAGCGTGGTCAGCTTATTCTGGGAGGGCGTCCATGGATGTCCTCCCAGAATCTTGCTCCGGTGCGCACCCGGAAATATTTGTGACTGCCGGATCCATCCATGGATTCGCATCCATGCTACTACAGTGCCTCAAAGTGTAATTAGATAGTCAGACTTGAAATTTATGCCCCTAGAATGCCTGCTGGTGCTCCCTGCATGTTGGGCCTCTGTATCTGGCCATGTTGTGTAAAAGTCTCACACATGTGGTATCGCCATACTCAGGAGGAGTAGCAGAATGTATTTTGGGGTGTAATTTGTGGTATGCATATGCTGTGTGTGAAAAATAACCTGATAATATGACAATTTTGTGAAAAAAAAAGAAAATAACTTGATATTGCAAAGAATTGTGGGAAAAAATTACAACTTCAAAAACCTCAATATGCCTCTTTTTAAATACCTTGGAATTTCCACTTTCCAAAAAGGGGTCATTTGGGGGGTATTTGTACTTTCCTGGCATGTTAGGGTCTCAAGAAATGAGATAGGCCATCAGTACTTCAGGTGTGAACAGATGTGATCAATTTTCAGAGATTGGCACCATAGCTTGAAGACTCTATAACTTTCCCACCGACCAAATAATATGCACCAATTTTGATTATTTTAACCAAACATATGTAGCAGTATACATTTTGGCCAAAATTTATGAAGAAAAATTACTAATTTTCTAAATTGTAACAGAAACAAAGAACATTTTTTTTTTTTTTTTTTTTACAGAATTTTCAGGATTTTTTGAGTTATAGCGGTGACTAAATACCACCATTAGAAAGCTCTATTTTTGTGTGAAAAAAAGGACAAAAATTTCAAATGGGTACAGTGTTGCATGACTGAGTGTCATTCAAAGTGTGAGAGCACCGAAAGCTGAAAATTGGTCTGGTTAGGAAGGGGGTTTAAGTGCCCAGTGGTCAAGTGGTAAATAGCCATTGAAACCCCTTTGTGTCATTCTGTGTGCATGTTATCAGGCCAAAATCACCAGGGTATGTAAACTTTTGATCAGGGTCATTTGGGTAGTTTCGGTTGTCATTATGATTTAAAAAGAGTAAACACAGTTGATTGATAATAAATGGCTTCAGCCAAACACTAACCATGAGTGAAAGAAAAGTTTTTGTGTTATTCATATTCTCTGAAAAATGGCCAAGAAATCATAAATTCTGCCAGGGTATGTAAACTTATGAGCACAACTGTAGTGGCAGAAACATCTTTTGGCAGATAGGCCACATTATGTGTGCCTGAAAGGGAGCTAGAATCGCATGAGGGGAGCAATGTCATAATAGGACATTGCCCCAGGACAAGGGAACAGCTATCACCTTGAGTGGTGGTTTTTGAGTTCCTGTAAGCCATCAGCAGAGCCCATGTTATTCAGTCAAATTGTCCCAGCTCCTTTACGCCTGTGCTAAAGTGAAGTACTCAAGGAATGGATGAGGAAGGGTTTGGGGTTTTGCACAGCAGCTGCGATAACCAAGTTGCTGGCCATGCAGGTTCTTGGCTGACATGGTAGGTGAAAGTGCTTCAGTCAGAAGTTATGTTGCAATTACATCACCATACTGAGACAATGGGTGGATGAAAAACAAAAAAACACCAAATTGGAATTAAAATGGAACTTTTAGTCGGAAAATTAAGTTCTGCTAGATCACTTCAGGATGGCCCCCTTTGCAGGTATAGCTATGTAAAACGAAGTGCATATATGGTTTAAAATCCAGTAATACACTGTCCCACTCTGCTCTCTATTTTTAGGCACTGTGCCAAAAAACAGAGCCACTAGAGGTTGATCTGCTCACAGCCTAAAAATATACTGCTGGTCAGGGGATTCAGGCTTCAGCAAAATGGCAGCCTCTGGCTGAAACAGGAACAATGCTGGAGACAATTTACAGCACACACTAATTTTGGTAGCATAATTATTAATGTAGAATGTATGTTTCTTGTTAACCACTTCAGCCCCGGAAGAATTTACCCCCTTCCGACTGGGCCATTTTTTGCGATACTGCGCTGCGTCGCTTTAACTGACAATTGCACGGTCGTGCGACGCTATACCCAAACAAAATTGATGTCCTTTTTTCCCATGAATAGAGCTTTCTTTTGGTGGTATTTGATCACCTCTGCAGTTTTTATTTTATGTGCCATAAACAAAAAAAAGACAGACTATTGTGAAAAAAAGCAACAGATCGGACACTTTTGACACCATTTTAGGACCACTGACATTTATACAGTGATCAGTGCTATAAATAGCCACTGATTACTGTATAAATGTCATTGGCGGGAAAGGGGTTAACACTAGGGGGCGATCAAGGTGTTAATTGTGTTACCTAGGGAGTAATTCTAACTGTGGGGGAATGGGACTGCCTGGGTGAGACTGATCGTTGTTCCTAAGCATTAAGAACAACGGATCGCTCTCCTCACCCCTGACAGAACGGAGATCTGTCTCTTTACATTGAGAGATCTCCATTCTCTCCTTCTCAGGAGCAATTGCTAGTAGCCTACGGCCATCAGGGCCGCTGGTCGGGCGCACAAGCTCCTACGTCACGCCGCAGGCCCACAAGCTTGCCGGCGGCGGCGCGTGTGCGTGCCCTACACTCCTTAAAGTGCCTGCCGTACAGCTACCGCGATTCACGCAGGAGTGCCATTGTGCCGCCGGCAATCAATGGTAGGCGGTTGGCAAGCTCTTAAAGAACATTATTTTTTATCAAGTTGTTATGGGTAATGTTTCCCTTTAAGTAGAAATACTTTTAGGCAGAGACAAGTATATTGGGGAGTAACACTATAATGTGAATAACTTCCCATTCCTGTGCCACTTGTACAGTATATACTAAGTGCTGTGGAATGTGTTTAGCCAAGAAAAATCCAAAGAACAGGGAAATCCTGTCTTACCTTGTCCATGTCGCTGGGCTTGTTAAGAGTCCAAGTTTCACCTTCCGAAGTGGGCATACTCCCAAAGAGTTCTTCAGGGTCTGGGAACCATAGAGATGGACCATGCTCTAGACCCGAAAAGCACCCGGTGGCTAACTACACTTGCTGAAACAATTTGTTAAGGTGAGAGCCTACAGCGGGATCCAGTCCCTAAAGCAAACAATGCAGACCTAGACATAGTGGGGTCAGAGTACAGACACTAAGTCAGAGATCTTCAAACTACGGCCCTCCAGCTGTTGCGTAACTACACATCCCATGAGGCATTGTAAAACTCTGAGATTCACAGACATAACTAGGCATGATGGCAATTGTAGTTGCATAACAACTTTAGGGCCATAGTTTGATGACCCCTGCACTAAGTGATACCAACAAAACTGAGATCTCAGGGATTGGATAGGGTTATATGAACATACCCTAGGGCAGTAATGGTGAACATTGGCACTCCAGATGTCTTGCAATTACATTTCCCATGATGCTCAACTACACTGCAGAGTGCAAGAGCATCATGGGAAATGGTAGTTCAAAAACATCTGGAGTGCCAAGGTTTGCCATCACTGCCCTAGGAGGTGACCCTAGAGAGTTCTTGCCAGTGTCCAATCATCTGAAAGTAGCCTGCATATAATCCATGGTCCATTACTACAAGCCCTGTGCCCTGTACAGTATGTTTAAGATAAACCAGTTTTACATTTTTCCCCTGATTTATGATGGCAACAACTTAAGACCATATGTATCAGGCTAAAGGTATCCGCACAAGTCCTTTCTGGACTGTTGGCACCCACACCAATCAATCCCCCCCCCCCAATCTGTCTCGGCAGGCACAGCGCAGTCCTGCTGTTCCTGCACTTCTGTGCCCACTGGAGAAGAAGGCTGTGCTCCCTGTGTGTGGCCAAAGTGGAAGTGGCTTATTGCCAGTGCAAAACAATGCTGAGCCTTGGGTGGCCTGGACATGAGATCCAAACCTATATCGATACCGGAACGTGGGAACCGTGGAAGACCTTTACCTGGCCTGCCTCCCCTACTGGCCTCTGGATTCCCTCTACTGGATGCTGGTGAGTCACTTAACCCTTGCTGTGGTAAAATCCCCCCCATCCTTGCTCTGTGCCTGGATTCCTGTGCCAAGAACTTACCCTTCTTGTGCCAGAATACACAAGGCTGTTTAGCGCACATGAATGATTCTTAGGTGTATTAAATGTCTTTGTAAAAGTCCATGGGTTTAATAGCCAATAATAGAAGGCATGTCCATCAGGGAATGGAGTCACGGGAATGGGAAATAAAGTCAACACATCAGGACGAGCCTTCTAGTAGAGAGTACAAGCGGTCTTCAAAGAACATGTAAAATAGAAAGTACAGAGGCACTTCTGATTGTAGACTGTTAACTGATTTATTAAATAAAGGCATGAAAATACACTCACTTTTTTTGATAAAAGCCTGATCCCCGCATGCTCCAAAACACGTCGCAATCACATCCTGTGATGTCATCACGCCTGATGCTGCGCCTCACCAGTACTCCAACCCTCATTCCTAGTCCTCCCTCACCATCCAGCCAGCTAAGAATCCAACAGAGTGGTGGCAGACCATCCGCAGCGCAAGCGCCTGACTTCCTTAACACCAAGCATGAACGGCTGATGAGCCTGATTACACATCACAAAATATAAGTGTATTTTAACACCTTTTAAAAAATAAATCAGTTAACAGTCTACACTCAGAGGCGCCTCTGTATTTTCTATTTTGTTGTGCCAGAATCCTACCCATCCGTGCCCTGTGCCTGGATTGCTGCCTGTGCTAAGGACTCTCACTATTAGTAGCTGGCAGTAAAGTCAGAGTAGGATTACTGCCAGCTCCTCTGTTATATCAAGTTATACTACAGAGTCTAAATGTTTGAGTAAAATGATGCTGCTAAATACCTTCTTAAAGATCCTCTCTGTGCAGTAATGTGACCTCCCGCCGCTCTCCTCGCAAAGCGGTCACGTGAACTCCCGGCTGAAATCAGAGGTGGATCTCAGCCCCACCTTCTGTAGCCCTTAGATTGGAGGGGGAGAGCGGTGGGATGTCATGTGACCGCACAGAGGCGATGTGAAATAAGGTATTTATTGGCATAATTTTAAACAAACATTTAGACTGTGTAGTATACCTTGGTATAACAGAGGGGCTGGCAGTAGTTCTACTCTGACTTTAAGCCTGCTGTGCCATACCCTGCTCAGATCACTGCTGTGTGCTGGTCTGAACCTGTCATCCCAGATCTGATTTTCTGTCTGTGCCCAGACGAACCTTGTGAACCTACCATTACCCAACCCTCTGTCAGCCTAAACCCTTGATACAGAACCTTTTGATCATTCCTGCTCTCTGCATGTGTTCTGTTCCACCTGCACTCAGTTGCATAAACCCTTACATATAATGAAGTGACAAGCTTTAGGTGATACACAGGGATAAAACAAATTTTCCTATACAAGTTGTACCTGTTCATCTGAAGCTATCTCTCCTGTACAGCCTTCTAAAACACACACAAAAGATTTTTCTC
Source organism: Aquarana catesbeiana (assembly GCF_042186555.1). NCBI lineage: Eukaryota > Metazoa > Chordata > Amphibia > Anura > Ranidae > Aquarana > Aquarana catesbeiana. Next base: position 672,449,934 of record NC_133324.1, on the reverse strand, counting down.
AGCTTTAGCAGGCATGGGGTGGGGATCTGATGTCACACACTGCACAGAATAGAGAGATCAGTGTAACCTGAGCCCTGTGGAGGGAAAGGACACCCCCCCCCCCATCACAGAATAATAGGGAAAAATGCACAGCAGAGGTTGTCAATCTCAGGTTTTAAAAGATTGGTTTTGAGAGAGTGGCACCCATACTGATATGTTAGTTAGTGATGCAGAGGGACTGAGGGGGGTAAGCTGAGGAGATATTGGAAGCCATAGGATCAACATACTGAGGGAGGAAATACAAGTTGTAGGGGACACCAAAGGTGCACTAATTTAGGTAGGAGAACCAGGAAAAAAAAAATCTCTTGAGACCAAAGGAGTTGAGTTTTTTTGAGGAGCGGGTGGTCTACTTTATCAAGCAGAAAAGATCTAAGAGTATGAGTACAGAGTAGTGGTCATTGGTTTAGCAGTAAGTAATTTATAAATTTTAGTAGGACAGTTTCAGTGGAGTGTTGCGAGAAGAAGCCAGACTAAGAGTCAAGGTGGTTATCAGTGAGGTAGCTGTTTAGATAGTTGTAGACAAGGTGTTCAAGAAGTTTGGCGGTAGACAGGTGCAAGGGGATGGGTCTTAAGTTTTTCCAACTGGTGGCATCCAGCAAGGGCTTTTAAGTATGGGGAAACCATTAAGTATTTGACTCTTCTGGTGTTCACAGTTTTCGAAGGTTGTAGTAGTTAGGTCCCAATTCTGCATGTGGTGAGGGAAACAAGTATAAAATGGCAATTTCAGGATGTGTGAATTTTGCTGGTTCTAGGGATGGGGGTTGAAGAAAGAAAGAGTATTAAACTGATAAGATTGTGATGAATGGAAAATTCTTGATGGGAGAGTTTGCATGATGTGCAGAGGTGGGAGAAATAAAAGGTCAAGGGTGTTGCCATCAGAGCGGGTAGAAGTATGTGTCTAGTGCGTTCAGTCTAAAGAAGAGGCAAGATTAAGTAGTAGAGAGATTGCTGGGGTGTTAACATCAACCTAAATGTTAAAGTATAGGATAGCCAGAAGTGGTCATGGGACTGTGACACTGGTCCAGGAGGCGAATACAGTGAGCTTAAAAAAAAAGAACAGAACAGAGAGGGAAATGGAGGAATTTGAAAGTTGCTTTGTGACAAAAAGGAGTCCAACTCCACCTCCCTTTTGTGGACTGGTTCCGGGTGAGCGAGGCCACCATGGGGGAAGACATCTAGTAAGGCAGAGCCACATCCGATTGCTGAAACTAGGCTTTAGTAGATGCAAATCGGTCAGAGCAGTTGGCCATAAAAAGGTTGACAGAGAGGAGCTTGTTACAGACTTAGCTGGCATTCCAGAGGTCACTTGTAAAGGAAGGGGTACTGCATCTTGGAAGCAGGGGAATTGATGGTAAAGGGCCATGGTTAGGGTAGATAACCCCAGATCTTAGAAGCAGGAGAGTAAGGGAGGCAAGATGGGAATGTCTTGGTGTACTGCTGTAGAGTGGGAGGTGAAGTGTGCAATAATATGGAGATGGCAGAAGTTTAGGTGAAATGTGTAGATTTTGAGGTGGAGAGGGAGGGTAAAGGAGGAGAGACGGCGCAATAGTGAGCAGAAAAGTTACATAGGTTAAAAAAAAAAAGGACATAAGTCAATCCAATTTAACCTATAGAAAAAAAAAAATAGTCAAAAAACCTCCATATGCAGAATTCTATACCCACAGGCATAGGCGTCGCCAGGGGGTGGCTTTCGACGGTGTAGCCCCGAATCTGGAGCCCATAGCCCCAAGTCTCCCCCTTTCTTCCCGCTGTGTTTCTCTCTCTCTCGTTTTTTTCCACTTCCTGCTCTTCTCTTCTCACATCACTCACGCTGCCCACATCTACTCCTCCTCCCCACCTCCCTCGATTGGATGTAGTCTGCCTCGATGGGTGGGGCCAGAAGGCATCATTTATTTCTATGACATCGGCGGCCCCGGCAATGCAGCGTCCTCTGTTGCTTGGTCACCGCCCGCGCATCACGCACGGGCGGCCAGCGATGACTGCGCAGCCCATACGGGCGCGACCTGGCGTCGACATTATGCAGTTCCATGGCATTGGCGGCCCCCGGCACTACAGCGTCCCTGATGCCTGGTTACCGCCGCCGCATCACGCATGCATTTAATAAAACGAATGCTTCCCTGCACTAGCTCCGATTGACATCTAGATTGTGCGATCAATAGTTGTTACCTAGCAATGGGCCCGTCCCTAAAATGACTCAGGATCCACAATACCAAATTTCATATGACAAAATTCAGGTAATGTCAGTGGTTTCTTATGTTAACCAGTAATTTACCTATGTTTGCTGATCTGTTTTAATTATGCTAACCATTTATTAAGCTAATTTTTTGAGTCTTTTTTGGCGGGATTTGTGACGTCATACCTCTTTGGGGGGGAGGAGCTTTGGGTTTTCTTTATTTTCTGATTGGTTGATGGTTATTTAAATTCTCTCCACGGTTATTTCACGTTTATCACATGCCTGACGAAGGGGTCCTGCTTGACGCCGAAACATTGCACCTTTCTGTGTTGTGATCATGCAATGAACTAAACCATTTGGATGGCACCTTGTGCTGATCCTTGGTGTGCTGGTAAATATCTACGCCGAGTCTCAGCGGGTCGCGGCTATGGTGGGCGGGCTGCATTAGAGGTGTAGGAGCGAGAGACGAGCGGGCGAAAGAGTAGAGATGACATCACAGTCAGACCACTTCAATGTGGGAGGGATGTACGGCGGGGAGCAGAGAGATGACATCATCTCTCACTGCCCGCCACACATCAGCGCTTTTCTGCCCTCACAGCGCAGGCCTCTTCAATGTCGGTGGTGCGGCGGAGAGCAGAGAGATTACATCACCTCTCACCCCCCCCGCATCTCCGCTTTCCTGCCCTCACTAAATCAACCAGTGCTGCCAGCCTGCCACCAATGCAGGGACAATGCACATTTGGTGGCACTGGCTGGCATGGCAAGTAACAACCTAGATCTAGTGGCAGGTGACGTGGCAAGTGACAATCTGCTTATGGTGGCAGGTGATGTGGTAAGTGACAGTCTGCAAATGGTGGCAGGTGATATGGCAAGTGACAATCTGCAAATGGTGGCAGGTGATGTGGCAATCTGCAAATGGTGGCAGGTGATGTGGCAAGTGACAATCCACATCTAGTGGCAGGTGACAGTGGCAAGTTAAAAAGCTGCATCTGGTGGCAGGAGATGTGGCAAGTGACACGCCCAGGGCTCCTACTGATTCTGCATTATGGCGAGTTGAACCGCTTAATTATATATTAAAATGTAACAATAGAAACAATGCGCTTCGATCACCCTGACACCATATCAACCATGGTTGATATGCACATTTGGTGGCACTGGCTGGCATGGCAAGTAACAACCTACATCTAGTGGCAGGTGACGTGGCAAGTGACAATCTGCTTATGGTGGCAGGTGATGTGGCAAGTGACAGTCTGCAAATGGTGGCAGGTGATATGGCAAATGACAATCTGCAAATGGTGTCAAGTGACGTGGCAATCTGCAAATGGTGGCAGGTGATGTGGCAATCTGCAAATGGTGGCAGGTGATGTGGCAAGTGACAATCCACATCTAGTGGCAGGTGACATGGCAAGTGACAATCAGCTTATGGTGGCAGGTGATGTGGCAAGTAACAGTCTGCAAATGGTGGCAGGTGATATGGCAAGTGACAATCTGCAAATGGTGTCAAGTGACGTGGCAATCTGCAAATGGTGGCAGGTGATGTGGCAATCTGCATCTGGTGACAGGCGATGGTGGCAAGTGACACGCTGCATCTGGTGGCAGGAGATGTGGCAAGTGACACGCCCAGGGCTCCTACTGATTCTGCATTATGGTGAGTTGAACCGCTTAATTATATATTAAAATGTAACAATAGAAACAATGCGCTTCGATCACCCTGACACCATATCAACCATGGTGCCATGATGATTGAAACACCAACACCAGCCTTTGCCCGCGAAAAATTGCTTACCATCGGCGTCCCCCCACCCCCCCCCCCCGGTCTGCAAAAAGGTTGGTGACCGCTGCTATGGGCTCTACAGGTAATCCAGAGGAAGTCAAAAAACACTCTATAAAACTTCGCTAGTGAAAGCATATTGAAGGGTGCCAAGAATGGGATGCAGACTGTGAAAAAAAGTATACGGAAGAATAAAGGCCCATTTGCATACTTTTTGAAGTGGAGTGTGGTTGTTTGTAGTGTTTTCTTGGTTGTGCCTAGTCAAAGTGTTGACTAGGCACCACACACTTATACAGACACTTTTAGTAAGAATGCCTATGCTGCTTACATGAGTTGAAGTACAATGCAAATTTATACTCAAATGTGGTGGGAGTGTTTGGTAATTAATCAGAGGTAATAAAAAAGACACATGGTTGTTAGTGAAAGGTTTCCACACTAAACAGGACCGAGACATTAAGGTCAGTTCTTGATTAGGCAAAAAGGCAGATGTCTCAAAATAGACATTTTGCAGCAGTTATAATGAACAATAGCAAGACAAATGCATTTTCATTCATATGAAAAATGGTTACCTGTAGGGGCAGAGCAGAGAACACACGATAATTGATAAGAGGATGATGAGGCGGGTAGATGGTGTTGTGTTAAAAGTTCCACATATTTATGCAGGAAGGGCGTTTTTGGCAAGAATGTCTATGCCTGCCCCTTGCTATGAGCTCACCCACTGCTGTGAGATAAAGCATACTGTGCATGCACACAGGTTAGGAGAACAAACGCTTGTTCCTGTTAATGTTCAATGGTTGGAGCATCCTAGCTTCGGGACTGGGTGAGGCAAAGCTATCTGTAGGAGTTTCTGGCCAGGCTACAGGAATGGATGCCAATGGTCACAGGTATGGCAGTTATATTAATAAACATTTTAAAAAGCTGCACAGTTTTCCCTTATCTAATGAGTCCCCTTGACTGTATAGACAATTTTCTTTTAAAGGTAAAAATAATGAGGAAAGTAAGCTTTGCAGTAAAATGCAAGGTTTGCTTATAATGTCTTTGCTCTCTCTTGTTGTAAAGGTACCCGTAAATAAAACAGAGTATATACTTATGTCTGTCATGAGTATATGCTCTTGCAATGGACTGGAGAGTCTTCTCATGAGATTTGGGCTGCTCTGCATTCCCAGTAATATCCCTGGAGGGATATCGATGTCACGCCCAGGGATGTGAAAGATGAAAGTAGGGCAAGTATAAATCTTTATAGGGACCTTTTGAACATTGGTGATTTTGGAGATTTTTACAGAATGCAGAAAGTGCAGTGTACTGCAAGGTCCGCTTTAAGTAATACAACTCTGTTTTGTCCTTGCTCCCAACCTGACACTTAATGATTGTTTAATGAATACATACATGTATGAACTGATGATTTACAGTGGGGACGGAAAGTATTCAGACCCCCTTAAAATTTTCACTTTTTGTTATATTGCAGCCATTTGCTAAAATCATTTAAGTTCATTTTTTTTCCTCATCAATGTACACACAGCACCCCATATTGACAGAAAAACACAGAATTGTTGACATTGTTGCAGATTTATTAAAAAAAGAAAAACTGAAATATCACATGGTCCTAAGTATTCAGACCCTTTGCTCAGTATTTAGTAGAAGCACCCTTTTGATCTAATACAGCCATGAGTCTTTTTGGGAAAGATGCAACAAGTTTTTCACACTTGGATTTGGGGATCCTCTGCCATTCCTCCTTGCAGATGCTCTCCAGTTCTGTCGGGTTGGATGATAAACATTGGTGGACAGCCATTTTTAGGTCTCTCCAGAGATGCTCAATTGGGTTTAAGTCAGGGCTCTGGCTGGGCCATTCAAGAACAGTCATGGAGTTGTTGTGAAGCCACTCCTTTGTTATTTTAGCTGTGTGCTTAGGATAATTGTCTTGTTGGAAAGTAAACCTTCGGCGCAGTCTGAGGTCCTGAGTACTCTGGAGAAGATTTTCGTCCAGGATATCCCTGTACTTGGCCGCATTCATCTTTCCCTCGATTGCAACCAGTTGTCCTGTCCCTGCAGCTGAAAAACACCCCCACAGGATGATGCTGCCACCACCATGCTTCACTGTTGGGACTGTATTGGACAGGTGATGAGCAGTGCCTGGTTTTCTCCACACATACCGCTTAGAATTAAGGCCAAAAAGTTCTGAGGAGAGGCTTCCGTCGGGCCACTCTGCCATAAAGCTCCGACTGGTGGAGGGCTGCAGTGATGGTTGACTTTCTACAACTTTCTCCCATCTCCCGACTGCATCTCTGGAGCTCAGCCACAGTAATCTTTGGGTTCTTCTTTACCTCTCTCACCAAGGCTCTTCTCCCCCGATAGCTCAGTTTGGCTGGACGGCCAGCTCTAGGAAGGGTTCTGGTCGTCCCAAACGTCTTCCATTTAAGGATTATGGAGGCCTCTGTGCTCTTAGGAACCTTAAGTGCAGCAGAAATTGTTTCGTAACCTTGGCCAGATCTGTGCCTTGGAAAAATATTTTTAAATCTTGTGACGTGATAATGGTATATTGCAACCCACGTGAAGAATAAAAATGTGGCGCTATTCTAATCACTCTTTCCGTAGTATTACCATTGCTAGTGAATAACCTAATCTAATAACCCCTTTGTTAAAGGTGTGTAAATCAAACAAATAGTGGCGAAAAATAATAATAATAAAAATAATAAAAATACATAGAAAATAACAAAGCAAAAAAACAAAAACACACCAAAACGCAATATAATGACTTCAGTGACTCAGTGATATTACTAAAAAACGCAGGTGTGTCAATCCTATAATTAAGTGTGTGACTGATCAATATACACACTCAGCATGAACTTCGTGACTAAATAACATAAAAGTTCAACAATAGGTGCACATATGTGAAACAGAGAAAGTCCGTGATAAAGATGCAAAATAAATGATGTCACAGCAAATCTTGGAAGTTCCTGAGATAAACTTGAACTCTCCACCACACCTCTGTGTTCAGTGTTCCCTCTCCCAATAGACAGTCTCTTACCAACTCTGTATGCCTCCACTTTCGTATGAGGCTAGCAAGCATAAGATTATCCAGGCAATCAGAAGGGGTTAAATGTATTCCATTCAGGGACTCGTTCCATATGCAAATGAGAAAGAACTCCCAATAGTGTGATAACGTAAAAACTTTAATATACACACTTCAAAATACACTTCAAAAGATGCACTCACATTGTGTCAACTTTATAACAGCACATCAATAAACTCCACGGCAATCTGTACACAGCAATCTCAACACAGCAACCTGGGTGGTCTATCCTAAGGCTTTCACATAGGGTGTGTGGTCACGGAGGACCTAAATGTCAATAGCGTGTATAAGGGTCTATCTCACCCTCTCCTCGCTCGCTCTTCCAATAAATCCTCCGTCTCCCCTGACAAGCGAACCGCAGTGCCTTGCTCTCTTATGTCACACAGTCTCTGGTGTTTATCCTTCTCTCGGCCTTGCCCCCGACATGTTTCGCTACAACTGTAGCTTATTCATGGGATAGGCCGCTTAGATTGTCAATCTACTTATATACCCTCCCTCCTCTCTGTCTAACTAGGGGGATCTCAGTGCGCATGCGCGTCCCGCGTGTCCCGCGCATGCGCAGTTAGAGTGTCCCCATGCGCGCGAACCGCAGCTATATGCAGCTGTCTGTTTATCCTACCATGTTATTCTCAGCAGCGGCTTCAAGATACTGATATCCCACTGCTCATTTACCATGGATATGGGAATCCCACAGCCCTATGACTGTTTCAATGTTTTAATGAGTGTCCTGGAATGTATCTCAGAGCGCTTTATGCGCTTAATACTAACAAAAACTATATAAAATAGGAGTGTTTTGTTCCCCCTCCATTAAACAGAGGGATCCAGAGCTCCTCATATTTATTTGTTAATACTCTCATTAGTTTGTAATAATCAATGTCCTCATTAATACACGTCAAAAAGAGGTGTATGACCATACATTAAAAATCTGTACTCTAGAAATTAAAACTAAAATTAAATACAAAAATGTAATATATAAAATTATATAAAATGGAAGAATACGCGTGGCTGTACTCAAAACTAAAATAAACACAAACTAGATGTATCTGATGTTACTACATCTACCTCTATTAATATCAATCATATATGACTAATTTCAAGCATATTATTACACTGCTCCAAAACATTATGCCTAAAACAAAGTCGAATATCTGTAACTATATCACATTTCTCTATATTAAGATATCTATATTCCATATTCACATATGGGGAATATAAACAATCCTAATCCCTCCATTATTGCTAATTGGCGTAGTCATAACTCGAAATTTTAGTCCGATTCCCTCCAAAGGATATTGAAATTCAAATCTGGGACATATAAACAATATGTAAAAACTATATGAAAAATATATAAAAATACAAAAACTGAGCAGTCTAATATCAGACTACACGTTACCATACTGCTAGAAAAGTCCTGTATACATCTTATAACAAAGTAACCATATACTCTACAGGGTGTTTGAATACAACTCTAGGGTATATGGGGGAACGATCTAGGTACCATTTTACATGGTGGCAAGGATTAATGTACCAATCTTATACCCGAGGGGATTTGCCTGCTCCGCTAAAAATCGTTAATAAAGCAATTGAGGTCCAGTTCAATGTTGAGCCCCCTCGGAGTGAGGCTTTTAAACAGGAATATCCATTCCGTTTCACGGCGTGACAAATCCCTCACTCTGTTCGAGCCTCTCCAGGAGGGGTGTACCACCTCTAAGCCACAAAATTGTAGCAAGGATGGGTCCCGTTGATGTTTCACCCTAAAATGCATAGACACACTATGATACTTGTACCCATTTCTTATGTTGGTCAGGTGTTCACTGATCCGGATCTTTAGTTGTCTTTTCGTTCTACCAACATAATACAAGCCACAAGGGCACCACATGAGATATACAACATGTGTGGTGGTGCACGTGCTAAATTCCTTGATCTCAAACCTATCCCCCTCTCTGTTGGTGACAGTGGTGACACCTCTATTCCTAACCCTTACTGTCTTACAGCAGACACACTTCCCACAGCAGTAAAAACCTTTAAAATTAAAGGACAAAGATCTTGAATCTGGTGGATCAAGGATTTTTTTCACTATTCGGTCTCCTATACTCGGGGCTCTCCTATATATAAACCTCGGCTGAGATGATAAGATATCTCCTAGATGTTTATCTCTACATAGAATATGCCAGTATTTCCTAAAGATATGCTCAATGTCCTTATACTGGCAATGAAACCCGGATATAAAGCTTAATTGGTGTCTGGTTTCCTCATTTTGTACCTCTTTTTCTTTCAAACATTCCTCTCTAGGAGTTTCAGCAATTTCCTGTATTATTTCAGCCAATCTATCTTCCTTATAGCCCTTCTGAATAAATTTCTCCTTCAGGATGTCTGATTGAGTTAGGAAATCCTCCTTCTGTGCCTTGCCACAATTCTGTCCCTGAGCTCTTCAGTCAGTTACTTTGACTTCATGATTCTCATTTGCTCTGACATGCACAGTGAGCTGTAAGGTCTTATATAGACAGGTGTGTGGCTTTCCTAATCATATCCAATCAGTATAATCAAACACAGCTGGACTCAAATGAAGGTGTAGAACCATCTCAAGGATAATCAGAAGAAATGGACAGCACCTGAGTTAAATATATGAGTGTCACAGCAAAGGGTCTGAATACTTAGGACCATGTGATATTTCAGTTTTTCTTTTTTAATAAGTCTGCAAAAATGTCAACAATTCTGTGATTTTCTGTCAGTATGGGGTGCTGTGTGTACAATAATGAGGAAAAAAAATGAACTTAAATTATTTTAGCAAATGGCTGCAATATAACAAAAAGTGAAAAATTTAAGGGGGTCTGAATACTTTCCGTCCCCACTGTATGTTTGTCACCTAAATTTGGATTAATGAGAATAGGCAAAATTGCTTAGAACAAGAATTGTGTAGCCCAAAGCAAGCCATCTTGCCCCTTTAAATTGCATTGATCATAAAAAGCAGCACCGCCTGTGTAGTAAAGGGGAAAAATCCTTTTAATTCTGCAGTCATCAGTAATGAATACACCCAGTACTTTAACATAAATGTAAACTTTATTGTTTGTTACAATAGTAAATTGCAAGATCTTCTCATTTCATTCTTAAAATTAAGTCAAAATGCTTCATGACTTTACACGTCCTTTTTTTTATTTATTTCCCATAATTGAGATGCTAAGTAGCCTCTGCCATTTATAGATCAGGAAACTAATTAAAAAAAAAAAAAAAAAAGAAGAAGCAGCATGGATGGCAGCACCATTTAAAGCTAAAAAAAAATCCCTTGTGTTGTACTTCTTCCGTAAATGAAAGAAACATTTTTTATTTTTAAGTAGCTAGGAAATGTGCTCCTATATACCACAGGGTTGTACAATGATGACTGCAAGTTCCTACAGGGTTGCATTTACAGTAAGTCTTAACTGTACTCTGACGCAAGACAGCAGCCTCTAACCCTTCTTCTCTAATCTGCTAATATATTAATCTAGCTAACTAATACAATTAAGAAGACTACATCAAAACATTTAACATCAAGTTACAATAAGTGCTTCCTTGAAATACTAGGAAATTGTACATGTATTTGGCTTCTTCAGACTTGGTTATAACAGACAAAACACTCTATGAGTTTCTGAAGAATATGGCTTGAAACAAAGTAAGTTTGATTTCAGACCCAGGTACAGTAAGTACCCATTGGCATTTTTTTAACCTGTCTTCAATGCACACAAAACATAGAAAAATACAAGAGTGTGAAGTAAGACAAGTCCCTTGGAATATGGGAGATTGTTACAGGAATTGTTATTCTCCTCTCAGATTTATTGAAAAAGAAATAGTAAAGATCTGGTGTGTTATGTTATCTGTGTGGACCAGAAGAGGGCACTTTAATCAACTCTGTACTGCTTCATAAGCAAATACATAAAGCACAGTGTTACCGAACTCACACACACAGCCCTGCAGTAGTAGTCAGATAAGGAAACCGCTCTCAAAAAATAGAAAACAAGAACTATTCGGCATTATAGGAACCAGGCTTTTGTCATGGACTCTGAGTAAAACATTCAGATAACACCTTCAACCTTCTTCTCTTTTCATCCCTTCTAGCAGGTAGTTCAGCAAGTGATGAGGCTTTGATACGTGTGTTGTCCAGGTGCACAAGTCCACTGTGAGACACACCAGATATAAGATATGTAAAATGATTACAGTCTAGATTTAATACTGTTGTAACCAGCTTGGGCAGATGGTTTAATTTGCATATTGATAGGAACCACACCTGTACACATTACAGCATCCTAGGTGTAAAATCCAGAACGCAAAAGATTATAAACCTTAGCCAGAAGACTGGATTTATATTCCTGTGTATACCTTGTCTCATTCTTGAAATAGGTCAGTAACAGATTACGGGCAGTAGTAAAACACCAGAGTTTGCACTGAAGAACATAGCAATAGCCTTTTTTCCAAAGGACTTGTTAAAGTGGGCTGATGTTACAGACCAATTTCCGTTCCTTCGACATACTCGGAGTGCTTGGCGCACTGATCAGCTTCACGTTTTAAGACAAGAATTAAATAAACTATTACAAATTCACTTTAGTTGTCGCTAGGATCTAAGTGCTTGAGATATGGTTTTCTTTGTGCCGTTAAAATATTTGCTCACTCCCAATTCTGTTTTGTTTGTATTCATCTTCTCTTAATTTTTGATGACCCTGAGCTATGACTTGGCATTAAGTTTCACCATTAGTCAGCCTTGGCAGCTTTCCTTGTTTTGGTCATATAGGCTTCAAAGAAGAAGCGGCAGAAAAGCACAAAGTAGCTGAGGTACATGATGGAGGACCACACAATATTTTGTACGTGGGATGGGCACTGTCCTTGTTGCATCCAAGCAAAGACCAGGTAATTCACCACACACCCAATAAGCATCTGAGTGATCTGGGATAAAGTGATCATCATGGCAAACTTTCGCGACACTCTAAAGCCAGCGGCTCGCAAGGCATAGTAAGAATACATAACTGCGTGTACTCCGTAGTTCATGGTCATAAACCACCCGCCGCCGGCCACCATGTCTTTATATGAATACCATGAATACAGCAACACTGTTATATGGTGGTACCAGTGCAGGAAGATGAGCTTCTGTTTCCTAAGGATGATAAAAATGGTGTCCCCTGAAAGACAAGCACAGAAATAACATATGAGAATTGTATTTTAGGCACACACTGTACATTCAAGTTTCTGCATACTAGATTTTAGGTGCACCCAGAGATCGTAACAGTTAGTCACTGTAGGAGATGAGCAGCTTTGTACCCTACTCAGGAAACTATGCATATTAACTGAAGTCACTTGCCGACAGTGGGGGACATTTACTAAAACTGGCACACAGTATCTGGTGCAGCTGTGCAGGGTAACCAATTAGCTTCTAACTTCAGCTTGTTCAATTTAGCTTTGACAATACACTCTAGAAGCTGATTGGTTACTATGCATATCTTCACCAGATTCTTTGTGCACCAGTTTTAGGAATTCTCCCCCACTGTATAGATCAGAAGACAATTTGAATAGGAAATGCTTTGTCAGTAAAAACTGTTCATACATGCTTTTCAACTGTGTGTTCTTTGCTGTTCTGCTTCAAAAGGATTATGTATATAGGCTCCTCACTCTTTTTATTATTTTTGTTTTCTATTGCATCAATAAATGCAAAGCAGGTCACACATATCAAAAAAGTAGTATAAAACAGAATCATGGAGCATTTGGCATTTAGATAACATTAATAACTGGCAGCTGCCTTGGTGAAACATAATTACCTTACCGTATACAGGGCCAGTTTAACTTGCTACCAATCTGAACATGGGTACATTTGTAAAGTTTCTTACAATATTTAAAAAAATATTACCTGAAGAGGTGGGGTTGTTGCCACAGTCAGTCCTTTTGTTTAAAATGTTAAAATATATATATATATATATATATATATATATATATAGATATATATATATATATATATATATATATATATATATATATATATATATATATATATATACACACACACACACACACACACAGTATCTCACAAAAGTGAGCACACCCATCACATTTTTGTAAATATTTTATTATATCCTTTCATGTGACAACACTGAAGAAATGACACTTTGCTACAATGTAAAATAGTGTATATACAGCTTGTAGAACAGTGTAAATTTGCTGTCCCCACAAAATAACTCAACAGACAGCCATTAATGTCTAAACCGCTGGCAACAAAAGTGAGTACACCCCTAAGTGAAAATATCCAAACTGGCTCCATAGTGTTCACTATTTTTTTTTTCACCAGAGCATCACAGGTTGCCACTGGAGTCCCCTTCCACTCCTTTGTGAAGACATCACGGAGCTGGTGGATGTTAGAGACCTTGCGCTCCTCCACCTTCCGTTTGAGGATGCCCCACAGATGCTCAATAGGGTTTAGGTCTGAAACATGCTTAGCCAGGCCATCACCTTTACCCTCAGCTTCTTTAGCAAGGCAGTGGTCGAATTGGAGATGTGTTTGGGGTCGTTATGTTGGAATACAGACCTGCAGCCCAGTTTCTGAAGGGAGGGGATCATGCGCTGCTTCAGTATGTCACAGTAAATGTTGGCATTTATGGTTCCATCAATGAACTGTAGCTCCCCAGTGCCGGCAGCACTCATGCAGCCCCAGACCATGACACTCCCACCACCATGCTTGACTGTAGGCAAGACACACTTGTCTTTGTACTCCTCACCTGGTTGCCGCCACACATGCTTGACACCATCTGAACCAAATAAGTTTATCTTGGTCTCATCAAACCACAGGACAGTAATTCATGTCCTTAGTCTGCTTGTCTTCAGCAAACTGTTTGTGGACTTTCTTGTGCATCATCTTTATAAGAGGCTTCCTTCTGGGACGACAGCCATGCAATTTGATGCAGCGTACGGCATATGGTCTGAGCCCTGACAGGCTGACCCCCAACCTCTTCAACCTATGCAGCAATGCTGGCAGCAATCATACGTCTATTTCCCAAAGACAACCTCTGGATATGACGCTGAGCACGTGCACTCGACTTCTTTGGTCGACCATGGCGAGGCCTGTTCTGAGTGGAACCTGTCCTGATAAACTGCTGTATGGTCGTGGTCATCGTGTTGCAGCTCAGTTTCAGGGATGAGCCCGATGTTCGACTCGAACATCGGGTGTTTGCCTAACACCGAACAATATGCTGTGTTCGCGGCAAATTCGAAAGCTGCTGGGAAACACCGTTAAAATCTATGGGACACTAACATGAAAAATCAAAAGTGCTAATTTGCAAGTTATTGTCATAAAAAGTGTTTGGGGACCTGGGTCCTGTCCTAGGGAACATGTATCAATACAATTTTTTTTTTTTTAAAAACGGCTGTTTTTTCGGGAGCAGTGATCTTTTTAATGCTTAAAGTGAAACAATAAAAATTAAATATTCCTTTAAATATCGTGCCTGGGGGGTGTCTATAGTATGCCTGTAAAGTGGCACATTTTTCACGTGTTTAGAACAGTACCACAGCGAAATGACATTTCTAAAGGAAAAATTGTCATTTAAAATTGATTGCGGCTGTAATGAATTGTCGGGTCTCAGCGATACAGATAATTCAAAAAAATAGCATGGGATCCCCCCCTCCATTACCAGGCCCTTTGGGTCTGGTATAAATATTAAGGGGAACCATGAATCAGAATTAAAAAAAATAAAATAAATTGCGTGGGGGTCCCCTTAAGATCCATATCAGGCCCTTCAGGTCTAATATGGAAATTAAGGGGAACCCTGCGCCAAATTTAAAAAAATGGCATAGGGGCCCCCCCAAAATCCATACCAGACCTGATTTTAAAGGGGAACCCTGCGGCAAAATGAAAAGAAAAAATGGCGTAGGGGTCGTCCCCAAAATCCATACCAGACCCTTATCCGAGCACGCAACCTGGCAGGCCGCAGCAAAAGAGAACGGGGCGAGAGAGCCACATGCTTTCAACATGGAGAGGGTGCTTTGGGGTAGCCCCCCAAAGCACCTTGTCCCCATGTTGATGGAGACAAGGGCCTCATCCTCACAACCCTTGCCGGTGGTTGTGGGGGTCTGTGGGTGGGGCGCTTATCGGAATCAGACACAGCTTGGGACAAGTCCTTTATTAAAAAATAAAAATGTCCCACGAAGTAAGTTCACACCGCCCGACAGACTGAAAAAGTAAAAAAAAGTAAAAAAAAAAAAAAAAAGCCGGGACCGATCTGCCTCCATGGGAGGCTCCCACCGTCTGACGCATTTTCGCTTTGACAGCTCTTATATAACTGAGGGCTGGGCCACCCGGTGACCCCGCCCCCCTCTGACGCCACGGGAACTTCCCCATAGCTTCTCCGTGGCATCAGAGGGGGCGATGTCACCTGTTTAAGTCACCGGGGGCCCCGCCCTCAGTTATATAAGAGCTGTCAAAGATAAAACGCGTCAGACGATGGGAGCCTCCCATTGAGGCGGGTCGGTCACGCTTTCTTTTTTTTTCTTTTTCAGTCCGTCGGGGAGCGTGAACTTACTTCGTGGGACATTTTTATTTTTTAATAAAGGACTTGTCCCAAGCTGTGTTTTGTCTTTTTTACCATTTTGACACATTTTTGTGAAATGGTAGGGGTACATTTGTACCCCATTACCAATTCACACAGGGGGGAGGCCGGGATCTGGGGGTCCCCTTGTTAAAGGGGGCTTCCAGATTCCGATAAGTCCTCTGCCCGCAGACCCCCACAACCACCGGGCAAGGGTTGTGAGGATGAGGCGCTTGTCCCCATCAACAAAGTGCTTTGGGGGCTACCCCAAAGCACCCTCCCCATGTTGGGGACATGTGGCCTGGTACAGTTCAGGAGGGGGGACGCTCTCTCTCACCCCCCTTTTTTCCTGCGGCCTGCCAGGTTGCGTGCTCGGATAAGGGTCTGGTATAAAATTTGGGGGGGACCCCTAAACCATTTTTTTATTTTGGTGCAGGGTTCCCCTTAAAATCTTAGGTCTGGTATGGATTTTGGGGGGACCCTACTCCATTTTTTTAAAAATTTGGCACAGGGTTCCCCTTAATTTACATATTAGACCTGAAGGGCCTGGTATGGATCTAAGGGGGACCCCCACGCAATTTTTTATTTAAAATTTTGATTCGGGGTTCCACTTAATATTCATACCAGACCCAAAAGGCCTGGTAATGGATGGGGGGGATACCATGCTCTTTTTTTTAATTATCTGTATCTATATTGCCGAGACCAGACAATTCATTACAGGCATAATTTTTCCTTTAGAAATGTAATTTTGCTGTGGTACCGTTCTAAACACGGGAAAAATGCGCCACTTTACAGGCATACTATAGACACCCCCAGGCACGCTATTTAACCACTTGAGCCCCGGACCATTATGCTGCCTAAGGACCAGAGGTCTTTTTCCAATTTGGCACTGCGTCGCTTTAACTGCTAATTGCGCGGTCATGCAATGCTGTACCCAAACGAAATTTGCGTCCTTTTCTTCCCACAAATAGAGCTTTCTTTTGATGGTATTTGATCACCTCTTCAGTTTTTATTTTTTGCGCTATAAACGGAAAAAGACCGAAAATTTTGAAAAAAAATGATATTTTCTACTTTTTGTTATAAAAAAAATCCAATAAACTCAATTTTAGTCATACATTTAGGCCAAAATGTATTCGGCCACATGTCTTTGGTAAAAAAAATGTCAATAAGCGTATATTTATTGGTTTGCGCAAAAGTTATAGCGTCTACAAACTAGGGTACATTTTCTGGAATTTACACAGCTTTTAGTTTATGACTGCCTATGTCATTTCTTGAGGTGCTAAAATGGCAGGGCAGTACAAAACCCCCCCAAATGACCCCATTTTGGAAAGTAGACACCCCAAGGAAATTGCTGATAGGCATGTTGAACCCATTGAATATTTATTTTTTTTGTCCCAAGTGATTGAATAATGACAAAAAAAAAAAAGAAAAAAATATTTACAAAAAGTTGTCACTAAATGATATATTGCTCACACAGGCCATGGGCCTATGTGGAATTGCACCCCAAAATATATTCAGCTACTTCTCCTGAGTACGGGGATACCACATGTGTGGGACTTTTTGGGAGCCTAGCCGCGTATGGGACCCCGAAAACCAATCACCGCCTTCAGGATTTCTAAGGGTGTAACTTTTTGATTTCACTCTTCACTGCCTATCACAGTTTCGGAGGCCATGGAATGCCCAGGTGGCACAACCCCCCCCCAAATGACCCCATTTTGGAAAGTAGACACCCCAAGCTATTTGCTGAGAGGCATATTGAGTCCATGGAATATTTTATATTTTGACACAAGTTGCGGGAAAGTGACACTTTTTTTTTTTTTTTTTTTTTTTTTTTGCACAAAGTTGTCACTAAATGATATATTGCTCACACAGGCCATGGGCCTATGTGGAATTGCACCCCAAAATACATTTAGCTGCTTCTCCTGAGTATAGGGATACCACATGTGTGAGACTTTTTGGGAGCCTAGCCGCGTACGGGACCCCGAAAACCAATCACCGCCTTCAGCGTTTTTAAGGGCGTGAATTTTTGATTTTACTCTTCACTGCCTAACACCGTTTCGGAGGCCATGGAATGCCCAGGTGGCACAAAACCCCCCCAAATGACCCCATTTTGGAAAGTAGACACCCCAAGCTATTTGCTGAGAGGCATGGTGAGTATTTTGCAGCTCTCATTTGTTTTTGAAAATGAAGAAAGACAAGAAAAAACTTTTTTTTTTTTTCTTTTTTCAAATTTCAAAACTTTGTGACAAAAAGTGAGGTCTGCAAAATACTCACTATACCTCTCAGCAAATAGCTTGGGGTGTCTACTTTCCAAAATGGGGTCATTTGGGGGGGTTTTGTGCCACCTGGGCATTCCATGGCCTCCGAAACTGTGATAGGCAGTGAAGAGTGAAATCAAAAATTCACGCCCTTAGAAAGCCTGAAGGCGGTGCTTGGTTTTCGGGGTCCCGTACACGGCTAGGCTCCCAAAAAGTCTCACACATGTGGTATCCCCGTACTCAGGAGAAGCAGCAGAATGTATTTTGGGGTGTAATTTCACATATTCCCATGGCATGTTTGAGCAATATATCATTTAGTGACAACTTTGTGCAAAAAAAAAAAAAAAAAAAAAAAATTTGTCTCTTTCCCGCAACTTGTGTCGCAATATAAAATATTCCATGGACTCGACATGCCTCTCAGCAAATAGCTTGGGGTGTCTACTTTCCAAAATGGGGTCATTTGGGGGGGGTTTTGAACTGTCCTGGCATTTTATGCACAACATTTAGAAGCTTATGTCACACATCACCCACTCTTCTAACCACTTGAAGACAAAGCCCTTTCTGACACTTATTTTTTACATGAAAAAGTTTTTTTTTTTTGCAAGAAAATTACTTTGAACCCCCAAACATTATATATTTTTTTAAAGCAAATGCCCTACAGATTAAAATGGTGGGTGTTTCATTTTTTTTTTTCACACAGTATTTGCGCAGCGATTTTTCAAACGCATTTTTTGGGGAAAAAACACACTTTTTTAAATTTTAATGCACTAAAACACACTATATTGCCCAAATGTTTGATGAAATAAAAAAGATGATCTTAGACCGAGTACATGGATACCAAACATGACATGCTTTACAATTGCGCACAAACGTGCAGTGGCAACAAAATAAATACATTTTTAAAAGCCTTTAAAAGCCTTTACAGGTTACCACTTTAGATTTGCAGAGGAGGTCTACTGCAAAAATTACTGCCCTCGATCTGACCTTCGCGGCGATACCTCACATGCATGGTGCAATTGCTGTTTACGTTTGACGACAGACCGCCGCTTGCGTTCGCCTTAGCGCAAGAGCAGGGGGCGACAGGGGTGCTTTTTTTTTTTTTTTTTTTTTTTCTTTATTATTTTTTTGCTTTTTTATCTTATTTTTAAACTGTTCCTTTCATTTTTTTTTTTTTTAAATCATTTTTATTGTTATCTTGGGGAATGTAAATATCCCCTATGATAGCAATAGGTAGTGACAGGTACTCTTTTTTGAAAAAATTGGGGTCTATTAGACCCTAGATCTCTCCTCTGCCTTCAAAGCATCTGACCACACCAAGATCGGTGTGATAAAATGCTTCCCCAATTTCCCAATGGCGCTATTTACATCCGGCGAAATCTAAGTCATAAAATGCTCGTAGCTTCCGGTTTCTTAGGCCATAGAGATGTTTGGAGCCACTCTTGTCTCTGATCAGCTCTATGGTCAGCTGGCTGAATCACCGGCTGCATTCTTAGGTTCCCTGTTGAGACAGGAGAGCCAGAGAAAAACACGGAAGACGGTGGGGGGGGGGGGGCATTCCCTCCCACGGCTTGTAAAGGCAGTCTAGAGGCTAATTAGCCGCTAGGATTGCTTTTACATGAAAGCCGACCGCTGGCTGAAAAGAATGATACCAAGATGATACCTAAACCTGCAGGCATCATTCTGGTATAACCACTCAAAGTTGTGAATGGCGTACCTGAAGACAAAAAAATGGTTAACAATAAAGCACAGTAAACAGTAAAGTATAAATAATTACATACCTGAAAAACAAACATGATAAAACATAATAACAATAACAATAACAATAACAATAAAACACTGCAGAATAGAATACAGTAAAAAAAGAGCAGAACAATAGAGAGAGAGAATAGAGAGAGAGAACAATAAAACGACAACTATTTTTTTTTATTTTATATATATATATTTTTTTTTTTTACACTTTTTTTGTAACTAACTTTTATAACTGTAACCGGTTCCAGGTTCGGGTCTCTCAAAATGCGATGGCATCTTGGGAGACCCTGTGAAAGTGTGCCTAGTCTGTGCAATGCTGTACCCTACGCTAATACTCAACTAGTGTATGGTAGCGTTCAAAACATTCACCAATGCAAAGACCAGGATTGTCAGGACAGGAGGGACAATAATAGCGGGTGTCACGCCTATATCCGCGTTTGCTGCAGACACAACATCTTTTTGGGGGGGTTCGTTGGGTAGGGGTACTCGGGAGCACATAAAAATGCCTCTCATGCAGCCGACTGCATTTGGTTGGGGATGTGAATGGGGGAGGTACGGGTGCTGCAGAAGCGGTGGGTTCCCAATTAGGATTGGCGAATGCAGCAGGAAGGGCACTATGGGCACGACGGGCCTGTGTTTGTCTTTTTGGTGGCAGCGGGACACTACTTGTGCTTGCCACCTCACCAGCTTGAACTGCACTTATGGGACTCGCCACGTCACCAAGTGTTACTGCAGCGCTGGTTTGACTACGACCGGGGTATACTAGGCCGCTGGTGCTTGCCAGTTCAATAAAAAGCTTCCAAAAAAACTGTTAGCGATCGCAGGGATCAGGTCTGACTCTGCGAACGCTGCAGTTATGCGTTTAGTGTTTTGTAAGTGTCAGTGATCGATCGATACTGCACTTGGGTGGGCTGGACTGGGCCGGGCGGAGGGGCAAAACGCAGGTGCTAGCAGGTATCTGGGCTGATCCCGCTAACACTGCGTTTTTGGGAACCCTAAACTGCTGGGGACGCTAGTATAGATCTGATCGGATCAGATATTGATCCGTTCAGATACTATACCACTAAAGGAGGCGTATGCTGCGTGCGTGGGTGTTAGTGGTACTGGCGCTAACCTGACGCTGCCTGGGGCCGGTGCTTGCTAGTTCACCAAAATGCTACCAAAAAAACTGTTAGCGATCGCAGGGATCAGGCCTGACTCTGCGAACGCTGCAGTTATGCGTTTAGTGTTTTGTAAGTGACAGTGATCGATCGATACTGCACTTGGGTGGGCTGCGCGGAGGGGCAAAACGCAGGTGCTAGCGGGTATCTGGGCTGATCCCGCTAACACTGTGTTTTTGGGAACCCTAAACTGCTGGGGACGCCAGTATAGATCTGATCGGATCAGATATTGATCCGATCAGATACTATACCACTAAGGGAGGCGCATGCTGCGTGCGTGGGTGTTAGCGGTACTGGCGCTAATCTGACGCTGCCTGGGGCGACGCATATCACCGCCGGGCGATCAGGGGGCTAAACCTTTATTCGGTAATAAACGGCGGGTGCCCTGACACTATAAAAAATAAACGAACTAACCTGCGTCACCCGTAACGGTTATACGGTGATCAGTGGTGAAAGGGTTAACTAGGGGGCAATCAAGGGGTTAAAACATTTATTAGGTAGTATATGGGGGTCCCTGTCACTATAAAACGCTGACGGCGAACCTAAATATTTACCTCACTAACTAGCGTCACCAGTGACACTAATACAGCGATCAGAAAAATGATCGCTTAGCGACACTGGCGATGGGGGGTGATCAAGGGGTTAAAACTTTATTAGGGGGGGTTAGGGGGGTATCCTAGACCTAAAGGGGGGTAATACTCACTGTCCCAACACTGTAACTGTCACAAACTGACACTATGCAGTAATCAGAAAAAAAAAAAAAAAAACCTGCTGGTGTCAGTTTGTGACAGGGGGGGGGGGTGATTGGGGGGGGATCGGGGGGCGATCGGGGGGGGGATCGGGGTGTTTTGTATGCCTGGCATGTTCTACTGTGTGTGTGTGTGTTGTGCACTCACATTGATGTCTTCTCCCCTCGGCGCTGGAACGGAAACTACCGAGCCGAGGGGAGATGACATCATTTCCTTTGCTGCTGTTTAGCATACAGCAGCAAAGGAGTGTTCCCATTGGCCGGCGGCGATCGCGAGGGGGGGGCCACGAACGGATGGCCTCCCCCTCATCTCGGATCGCCGGGGAACAGAACGGGACCGCTTCGGGCACCGGGGGGGGGTCCGATCGGACCCCCCACCCGCGAGAGGCAAATCACGTACATGTACGTGATTTTGCCTGCCCATGCCGCCTTGCCGACGTAAATCGGCGTTAGGCGGTCCTTAAGTGGTTAAAGGAATATTTCATGTTTATTGTTTCACTTTAAGCATTAAAAAAATATCACCGCTCACGAAAAAACGTCCGTTTTAAAAAAAAAAATTTGCATTGATACATGTCCCCTGGGGTAGGACCCAGGTCCCCAAACACTTTTTATGACAATAACTTGCATATAAGCCTTTAAAATTAGCACTTTTGATTATTCATGTTCGTGTACCATATAGACTTTAACGGTGTTCGTGTGTTCTGCTGCGAACCGAACAGGAGGGTGTTTGGCTCATCCCTAGTCTTGGCAATCTTCTTATAGCCTAGGCCATCTTTATGTAGAGCAACATTTTTTTTTTCAGATCCCCAGAGAGTTCTTTGCCATGAGGTGCTATGTTGAACTTCCAGTGACCAGTATGAGAGAGTGAGAGCGATAACACCAAATTTAACACACCTGCTCCCCATTCACACCTGAGACCTTGTAACAACGAGTCACATGACACTATAGCTCATTGGGCCCAATTTGGACATTTTCACTTAGGGGTGTACACACTTTTGTTGCCAGCGGTTTAGACAATAATGGCTGTATTGAGTTATTTTGAGGGGAAAGCAAATTTACACTGTTATACAAGCTGTACACTCACTATTTTATATTGTAGCAAAGTATCATTTCTTCAGTGCTGTCACATGAAAAGATATAATATGATATTTATAAAAATGTGAGGGGTGTATTCACTTTTGTGAGATACACACATATACATACATATATACATATATACACATACACACACACACACACACACACACACACACATCTCACACACAAACATATACATGCACACAGTTAGGTCCATTTGGCCATTTTGACGCAGGCACAATTTTTGATTTTTGTTTCAGCTATTTACCAAAACATACTCAAGCTATAGTTATATAATGGATATGGTCTGAAAGTGCACACTTTTAGGTTTAATTTGAGGGTATTTACATCCAAATTGGAGGAAGGGTTTAGGAATTACAGCTCTTAAGAATAGCCACCAACCTTTTCAAGAGACCAAAAGTAATTGGACAATTGAATCAAACGCTGTTTCGTGGCCAGGTGTGGGCTACCCCTTCATTATAAATTAAGCAGGTAAAAGGTCTGGAGTTGATTCTAAGTTTGGTATTTGTATTCTATTGCTGTGAACCTACATTATGCGTTCAAAGGAGCTGTCTATGCAAGTGAAACAGGCCATTGTAAGGCTTCAAAAATGAAACAAATCCATCAGAGAGATAGCAGCAACATTAGGAGTGGCCAAATCAACAGTTTGGTACATTCTGAGGAAAAAAAGGCACTGTTGAGCTCAGCAACATAAAAAGGCCTGGATGTCCACGGAAGACAACAGTGGTTGATGATCGCAGGATCCTCTCTATGGTAAAGAAAAAAACCCATTCACAAGATCCAGACAAGTGAAGGACACTCTCCAGGAGGTGGGAGTATCATTGTCAAAGTCTACAATCAAGAGAAGACTTCACAAGAGCAAATACAGAGGGTTCACCACAAGGTGCAAACCATTAATAAGCCTGAAGAATAGAAAAGGCAGATTAGACTTTGCCAAAAAAAATCTAAAAAAGCCAGGCCAGTTCTGGAAAAGCATTCTTTGGATGGATGAAACTAAGGTTAATCTGTACCAGAATGAGGGGAAGAAAAAAAAGCGTGGAGAAGGCTTGGAACAGCTCATGATCCAAAGCACACAACGTCATCTGTAAAACATTGTGGAGGCAGTGTGATGGCATGGGCATGCATGGCTTCCAGTGGCACTGGGTCATTGGTGTTTATTGATGAAGTGACAGAAGACAGAAGCAGCCGGATGAATTCTGCAGTGTTTAGAGATATACTGTCAGACCAGATTCAGCCAAATGCAGCAAAGTTGATTGGACGGGGCTTCACAGTAAAGATGGACAATGATCCAAAACACTTCAAGAGCAACACAGGAGCTTTTGCAGGAAAAGAAGTGCAATATTTTGCATTGGCCAAGTCAATCACCTGATCCCAAGCCTGGCAAAGCATCAGAAAGGAGGAAACCCAGTCTTTGGTAATGGCCATGGGTTCCAGACTTCAGTCATTGTCAGTAAAGGATTCTCAATAAAATATTAAAAATGAATATTTTATTTACGATTATATTCACTTGTCCAATTACATTTGAGCCCCTGAAAATGGGGGACTGGCTCGCAGTCTCTGCTCTAATTCATCCTAAAGGTGTTCTATCGGGTTGATGTCAGGACTCTGTCAAGTTCCTGAACCTCAAACTTGCTCATCCATGTCTTTATGGAGCTTGCTTTGTGCACTGGTGCGCAGTCATGTTGGAATAGGAAACTATTCCCACAAAGTTGGAAACATGAAATTGTCCAAAATTGTCTTGGTATGCTGATGCCTTAAGGACCAGTTCACACCATAGAAACACAGTCCGGATGCGTTCCGGATGCTTTTCTGCATGCGCGCTTTTGGTGCAGTCCAGTGCATTTTTCCCCCCTGTTTTTTTCTTAACCTTAAATAAGGACATGTGTGTTCCAGTGCATTTTTGATGCATTTTACTGTGTACCAGTACAGTCCAGTGCAGGAAAAATGTAGCATGTTCTACTTTTTTTCTGGAACGCACTGGAACTGCAAGCACAGGTGTGAACTATGCCATTGAAAACCATATAACCTACTTTCTAAGCCTTTTTAATGCAAAGAAAAAACGCACTGGACTGTATGTGGTGTGAACTGACCCTAAGATTTCCCTTCACTGGAACAAAGGGGCCAGTCCCAACCCCTGAAAAACATCCCTACACCATAATGCCCCCTCCACCAAATGATTTTGACCAGTACACAAAGCAAGGTCCATAAAGACATGGACGAGTGAGTTTGGGGTAGAGGAACTTGACTTGTCTGCACAGTCCTGACCTCAACCCGATAGAACCCCTTTTGTGTTGAATTCGAACGGAGACGGCGAGCCAGGCCTTTTCGTCCCCATTATTGCCTGACCTCACAAATGCGCTTCTGTAAGAATGGTCAAACATTCCCATAGACACACTCCTAAACCTTGCAGACAGCCTTCCCAGAAGAGTTGAGGCTCAATGTTGAACTCTACAGACTAAGACTGGGAAGCCATTGAAGTCAGGTGTCCCAATACTTTTGGTAATATAGTGTATATCTCAGACATGTACACAACAGAAACATTTGTTTAGTTTCAGATTGATTCATTATGTTACTAATTTTGTATCGTGGTTTCGTTTCGGAATTCATTTTTGAACCATCAGCCAGGGTCTGTGGGCAGAGGACTTATCGGAATCTGGAAGCCCCCTTTAACACCCAGATCCTGGTCCCCCCATGTGAATGAGTATGGGGTACATACAGTGCCTTGAAAAAGTATGTATGTATCTACACCAGGGGAACATTTTTTTTATTTAATAAGGGACTTGTCAAAAATTTGTGTTTGTGTCTTTACTCGCTTTTTACAATTTTTTGATGAGTGGGTAGGGGTACTACAGTGCCTTGAAAAAGTAAAAAAAAAAAAAAAAAAGTATTAAATACCCCTTGAAATTTTCCACATTTTGTCATGTTAGAGCCAAAAACCTAAATGTATTTTATTGGGATTTTATGTGATAGACCAACACAAAGTGCCACATAATTATGAAGTGGAGGGAAAATGATAAATGGTTTTCAAATTTTTTTTACAAATAAAGCTGTGAAAAGTGTGGCATGCATCTGCATTCAGCCCCCGAGTTAATACTTTGTAGAACCACCTTTGGCTGCAATTACAGCTGCAAGTCTTTTTGGGGATGTCTCTACCAGCTTTGCACATCTGATGCTTCCACCACCATGTTCCACAGTGGGGCTGGTGTGTTCAGGGTGATGTGCAGTGTTAGTTTTCCGCCACACATAGCATTTTGCTTTTAGGCCAAAAAGTTCAATTGTGGGCTCATCTGACCAGAGCACCTTCTTCCACATGTTTGCTGTGTCCTCCACATGGCTTCTCGCAAACTGCAAACGGGACTTATGGCTTTTTTCAACAATTTTGAAAATCATTTATCATTTTCCTTCCACTTCACAATTATGTGCCACTTTGTGTTGGCCTATCACATAGAATCCCAATAAAATACATTTACTTTTTTGGTTGCAACATGACAAAATGTGGAAAATTTCAAGGGGTGTGAATACTCACTCAGCAAAAAAATTGCAAAAAGGGAGTGAAGACACAAAGACAACATTTTTGACAAGTTGCTTATTAAATAAAAAAATGACCCCCCAGTGTAGATCCATCGTCGATCACGACGCCTGCCACACCGCTGGACTCGAAAAAAAAGTCACCTTTTACACATTTTACATAGGGGAGGTGCCAGAATCTGGGGGGCAGTCAGGGTTGTGGGGAAGAGGCCCTTGTCAACATGGGGACAAGGTGCTCTGGGGTGGGCGGGTGTGACTGAGTCCTCCTGCCCCAAAGCACCCCCCCATGCTGAGGGCATATGGCTTGGTATGATTCTGGGGGGGGGGGCGCTCGTTCGTTCCCCCCTCCCTTTCCTGGCCTGTCAGGCTGCATGCTCGGATAAGGGTCTGGTATGGATTTGATGGGAACCCCCTCTGTTTTTTTTTACATTTTGGCATGAGGTACCCCTTAAAATCTATACCAGACATGGAGGGCCTGGTATGGATTGGGGGGGGGGCACACTGAATATACGAAATAAAATTCATTACAATTTCAAAGTATTACTATTTTAAATAACAACAAAAAGTGCAGCGCTAAACGTGTCTAACATGTGATATTAAACATGTAAATCTAAAATGAACACCCTTGCAGATGTGAGAGCATCAAATTATAATCAAATGTCCCGTGTGAAATATGGAACAGCAAAGTAAAACGTCCGTGTTAGAGGGATATCTCTTCAAGTTGAAAGATGCCAGTGGACATCAGGAGACGTATAGATATTCAAAAGGAATGAGAGGGTACCTTTACCGGATCCGTAGGACGCACATACCGTATGGCAGTGCGTCAGAAAGGCATAGGCAGGATCTCTCGTGGTATCCAGACCAAGTGATGACTTGTAGGCCGCAAGCCCCAATGGATGATGATGGATACGAGCAGGAGTTGAACAACTATCCCTCAAATTCCCAGTTTCCAAAAGGGGGATGATGCGCAGGTGATGGTTCAGCGTTAAAAAGAAAAAGGGGGGCTCCACATGGTGTAGATCAAACAAATGGGATTTATTGAAGTAAAGCACCATACATGGATAAAAAGTGATCACTTAGAAATAAAATGGCAATGTGGGAAGCTGAAAATGCTAGCCCTACGCGTTTCAACGAAACAGTCTTCAACAGGGGCATGAATCAGCCTCCCCACATTACCTTTACTTATGGACTGTACAAAAATGAAAAATGAGTGGATCACACCCCCAACATGGCGGAACTGGAAGTGAAACAAACCATGCAAGATTAAAAGTATGAGACATCCGCAATCATAATGTCCCAAAATTCAGAGGACAAAATTGTAACCGAACTACCTAGAGTTCAAAAATGGGAATAAAGTGTGGCTATGTACTTGTAAGAACAACTAACGATTTGCATTGTATGGACGGCCGGTGTTCCAGGCCTCGTTTTGATGGAAAGAGCCAGCAGAATGGGATGACGCATCATCCTCAATCAGCGACTGGTACCTTAACCACTCCCACACAGGAAGCTTGCGTTCCAAGCCTCATGTGCGCAGAGAGGACAGTCTGGCCGGGATGCAATGTCATCTCCGCCTATCATCTGTTGTATGGTCTTTCGCTTGGAAGCGAGCGACTAAACCCCGCCCACCAGCGTCACTATGGGCACAGCGCAAGGCACTAGGGGCATAGTGAGAACTGGCTAACACAATATGACCTAGTATGCTGGACGTTACAATCAAAACATATGTAAAAATGTGACAAGGCCAAAAAGACAATAATGAGTATGGAAAAATAATTAAACACCAGTCCACATTCATACCGTAGGGAGAGTAGCACCTAAACTCGTAAATCCAATAAGTCTCGAGCTGCGACACACCCCTGAGCCGAGACTCGCCCCTCCAATGTGGAACAAACTTGTCAATAATCTGAAAAGAGGTCACTCAAGATAATGACAAGGGACGCTATGCTTTATGCAGCCCTTTTTGATCCTCGCAATATGTTCATTCACCCTAGTAGAAAAAGCTCTGGTTGTGCGTCCGACATATTGCCTCTTACACGGACACGTAATAAGATAGACAACATGTCGGGTAGCGCACATGGTAAAATGTTTCATATTATAGCTCTTAGAGGTTACCGTGGAATGGAAAGTCACAGATCCGAGTCTCCCACACACATTGTGCAAACAAACGTTGCACTTTCTGCAAGGGAAATATCCCTTACAATCCTGAAAAAAAGGAAACTACACAAGGGGGATCTATAGTGTTAGGGGCAATTTCACTTTGAACAGAACGGGCGCCACAAAAGATGCCACCCGCCCGGTCCGGTAGGGCAGGGCCCAACACACGGTCATTCTTTAGAACCATTTTCCTTCAATATTCTCAACCAAAAAGAAAGAGAGAGTTCCTCGTTCCCTCAGCCCCTAGAATACCTGTCATCTATTACCTTCCGAAGGTACATAAAAACTCGACTAATCCCCCCCGATCATCCTATCGTGAGCGGGATAGACTCTATTACCTCGAGGATCGGGAGGTATATAGATTTTTATCTTCAGCCCCTGGTTAAACAAATACCCTCATATCTCAAGGACACTCAAGCCACAATTAATTTGCTAGAAAGGGTTGAGTACCAGGATGGCCTTCTTCTTGCAACTGCAGATGTGTCCGCACTTTATACGTCTATTCCACTTGATCTGGGTTTGGCAGCAGTTGACCTCTTTCTTTCTAGAGACTCAGGCCTGCCCCTTATCCATTGTAGTTATATTATGGAACTACTTAAGTTTGCAACGGAGCATAACTACTTTTGGTTTCAGGAAATATTTTATTCCCAAATCAAAGGTGTTGCTATGGGGGCTAAATATGCCCCCAGCATGGCCAACTTTTTCATGGCTTTATGGGAGGAGGATGTCGTCTATACCCACAGACCACCAGAGTTGGTTCTGTGGGCCAGGTATATAGACGACATCCTCCTCCTTTGGAAAAGTGACCGTGGATCTTTGGAGGGATTTATGAGGTATTTGAACACTAATGACAGAGGTATTTCCCTCAGTTTTGAGGAAAGCTTTGAGACCATCCACTTTCTAGATCTGGAGATCTCAGTGGTTGACCAACAGCTTGTTTTCAATACTTTCTTTAAACCTACAGATCGCAACGGATACATTCCGGTAGATAGTTGCCATCACCATCAATGGCTTTTTTCTGTCCCTAAGGGTCAGTTTCTTCGTTTATGACGAAATTGTAGTGATATTGAGGATTTTCAGTCTCAATCTCAGACCCTTAGGGAGAGGTTTGTAGAGAAGGGATACAAACCTTCTGACCTTGATGTTGCTATTCGAGAGGCTGGAGGTGTTGATAGGAACTCCTTGTTGGTTGATCACCCTAGAGTACAGGAGGAGAGTCAGTTTAAATGGTCCTTCTTCACATCTTTTTCCTTACAGTATAAAGAAATCATGAGGATATTAAACAAGCATTGGAGGGTTCTAAAGAATGACCGTGTGTTGGGCCCTGCCCATACCGGACCGGGCGGGTGGCATCTTTTGTGGCGCCCGTTCTGTTCAAAGTGAAATTGCCTCTAACACTATAGATCCCCTTGTGTAATTTCCTTTTTTCAGGATTGTAAAGGATATTTCCCTTGCAGAAAGTGCAACGTTTGTTTGCACAATGTGTGTGGGAGATGCAGATCTGTGACTTTCCATTCCACAGTAACCTCTAAGAGCTATAATATGAAACATTTTACCATGTGCGCTACCCGACATGTTGTCTATCTTATTACGTGTCCGTGTAAGAGGCAATATGTCGGACGCACAACCAGAGCTTTCTATACTAGGGTGAATGAACATATTGCGAGGATCAAAAAGGGCTGCATAAAGCATAGCGTCCCTCGTCATTATCTTGAGTGACCTCTTTTCAGATTATCGACAAGTTTGTTCCACATTGGAGGGGCGAGTCTCGGCTCAGGGGTGTGTCGCAGCTCGAGACTTATTGGATGTTCGAGATGAGGTGCTACTCGCCCTACGGTATGAATGTGGACTGGGACATCAATTGCTTCATCAGCCGGGCATGAGTGGCACCTTTCCTTGTATTCTTGGGCTGCGACAAATCTCCATTAGTGTCCTCTTATACAATTTTTAATTCTTCAATTTTTATAGGATGTGTAAATAGTGGTTCTTAACCTCTTATGATAGTTTCTGATACCATTTTTTGGGGTTTGTTCTGGATTTATTTTTATTTATTTTTGTTTTCAGCTTACTATTTTTAGTTGTCATGGAGATTATTTTGAGCCCGGGTACTGGCTTCTGGCTACGGTGTTAACACCGCATGAAGGGGGCTCATACTTACTGGTTTTCTGGGGGAATGCTGTTGCACCTGACATGCTGGCTGTGGCATTATTTTTAACCTAGATCCCGGTTTTGTTGTGTCCCCCTCTTTCAGAACAGCATTGTGGCGCTGCCTTGTGCTGATTATCAGTGCCCGGGCATGTATTACTTGCTTGTATTCTTTAGGGGGTTTTGTCATATAGACTTGGTCTATTCCAGCCTACTGGTGTTTAATTATTTTTCCATACTCATTATTGCCTTTTTGCCCTTGTCACATTTTTACATATGTTTTGATTGTGACGTCCAGCATACTAGGTCATATTGTGTTAGCCAGTTCTCACTATGCCCCTAGTGCCTTGCGCTGTGCCCATAGTGTCGGCGCGGGACGCTGTGGGGCAGGGTTTGGTCGCTCGCCTCCAAGCGAAAGACCATACAACAGATGACAGGCAGAGATGACGTTGCATCCCGGCCGGACTGTCCTCTCTGCGCACATGAGGCTTGGAACGCAAGCCTCCTGTGTGGGAGTGGTTAAGGTACCAGCTGCTGATTGGGAAGGATGCGTCATCCCGTTCTGCTGGCTCTCTCCATCAAAACGAGGCTTGGAACACAAGCCGTCTATACGATGCAAATCATTACTTGTTCTTACATGTACATAGCCACACTTTATTCCCATTTTTGAACTCTAGGTAGTTCAGTTACAATAATATTTTATCCTCTGAATTTTGGGACATTAAGATTGCGGATGTCTCATACTTTTAATCTTGCATGGTTTGTTTCACTTTCGGTTCCGCTATGTTGGGGGCGGATCCGCTCATGTTTAATTTTTGTACAGTCTATAAGTAAGGGCAATGTTGGGAGGCTGATTCATTCCCCTGTTGAAGACTGTTTAGTCGAAACGTGTAGGGCTAGCATTTTCAGCTTCCCACATTACCATTTTATTTCACTTTTTATCCATGTATGGTGTTTTACTTCAATAAAATCCCATTTGCTTTATCTACACCATGTGTAGCCCCCTTTTTTCTTTTTCACGCTGAACCATCACCTCCGGATTATCCCCCTTTTGGAAACTGGGAATTTGAGGGATAGTCGTTCAACTCCTGCTCGTGTCCATCATCATCCATTGGGGCTTGCGGCCTACAAGACATCACTTGATCTGGATACCAGGGGAGATCCTGCCTATGCCTTTCTGACACACTGCCATACGGTATGTGCATCCTACGGATCCGACAAGGGTACCCTCTCATTCCTTATTGAATATCTATACGTCTCCTGATGTCCACTGGCATCTTTTAACTTGAAGAGATATCCCTCTAACACAGACTTTTTACTTTGCTGTTCCATATTTCACACATTTGATTATAATTTGATGCTCTCACATCTGCAAGGGTGTTCATTTTAGATTTACATGCTTAATATCATGTTAGACACGTTTAGCGCTGCACTTTTTGTTGTTATTTCTCATTGGACTTGGTTTGTTTGTGTGCTAGCTGCTTTTGTTTTTTCGGTTATTTTTATTTTCTTGCTTCTCACATTTTGGGTTTAGCGCAGCATTTTCACCTTCTAGTATTACTATTTTAACTAAAAATTTGTCTGAATTTATATTCGGACCGAAGCAAATTGCACATTTTTAATCTAATTTTATATATATATATATATATATATATATATATATATATATATATATATATATATATATATATATATATATATATATATATATATATATATATATACATACATACATACATACACACATACACACATACACACATACACACATACACACACATACACACACATACACACACACACACACATACAGACATACACACACACACATACAGACATACACACGTGCACCCTAGTTATAGCAAATGGCTGCTATATAATTTCTGATGTTGTTAAAGTTTATACCTTAAGATAAATTAATTGGAAAATTATTGCTGCAGTCTACAATGATAAATGATACTCGATTGTATTCAACAGCGACATTGTACTACATAAACTGACTGATTCAGGGTGGTGACAAGTCAGTCCAGGGTTTAAGCTGAGATTAAGTAATTTACAGCTTATAAAAAGAACAAACTAGGACTTGTCAGCATTATGACTGAAATAATTTCACCTCTAAATGTTCTTTACTGCAGATATGGCATTTCAAACACTCATCAGTACCTAGATACATTATTTTTAGAAATATATTCAGGTAAATTTCAAATTATATATATATATATATATATATATATATATACATACATAAATTTCAAACATAAGCAGAAGCATTCATGTAGTATTTACTTTGTACTACAAATATATCTGATTCATGAGCAAAGTAATCAATAAGTAAAGCAAAGGTTTGTAAATTTACAGGCTAGATAATACAAGATAAACCGGACCACTTTACACAGAGCACATAATGTACATAATGTACATTTAGAAGACTGCAACTAATCAATAGGGATTTTGCAGAGGATTCTGGAATAGGAAGTCAAAGCCCATTAATTTGCTAAAGGTCTCTAAAGAAGAACTCTACCATGTACCACTTTCATCTATATTCACCATATAACCCTCAGGGCAGTTTATAACAGACTGGCGTTTTTGGAGTCCCCACATTTCTAGCATTCATAATGTATAGAAGAATGTAGAACAATTTGAACTTGTAGAATTAAAAACCTTAGATTTGTGTGGCTACATTTTCTCTAACACATACATACACATCTTCATATAGTTAACATGTAGCTTCCCCTGAAAGAATGGGAACAGGTACACACCTGCACTTTAGAACAAATGCACACAAAAAAGGATGTGTGGTAGAATGCACCAGATACTAGAGGTCAAAGGACCATTTTAGAAGACGCAGAAGGGCAAGGTACAGGGCTGTTTGCAGGAGACACATAGAAAAGGGAAGCGTAGTGGAAATAATTTGAGACACTAGAGGTCAGACCGCATCAAATCGAAGACTCCAGCTTGCACCCGCTAATTTAGTATTTAAACAGTGGTTAGGAACTCCATGAAATAAACACACACCAAAAAGGTTTCCAGACACAGAAGGTCAAACTGCTTGGCTGTCGCCCATTATTGTGGTGAGAATGCAGAGGGCAGCCACTTTAGGGATGTCAGTGTCCTGTGTCGAATCATTAGTAAGTTCAAGTTCTGCTATACATCATGTTAGTCGACATTCTATATATGCTTCCTCTGTGAATAGAGCAGAGCAAAAATTTTTGATCTGTCCAGACCAGCTGCTCGTAGAATAAGTGTTTTTAACTAGTTTCTTCAGAGACTTCAACTTTGTTAATGGAATAGGCAACCTGTGTCTACTAGCTGATCTAGAATAAAGGCCTAATCATACTTGTCCATTTTCTTGCAATAAAACAAATGAACTTTTCTGCACATAAATGCTTTTTTAAAGCTCAGCTCCAGGATATTAGGAAATCCCCCCCCCCCCCACCACCACCACCTTTTAACTACTGGTAAAAGAAAAAAAAAAGCTATCCAAAATCCATTTTATTTACCTAAAGCCACAGCCTTCTCTTCTTTGATTTACTCAGTCCCTGGGGTGCTTTTTTGGTATTCACATCTTTGTTGGAGGCAACACTTTCAGCAGGTGGGATTGTTTGTGGTTTGAGGCTAAGGTGGACTTTAATGGTACCATAACACTTGGAATACACCAGTAGATAAAATAAGGTTTTATTAAATTAACTTAGACATGTTAAAACATACAAGGATTTTTAAAAAACAGATCTGTAAATTTTTACATATGAGGTGCTGCAGGAAAGAATAGTAATACCAGTTCACCCTGTAACAATCATATTGGCATGCGATTAATGTGTCTTTTTCTCTTTTTTGTAGTATTATACATTATCACTGTGTTAATAACATCATTTATATGCAAATTGAGCTCCTGAAAAAACGGTGAATTACCCGCGAAACAGGTTGAGCATGCCAATATGATTGTTACAGGGTGAACTGGTATTACTATCCTTTCTAGCTGCACCGCATATGTATGAATTTACAGAGCGGTCTTTTAAAAATCCTTGTATGTTTTAACATGTCTATGTTAATTTAATAAAACCTTATTTTATCTACTGGTGTATTCCAAGTGTTATGGTACCATTAAAGTCCACCTTAACCTCAAACCACAAACAATCCATTATTGATAGGACTTACTGTAGGTACCCCTTTTTTGTTAACATTAAAAATTCTTTAGGCACTCCATTTTACTTTCAGCAGGTAAGTCCTCACTCATTGGCTCCAGAGGCTGGAGAACTCACAAGGTCAGCGAGGAAACCAGTGCTCAAGACAATAACAAGCAAGAAAAAATGTCTTGCCCCCAGGGCAGGAAATTGGCTTGGTTCATAGAGGAAACTGACTTTGATCCATTACACTGCAGGATGGCTTAAGAACAGCCGTTAGGTAATTGATGCACAATGCATTATATAAATTTTCTTTTTGCCTGGAATTGGGCTTTATTAGAAATGCTATTCTTTCCTATGTGGCCAGTTCATCTATGTGCCGTAACTTAGTATGGAAACTATAATGCTTCAACAACATCTATACATGTATGTATTAACATGCACAGTAAAATATGCATGCATAGGTATATATCGGTCGCAAGGGTCATCATGGTTTCCATACACACTCGCTAGATACAGTATCTCACAAAAGTAAGTGCACCCATCACATGTTTGTAAATATTTTATTATATCTTTTCATCTGACAACACTGAAGAAATGACACTTTGCTACAATGTAAAGTAGTGAGAGTACAGCTTGTATAACAGTGTCAATTTGCTGTTACCTCAAAATAACTCAACACACAGCCATTAATGTCTAAACCACTGGCAACAAAAGTGAGTACACCACTATATGAAAAAGTCCAAATTGGGCCCAAAGTGTCAATATTTTGTGTGGCCACCATTTCCTGCACTGCCTTAATCCTCTTGGGCATAGAGTTCACCAGAGATTCACAAGTTGCCACTGGAGTCCTCTTTCACTCCTCCATGATGACATCACAGAGCTGGTGGATGTTAAAGACCTTGTGCTCCTCCACCTTCAGTTTGAGGATGCCCCACAGGGTTTAGGTCTCGAAACATGCTTGGGCAGTCCATCACCTTTACCCTCAGCTTCTTTAGCAAGGCAGTGGTCGTCTTGGAGGTGTGTTTGGGGTCGATATCATGTTGGAATACTGCCCTGCGGCCCAATATCCGAAGGGAGGGGATCATGCTCTGCTTCAGTATGTCACAGTACATGTTGGCATTCATGGTTCCCTCAATGAGCTGTAGCTCCCCAGTGCCGGCAGGACTCATGCAGTCCCAGACCATGACACTCCCACCACCATGCTTGACTGTAGGCAAGACACACTTGTCTTTGTACTCCTCACCTGATTGCCGCCACACACGCTTGACACCATCTGAACCAAATAAGTTTATCTTGGTCTCATCAAACCACAGAAAATGGTTCCAGTAATCCATGTACTTAGTCTGCTTGCCTTCAGCAGACTGTTTGTGTGATTTCTTGTGCATCATCTTTAGAAGAGGCTTCCTCCTGGGATGATAGCCATGCAGACCAATTTGATGCAGTGTGCGCCGTATGGTCTGAGCACTGACAGACTGATCCCACCCCCCACCCCTTCAACCTCTGCAGCAATGCTGGCAGCACTCATACTTCTATTTCCCAAAGACAACCTCTGGATATGACGCTGAGCACATGCACTCAACTTCTTTGGTCGACCATGGCGGGGCCTGTTCTGAGTGGAACCTGTCCTGTTAAATCACTGTATGGTCTTTGCCACCGCGCTGCAGCTCAGTTTCAGTTTGACAATCTTCTTAAAGCCTATGCCATCTTTATGTAGAGCAACAATTATTTTTTCAGATCCTCTGAGTTTTTTGCCATGAGGTGCCATGTTGAACTTCCAGTGACCAGTATGAGAGGGTGAGAGTGATAACACCAAATTTAACACACCTGCTGCCCATTCACACCTGGAGACCTTGTAACACTAATGAGTCACATGACACTGGGGAGGGAAAATGGCTGATTGGGGCCAATTTGGACATTTTCACTTAGGGGTGTACTTACTTTTGGTGTCAGCGATTAACCACTTCAATACCAGGCATTTTCTCCCCTTCACGCCCAGGACAATTTTTAGCTTTCAGCTCTGTCGCACTTTTAATGACAATTGCTCAGTCATGCTACACTGTACCAAAACAAAATTTTTATCATTTTGTTCCCACAAATAGAGCTTTCTTTTGGTGGTATTTGATCACCTCTGCGGTTTTTATTTTTTGCTAAACAAACTAAAAAAGAACAACATTTTTGAAAAAAAAAAAAAAGGTTTTCTTCGTTTCGGTTATAAAATTTTGTTTTCTCCTTCATTGACGGGCACTGATGAGGCGGCACTGATGGGCACTGATAAGGATGCACTGATATGTAGAATTGATGGGTACTGACGAGGATGCACTGATATGTAGAATTGATGGGCACTGATAGGCGGTACTGATATGCAACATTGATGGGCAGCACTGATGGGCACTAACTGGTGGCACTGATGGGCAGCACTAATGTTGAGGTACTGACAGGTTTTACTGCTGGGCACTGAGATGGGCACTGACTGGCACTGTGGTGGACACTGATATGGGCACGATTGGCACTTTGATGGGCACTGTGAGCTGTGTTTTTATGGAGCACTGACTGACAGCTTATGGGCACATTTTAAAAGGTATTGTGGCACATCTGAGGGGGCTGTGCTGATAATCAATGTACTGATTATCAACACAGACCCCCCTCTCTGACAGGGAGAGCCGCCGATTGGCTCTCCCTGTCAGCGCAAACTGAGAAATGCCGTTTACCAGCACTTCCTGAATACCATCTCTTGTTTTGCAGTGTAGTGTCCCTATCATTGCCCTAAAACACCTTGAGGCAAATTCATGAAGGGCATCATAGACATCCTTTACAATTCTTCCTGTTGATGCACTGAAATCGACGGTGCTTGTGGCCTACATTAATCTGTCGGAGTCCAGCACTGGGTTCAGAGTGTCCATACCGCACACTCCTTCCTTACTGCACTCCCTCCCCAGGTACTGTGTCCGTCACA
Organism: Aquarana catesbeiana; assembly: GCF_042186555.1. Taxonomy (NCBI): domain Eukaryota; kingdom Metazoa; phylum Chordata; class Amphibia; order Anura; family Ranidae; genus Aquarana; species Aquarana catesbeiana. Next base: position 672,412,430 of record NC_133324.1, on the reverse strand, counting down.
CTAACAGGTGCATGACCAAAGAGTTGGGCAGTGGGTGGATCCATAGCTGCTATTACGTTCAATAGCTGCTTTCAAATCTGCCCACTGATGTGTGCCGGCAATCAAAAGTTAAGGCAAACCTGATGGGAGAAGTAGTCTCCCAGTTTCCCATCAGGCTCTGCCTACACAGCAACACAAGTCACTTTCCAAATATTGCCATGGTCATTTTTGCGTAATGGCATCACCGCTATCCCTGGCCCCTACATTTACATTTCACTTTCTAGAGAGACTTGTGGGTAAATCCTCGCAGCGGATGTAAGTACAAGAGAAAATAACTGAAGAGTGAACTGCTGCTCTTACAAATATACTATCATCTAAGTGAAGTATGCTGAAGTTGATGAAAAGGGGATGTAGGGGGGGCGCTGTTCTAATTAGTCAATATAGGATTTCCACTATTTTGGTATTCTGCTGTGTTAGCACCCTTTACAGTGTGCCAAAGCATACATAGAGGTATAAGATGGTAAAGAGAAAAGAAAAAACCATACCAAGGGGATATTCAAGAAAGCATTCCTTGCAGTAAATGTTAGTTGCAATTATATAGATAATGAAAAATCTAGGTGAGATAGATGGGGCTGATTTGATTATTCAAAGTAGCACATGCCAAGGGTGGTGGAGCAATAAAATGTGCTAAAGTGCTATACCCTCTGCATGAAACCAATATTCATATTCCACAGAGCTATATGCATGTGTCATCCATAGGTATAAAAATGGATGGGGTATGCAGCTAATATGTCACAAATAAATGAAATGAAAAAGTGAAATAAAAGTGACCTTATTCAAGGAGTATAAAATTAAATAAAAAAAACTATTTTCTGTTTCAGCCCAGAAACAGACTAGCAAGAGGGCACTAAAGTTAACGGGCCATAATTCTGGGGCGGAACACGTAGGGCGGGGATACGAACATCTTTGCGTCACTTCCGGTCAGCCGAGAATAGGACACTGACGGCATCCATTTTTTTTTCTATTGTTTACATGCTTTTTATATCCATACTAAATATGAGTACATTTATTATTCTCAATAAATAAATAACTTTTAATACGGATTTACACTATGGGCATTCCCGCTCTTTTATATATAGGAAGTGTTTAATGACATCGCCAAAACATTATAAGCATGGACCAGGGGCTCCAGGAATTGCTACACAGTGGCAGATACTGTGAATGCGCAGATGGGTGAGGCCATCCGGTGAGTGCATTCACAGTAGGAGCACGGATAAGGAGCACGAATCACTGGTTATCACCCAACTAAATAGTTTTTTTTAAATCACCTTTTCCAAGCAATTATTTTACAGCAAGCACTGGACACTTTTTTAAACACAAGTCTCTGCATCTATGTTATACTGTTAATTTAAATGTATTGCAAGATTTAATATTATTTTGATCACCATCTTAGTACTAGGTTCAACCTATTCAGGCAAACACTCCACACACTGGTGAACACCTGCCAGAGGGCACAACACATGCCAATCCATACCCATTTTTCATATTTATTTTCATTACTTGGTTCATACACTTTGATTTACCAGCTGCCAGAGGGTGTAACACACAAAATAGTTTTTTTATTTCATTTTATATTCATTGAACAAGGTCACTTTTATTTCACTTTTTCATTTCATTTATTTGTGACATTATCTGCATACCCCATCCATTCTTATACCTATGGATGACACATGCATATAGCTCTGTGGAATATGAATATTGGTTTCATGCAGAGGGTATAGCACTTTAGCACATTTTATTGCTCCACCACCCTTGGCATGTGCTACTTTGAATAATCAAATCAGCCCCATCTATCTCACCTAGATTTTTCACTACCTATACTGTATAATTGCAACTAACATTTACTGCAAGGAATGCTTTCTTGAATATCCCCTTGGCATGGTTTTTTCCTTTATTTTCTCTTTACCATCTTAGACCTCTATGTATGCTTTGGCACACTGTAAAGGGTGCTAACACAGCAGAATACCAAAATAGGGGAAATCATATATTGACTAATTAGAACAGCGCCACACCTACATCCTCTTTTCATCAACATTTCACTTTCTGCCAGGGAATCTCCCTGCCAACAGTGGATTGGGTCCAGGAATAGGATCCTGTGTGGCAAGGCAGGGCCTCATGGTAAATGTAATCTCAGGCAGGCAGTGCAAGCTATATTAAATGAAAAAAAAAAACAAACAAAAAAAAAGACTTCATAAAGCTCATGCCACAAAAAACTGATGAATTAATCTCCATACAAGAAACCACAGATATAGTTTTGTTTCCACTGGATTTCTTCTTTACAGAAAAGACATTGTACACTGCCTTATGAATACAAGCTAATAAACGTTTCATTAAGGCAGATTTTGTGCTATGCCAATATAGTATAGTGCAATATACTACAAAGTGCTATACTGCTGACTCCTTTATTATGCCTTGTGATAAATGCATGGTGACATTGTTATTATGGTTCACTCAGTGTTTGCTTTGACAGCAACAAGATATACTGGTTATGTCACCCGTTATATTGCTCAAAATTGTGTCCTTAAATCACCCCTTACATTCTCTGAATAGCAAAAGGCATGGAATCCATCTGCTCTAGTCTAGATGCAAGGGTCACGTGTGAGGAGTGGGGGCTACTAGTGGTCAGCGGAATATAGTCTGGGGACATGGGTGCTGCAAGCTCTTAAATCCCTCCATTGTGATCAACAATTGAAACAAACTGAATTACAGTTTTAAAGCAAAACTGAAACTTTATTTTTATTGCCAGGCCTGGAAAACAGCTGGGGGTGAAACTGTGCACGCATGCTTGCAAAACTTTCTCCCCTGTGGCTGCAAGAAATACCCATCAGCTTACAAAAACCTCCTCTGTTTATTCTGCTCTGAGCTGATGAAGATGGTGTCTGCGTCAAAGGGAAGCAATGTCATTTATGTCGAAGCCCTTCAACTGGGACAGATATGAACCACAAACACGCCAGAAGACCCATAATGTAACATAAACCTGAAGTGTGCCCTGGTCTGCTGGCCGGTATACCAAAAAGGGGGCATAAGTAATGGATGAATGTGGAGAGAAATGTGCTGAGAAGTGCCCTGAAAAAGGGGAATGGGAGGGAGGGTATCACGCACCGGAACCGTCAAGGACCACACGTGAGTGGTCTGCTTAAATACCCCCCGGCTCCTCCCATAAATTCAGGCCACCATACTGGCCTTCTTATTTATGGTCGAAGCCCTTCAACTGGGACAGATATGAACCACATAAACACGCCACAAGACTCATAACGTAACATAGACCTGAAGGGTGCCCTGGTCTGCTGGCCAGTATACCAAAAAGGAGGCAAAAATATGCGGATAGGGAAGTAGCTCTTTATTGGTCCTGTGACATTTATTGAGCAAGCTTGGTGAAGGCTTGCAACGTTTCTTCCCGAGGGTTCTGAGTGACTCAAGAGAAGCAGGTGGATTTCCACCTGCTCACCTTTTAAAAGACATGGTCTGGTACCCCGTGCTTAGATGCGACCGAGGCCGCTGCTATCTGAAAGGAGTGTCCAGAATAGAGGCCGGGGTCAAGGCCTAGGTTAACCAGGAGAATCCTAACTTGCCTAACGAACTGGATGCCACTCAGGGGCCTGGTCGGAAAAGGTAGCAAGGGCTGGAGTTTGACTGGCTGGGTAGATGAGACAGTAACTGGTTAAGTATCGCTACTGGGCACTAGACGTTGTTGGTCGGAAGGGGATTGATGGCGACCCCAGGGCTGGATTGACGGGTTTTAGACATTACCCGGTGTAAACAATATAAACTTGACAGCGAGCCAGGTGGCGTCTGCAGAGTATCTGGTCACCAGGGCCACTAAAGTAAACTCGCTAGGTCGGAAAAGTCGTGAAAGGCAAGGTAGATGGCCACTTGGATGACCAGGCTGGGCAGAAACCCACACAGGGAACATGAAAGGATGGTCGACATGTCCCTGAAGATAGCACTTGTGATGGGCAATCGTTCGTAGTTGGCTACGGGCTGATGCTTCTGGATGTCACGTAGGATGGATTTTGACTGTATGGGCTACAAACAAGGATGGCTTTCCGAGGTTCTGTAAGGACAAAATGCTGGATGCCGGCTAAGTATAGCCTAATGGTGTTATGAGATAGAGCCATCTGCGTGTGGCAATACAATATAAAGGCTAGGATGTGCTTCATGTTTCCTGTCGCTGCTCCGGGGCATAAGGCTAGAAACCTGTAATGGGCGTTTCAAGCGGGGTGATAGGCCTTTCAGTGTGTTGCGAAAGAACGCCTGATTAACCAGATGGCTTGCGTTGTGGAGGTGTGCTCTTAACCCATGGTCAGCTGCGACCAAGATGAGATAGGAGAAGTGGTTGGGTTGGCTCTGGGTTTCTGCTGAAGGATTGAAGTAGGTTAAGTGGGACAGTGTGTCTGCTGCGACGTTGTGCCTGCTCAAGATAGAAACCTAGTGAACATTAAATTGATGCTGCAGGGACAACTGCACCTGCCGCATAGCAAGGACGTGATGGTGAGCGACTTGGACCTGCCTTGTTTAAAATTTCGACCATGGCCTGATTGTCTGTGGCAAGCCACCATTGTCTGTGGCAACCCACCCCAGACCTGAGTAGCTGCCACAATGGTATATAGTTCGAGAAGTGAGGATGACTGACCAAACCGGGGATTTAGAAGGATTTCTGGTGGCCATGGTCCTGCAAACCAGTGATGGCCGAAAATTGCTGTGAAGCCTGTGGAGGCTGCGGCATCTGTGACTACCAGAGGTGACAAAGCTAACACTAGCGGAATGAACTTGGATATGTCGTTCGTTTGCGAGGAATTCGTTCTACATTGTCAACCTGCTGTAGTTGCTGGGTCCAGCCTGAGAACATGATCGGGATCTTGTACCTTCCAGCTGATGCCATGTCACCGCCAGAGAGATGGCTCAATGGGCAGTAATTAAGACACGTCTAACATGTCCGCTTTGGACAGCCATGCGCCTGGCGGCTGAGAGGAGATTCCTGCACTCGTGGGTTGGTTTTTGGTGGGGTCGGTGTGAAACCCTGACAGAAATCTGTGCACCAAGAAGGCGGTCAATGAGGGAGTCGGGTGTGAGGAAAGGTAAAGCCCCAGCCACCGGCCATCCACTTGGCCTAGCCATGAAGTGTTTTGCTGCTTGAGGTAGCACGTGACCTTAGGATGCGCTCTGTGGCCCGTGACGCAAGGTGAAGCAGTCGGCATTGGCTAAAGTTGCGAGTCCCGTAGTTAAAATTGAGTTGCAGATTGTCTAAGATTTGAGAGTATGTACGAACGTATGAATGGATAGACTGAGTAATGACTGGTGGCTCATTGCAGGTGCCTCATGATGGAGACCGGGCTGCGGAAGCTGTGTGACAAATGGAATGGTGATGTCTCGTGCTGAGGACTTGGATCGTTGAGCCACCGGCAAGACTAGATCCGAATCGGGCAGTAGGAAGTGTGAATGAGCTGACAGAGTACGTGAAGCAGGGTATCGTCTGAGTTATGAGTACGTAGGAATGTATGAGTGGATTAGTCTGAGTAATGATTAGTAGCTTACGGCAGATGCCTCATAATAGAGACCGAACTGTAGTAAGCTGTGTAATAGATAGAACCGAGACGAGGAGACAAACCGTTAGACTGCAGGGATGCCTGCTGGGTGGCAGGCTCCCCGGCTGCTGGAGAGAGCATCCTGAAGAGTTTGGCTTTCCTGGCTGTGGTGGGGTAGGGAACACCCCTACGCCACGGCTCCGCAGTGAGCTTGGGGATGGTCCATCCCCTGAGGGACTGCATGCTGCTGCGCTCTGAACCCACAAAGGGTGACAGAGGGGTGGAGGTGCATATTCGCTGTCGGCCTGCGACATGGCTGCAGCTATAAGACAAGGTGAAGGGGAAGGAGCGGATGAACCACTAAAGAACCGCAAGATACCTGCCAACAGCCCAAATGCAACTAGAAGGAAATTGCCAATTGCAATCTCCCTCTAGCAGCCATGAGGCAAGGAGAGGGGGTGCATGTGTAAAGGAGTCGTAAAAGGTAGGATAGTGAGCGGAGTTATATACAGGAAAAAAATTTTAATAAAAAATGATAAGAAGGAAATGGAGAAGGACAGAAAAAGGGAACGACAGGCGTAGTGAAGAAGCCGGTTTGCGTACAAACACTGTTGAGTGGAAATTTAGAAAACTCAAAAGAGTGTGTGGCAACTGAGGTGAGCCAGGAGGTGACTGACCAGGTAACAGATAGCTCGGGTGCCCGTCTGTGCTTAGCACAGACCTGTGAAACCAGAGGCCCGGGGCGTACTGAAGCATGAAGCTGATATCTGGTATGGTCTAAGTAGGAATGTTGCGTTCTGTAGTTTGTGACGTGTGCTCGGCCTGCCAACGCTTGCACTGTCAGCAAACTCAACGTTTGGCAGCCTTGTCTGCGTAGGTGAAGGGTAGCCCTTTGAAAACAGAGTGTAATGCAAAGAAAGACATGACAGTAGCTAACGCCCAATGAGCAGGCCAAATTGTGAATGTGAGTTGAATGTTTAGGGAAAGAGTGCTGCTGGGTTATGTGACACCTGACTGGCGCCCTAGATGCGAAGTCCTGGTTGAGGTCAATACAAGTAAAAAGGCGCAAAGCACAGTTACCTTGAAAGTAAAACCGATTAGTCCAGAAACTGAAAACTGTAAAAATGCATGTGTAAGTTCATGCATATATACTGGGAGTATATACAAGAGGTCAGTCAGGGCGGCCACCAAAGGAACCAAAAGCAGGGTCCAGCAAGCTAAAACAACAACAAGGAGAGGGGCGCCTCTGAGTATAAATCATAAATACATTTTATTAAAACAACAATATCCACTCACATGGAAGTTGGAGAAGTTGCATTAGGGTCGGTTGGCTGGGCTGGAGAGATGCGGTGGAACTACAGGTCACAGCGGTTCCTGCAGGGCATGCCAGATGCGGTGGAACTACAGGTCACAGCGGTTCCTGCAGGGCATGCCAGGTCCAATGACCTGGCATGCCCTGCAGGAACCGCTGTGACCTGTAGTTCCACCGCATCTCTCCAGCCCAGCCAACCGACCCTAATGCAACTTCTCCAACTTCCATGTGAGTGGATATTGTTGTTTTAATAAAATGTATTTATGATTTATACTCAGAGGCGCCCCTCTCCTTGTTGTTGGTTGAGGTCAATGAATCAGTCACCTGGGAACCTGTAGTAAGAATGACATGGAAGTCCAAGTCAAGCTGCCCGACCCTTGATACGACTGACCCCCTGGTGAAGATGCGATCCCTATATATATATAACTTTTTTGAAATAATGTCCAACCTGGTGCAGGATGGAACAACCTAAGGGAGAAATGACAGACAGAAAACGGTGAGTGGCCGATGTGCAACTGGAGACGATGAGTGGCCGGATTGAGTGCCACTGGAGACATGCTTGCAACGATTGCAAGAAAGTAGCCTTAGCAGGAAGGTGAAAAGCAAGGATAGCAGAGAATTGAGTATGGAATGACTGACTGTATTCAAACGTACGAATAGATGAAGTGAGATATGAAGGCAGTGTGCATGAATTGTGTCATGTAGAGCCGAGGATTTGAATTGTTGTGCCTCCGACGTGACTGCATTCGAATCAGGCTGTGGGGTGAGCAAATAGCGAGGGTTCGAACCGTTAAGCCGCCGACGCAACTAGATTCAAACCGGCCTGCGGAGTGTACAAATGAACCCGATACGAATCGGTGTGCCAGGGCTGTAACTGGATTCAAATCAGGCTATAGAATGTATAAATGAAACTGATACAAATCGGTGTACCGCAGATGAAACTGGATTTGAAACCCTACTGTTGAGTGTGTGATATAAATTTAATGAATGTATGCATGACCGATACGCATCGTCGTGCCGCCCCCGCGACTGGACTCAAAATGGGCTGTCGTAGGGCGAAAGCTGGATACACACTATACAATCCCCTCCCCCAGATTCACCAAAACCATGCCACACGAGGCCAACCTCGAGGCTTTAATTTGTGTGCAATCAGGCAGGCCCCTGCACTATATGGCTCCAGTGAATCTAAAGGAAATCAGACAACAAAGTCGCACAGTGTGTATGGGGTTTTGTGGTTGCTACATCACCGCTCCAAACCAAACACATACCAACCACCCAGCCCCCTAAAACTAATTGAATGCAGACAAGGCACCAGGTGGGCTAATTACCACCTCAATGAGCCACAGAACCGGTGCAATCAATAGCTGCTCAGCTCCAACCCCATGGACTGTGAAACCTGCAACCAGCAACAAACAAGGTAGAGGGAACCTATGAATGCACTAGGTCTTTGCTGAATGATGTCGGGACATGACCAATGATGACTCAGAGGCAGCTAGCTACGAAAGGGATGTGGGATTGGAAACGTAACGAATCGCAACTTGCGTATATGAATGGTTTGAATCCTACCTGCAACAGCGAGCGAGAACCGCCGATGAAGACTACGAACGGAGACACCGCAACACACTAGAAATCGAATGCACAGACTTATGAACCATGGGGTGAGCTGGAAAGAGCCTGCCTAGAGATGTGAGCTATCATGCACCAGAACCGACAAGGACCACAGGTGAGTGATCTGATTAAATACCCCCCGGGCGCCTCCTATAAATTCAGGCCACCATACTGGCCTTATTTGTTACAGAAGTAATCTCCAGCAACTCTATATATATTTTTTTTTTCTGTCAGCAACAGTGTGTGAGCACAATTCTATTACTACACTATTCCACCCTTCTATGCAGCCTTTTATAAAACTTGGGGGTGCACTGCCACATCACATAAATGCTCTAATAGGGGCCAATTTGCAGTGAGACTATGAACAGGGAAAACATGTAGATACAAAAAAAATGGCAAAAGCTCTCTAAAAGGGTAAAGAGGGAGATTCAGGGTTTTAGACGACGATATACCCTCAACCTCTAGTTGCAGTTTGCACAGGAGTACCTTACACTTATTTTAGGGAGCTGCATACCTTCCAATTTTACAGCGTGGACCTGCAATCAAGTCTGTGTACAGAGCAGCTGGAGAAGTCCCAATTGCCAGAGAGGGCTGGGAACAATTACAAAAGGCAGGGTTGAGTATCAGGATAGAGATTCCCCTGTGAAGATAGAAGGTGGGTTGGGGCCCAGGACAGAGATTCCCCAAAGACAAGTGACACCCATGGAGGAGGTTTGGAGTCTCTCGGCATTCAGTTTGGCAGGAACCAGCAGATGGAAAGCCGGCTGTAACCCATCCACCTTGTCAACCCCACCTGGAAGGAGCCAGTGTGTGAGGACAGCTTGCCTTCAGGTGAGCCAGAGGGAAGCGACAGTGGTGGGGCAATAGACTAGGGGTCACTCAGACTGCAGGCAGAGTTCGGACCCATAGATGCTGATTGGGAAGAGTAGTCTTCAGACAGCAGATCAAATAGAGAGTGGGAATAGGGAAGCCCTCAAGAGGAGGTCAAGGTGCTGGCAGGATTGCCAGATGTACCAGAATCAGCTGATGGGGCAGGAGAAGTGGAACTGCCAGCAGGGGCTGAAGAATCTTAGCAAACGCCAAGCTTGTGTCCAGCAATGGGTACGGTCATGCACGTACGCAAGGGCCAGGTCCAGAAGTGCTGAGTATAAGCAGTGCATAGTTCAGTCACCCTATGCTTGCGTTCTTCCTGGGAGAGGCAAGTTGCGAGAGCTTCCGAGGTTCTCTCGGTTTCATCGATAGATTCAAAAGAACAGCACTGTAACAGGGCCTGGACATCATCTAGGACTCTCGTTCACAGTAGGAGGATGACATGGTGTGGTATTTTATACATGTCCCTAAGCCACAACGGGGGTCCCACAATGAAGAGGCCTGGGCCTGGTTTCAGGACATTCGGCAGGAATGGCACCTGGGGTGGGTCATATACAAGGACCGGTAGTGGTCGTTAGGGTCAGACAGCAAACAAAAAGCTATTCAGCTGCTGTCAGGGGAGCAAATGGTAACATGTACTGGTAAAGGGGCTAATGCAAGATTTTAGCCTGAAGACAGCAGGAATAGATGGCACTCACTGCTGCAGGGGAAGATCTGTTACCCTTGCTCTTGTTTTATCACAGACTAGGCCAGTTCAGTTTCTTACTTTCTTTCCAGAAAAGGTATTGTTCCTGAAAAAGATTCCTGGGTAAGGCCTAGAAGGGTGTTAAGTTTGTGGTTATGGAAGACCTCCTCCTTGTACATAACCTTTAAGGACTTATGTGAACACTGTGTTGTCTTGTTTACATTTGTTCTGCCAGCAGGCTCTTACCCCCTGCTGACAGACTGTTTCAGTTAGGCCAGTGTTTCAACTCCAGTCCTCCAGGCGCCCCAACAGGTCTTGTTTTCAGGCTCTCCATTAATTTGCACAGGTGATTTGATAAGTTTCATAACTTTCCTTTGCCCACAAAAGTTGATGCATTGAAGTTGCTGCTGGGAATGGCTTTCTTTTAGGGGGGGGTGCTCAGCCTGGAGGTGTACATATTGTAATATTTAAAAATATTCATGTATATTGACTGTTATTCGCTAGCTGCAGGGCGCTGTAGTTAGAACTCCTGTTTATATGTGTTGCTGTATATACTGTATGACAGTGTACTTACTCTATTTTTCTATGTATTTATTTGTACATAACCCGTGTCCAAGTTGTTTCCCTTTTCCCCTCCCCTATGTTTCTTATGGGATGCTTTTGCATGGGCGCAGGAGGCATTTTTGTAAATTTTTCCAGCCAATGGGAACATGGCTGTTTTTAGGGGAGGTGAGTGAAGCACCCTCTATAGAGTTGCCACCTCATCTCTTTAAACCCAAACACATATGAATTACACAGGTTCTGAGGCTAATTAAATGCAGATAAGGCACACATAAATTACCACCTTAATCAGCCACAGAACCTGTGTAATTCATATGTGTTTGGGTTTAAAGGGAGGAGGTGGCAACCCTAACCCTCTAGTGTGCTACTAGTGTGAGCCTTAACTGGATCATGGGTTTACTGAAGGTCAGGCTGGGTGACTCATACATGCAGGTCTCTGGTGCCTCCCCTGGTTCTGGAAGTTTGGAGAAGTTTTTAGAAGCTGAAGGGTGGAGGCCAGTACGGATGATCTGCATACTTAGGGGAATTCGGCCAATCCCCAGGCAGTGTGCCTGGCATGGTGGCTGAGCCAGCCCTTAAATATGGATGAGTCATAGCAACAGGGCAGTCGGTGGAAGATGAAGTGCTGAGGAGCTCAGGTTGGCTTGGGAGGATCCTGACCGCAGTGTGGATTGAAAGGAATCTTAAACAATGGGAGCAAGGAGGACAGTGTGAGTACATTAGCACGTTCAAGGACTTACAAGGGGGGAGACACATGTAGCCAGCCTTTCTGGAAGACAGAGTTGTGCTTAATTTTTCCTTTCCCTTGTCCTTGGAGATCTTTGGTAGCAGCCAGGTGGGCTGGTGAAGAAACAGCCAGGTGGGCTGGTATTTCCTGCAGTCAGCAGAGCTGGGATCAGGATCTACAGGGGAGTTGAAGATGCTCCGGAATGCAGCCTACAACACTTTGTGCTACTTTCTAAGGGACTGAGAGTTCCTAGTCCTTAATAGGATTTTACTATCAGTGTCAGTGTTCAGGAAGGGGACAGTTCTGGAGTGTGTACCTAGGGAGGAAGTTGTTCCTGGTTTTGCTGCTATCAAGCTGGGCATCCCAGAATTCCTATTCCCCATCCACGTTATTACCCCTAATAAAACATTTAAAAACGCTAAAAGACTGTTACTTGTGTCTGTCTGAAAGTGAAAAATGCTTATTGCCTGGCTGTGCAGGAGTGGGGAACCCAGTCATCTGCAACCCTTGCGGGGGTAGTGCTACACAACAAGAGACTCACAGGCTGCAGAGAAGAACTGGGAGAAGGACTGCACAGCAAGGTAAACTCCGCCTTTTGAAATGGTAATGTTTTGTTCGGCTTTAAGCATGGCGTGAAGCTTATTTTCACGTGCCATATACAATTAGCTAAAAACACTTTCTTCTCCAGGTGAGGGTATGCTACGATGGCATCATATATATAAAAAAAAGGCACACTCAGCAGATTTAATGCTCTACAGAACACCAAATAGGTCTTTATTTAACCTCTTGCAGACCGCCCCACACACATATACTGCGGCAGGGTGGACTGCTCTGTGCCAGATCATGTACCTAGTACATGATCCTAAACTTCCGGGTCAGGGGCGCGCGCCACCGGGGAATCGAATCACAGCTAATCAGTGGGTCCGACGTGACTGATGTCTGCTGGGACCTACTGATCATTCGAGACACAGGCAGAACGGCAATCTGCCTATGTAAGTAAACAAGGTAGACCACCGTTCTGTGAGAAAGGAACGTACTGATCCTGTGTTTCTGCTAAGCAGGAGCACGGATCTTTACCTTCCCCCAGTCAAAACATCTCCCCCGCAGTTAGTAAGCACAATTTTAGGCATATATTTAACCCTTTAATCGCTCCTGATGTAAATCCCTTCCCTGCTAGTGTCATTAGTACAGTGACAGTGCATATTTTTTTAGCACTGATCGCTGTATTAATGATAATAATGATACTGTGTCACTGATCCCCAAAAAGTGTCAGTTGGGTGTGCGATTTGTCTACCGCAATATTGCAGTCCCCCTATAAGTCAATGATTGCCACCATTACTAGTAAAAAAAATATCCCATAGTTTGAAGACGCTATAACTTTTGTGCAAACCAATCAATAAATATGTAGCAGAATACATATTGACCTAAATTGATGAAGAAATTAGATTTTTAATTTTTTTTTTTAATTGGGTATGTTTTATAGCAGAAAGAAAAAAATGTTGTTTTTTTTTAAATTGTCGGTCTTTTTTTGTTTATAGCGCAAAAAATTTAAACTGCAGAGGTGATCAAATACCACCAAAAGAAAGCACCATTTGTGGAAAAAGAGGACAAAATTTTATTTGGGTACAGCGTTGCACAACTGTGCAGTTGTCAAAGTAAAGCAGTGCCGTATCGCAAAAAATGGCCTGGCCAGAAGGGAGTAAACCTTCCGGAGCTGAAGTGGTTAAACATTGTGGTTTAGGTTTGTAGCACGGTCCCCGTAGGGATTGCTGTGTGTAGACTTCCCTGGGCCTCCCCTTTATCATCTTGCAGCCAGTTACTAGGGGTTTTCACACGACCACCCGTACTCTCATCCGCTCGTTATCCAATAATCAATCCAAGGGTTTGGTTTTTTGGTATTTATTATTGGAACTTAGACGGAAGAAGGGAATAGTGGAATACTCCAACTGGAATTAATTACAGATAAGGACTACTCTCACTCAGCTTCACCAAGTTGAATGTGGTAGCGGACTCTCTGCTATACAATACTGCACTTATATGGGAGAGATAAATAAGTCCTTTGCATGCTCTGGCAGCGGACTTGTAGAAACTGTTTCATCTTCAGAACAATCACTGGCATCCCCTTTGGCCGACACCCATCCACTAACTTGTGAAAGGGGGGTCATATTTTTTATTCAACCCCCCTTCTAGCACAAGTTCTCTCTGCTCCCAAAGTGCCCTCTTGCACATGCAGCATCCTCTTACCCCCCCCCAAATCATTGCAAGTATCCTTCTTTGACAACTTGCTCCCTCCCCCTTCAAAGAGAGGCAGGCTGCTATTGAGGGGACAATCGTGGTGTCTGGGATCCCGGGCACCTCGCTAGAGATTTGGGGCAATCACTCCAGGACTCAAGGCCAGTTCACACCACGAATCGCAAAGTAACGCACTGTGCGTTCTTCTGCCATTCACATGCCTTCCAGGTGCTGTGCGATTTCAGCCCTTTCATTTGAATGGGCTGAAATTGTGTTGGTCTGCACCAAGAGCTGTGCATGCAATACTTTACAAAACGCACAGCAACTGGATTGCATGGTACTACTGCTGATCATACAATCTGGTGCAGGCAAACAATGCATTTACAACCTGCATTTGGGGAATCATTAAGTTGACACCCGCTACAGATCACTTTGGCAGTGCATTTTGAATGCAGTGTGGGAAACGCACACAAAACGCAGGTTTCCCTCACTGCACAATAGACATGTTTTTTTTTTGGTGTGAACAGGCCCTCGGAACTGGGGAGAATACCCAGCATGGCTGTAGACAGTGGGGGTTGGGGGTTGCATTGTGGAGTGGAGAGGGGTGGCAGGGAATCAAAAATCAAAATGCACCTTCTCCTGTGTAGACAAAAATTCTTGCACCGGCCCAGGTGGTACTGATAACATCCCTGCTGCCCCCGCCGCTCCCCACCGCTGCTAGCCCAATGCTGCCAGTCTGCCCTTCCATTCTCCATCAGTGTTCCCATTGTGAGCCACTTGCTATCTGAGCTCTCCTTCTGCACCACTGCGGCTCATATTCCTGGAGTCAGCAACGTATATGCTGGTTCTCCTGTCATGGGTGATCTGCTTAGGGCTCGCTCACTGAGCCTGTCAGTAACTTCCTGTTTAAAAGCCTCTCAGATGCAGGTCTTACATGCCAGTAAAATCTATAACATTTTATGGCAGTACCTAAATACAGGTGGAACACAGTGGCGTAACTACCAGGGTCTCAAAGGTTGCACTTGCGAATGGACCCTGGTGTTCTGCCATGGTGGGGGGCCCAAGATGGCAGGAAGGGGGCCGCTGTGGGACCGTAATAAAGGGCCCCAGGACCAGAGGTCGGCGGGGCCCTTCATGGTTTCTTGCACTGGGGCCCTGAAGGTTGTAGTTACGCCTATGGGTGGCCATTAAAGTTCTGAATAGGAACCAGTTTGAATATTGATAGTGTAGCAGAGTCTCTTACCTCTTCCAATCTAATGAGGACCTCCAAGGCCAAAGATAGCTGACATCCTTCAATGTGGTGGGTTGTGAGGCATAGTGGGTGCAAAGATGGTGAAAGTCATTGGGCGCCAGACACTTCTTGGATGTAAAAGAGGTTTTATTTCTTTTGACAGTCCTTTTATATATTTTGGGGGAAAGAGGTTTAGAGCCAGTACACCCTTAGATAGTTGCAAACTCATATGGCAAGACTCCAAGACTTCAATAGGAGGACAGCCGTACTGAGAAAGGCCCCAGCAAGGCGCCACTTCTGCACGTGCAGGACTGTTGTCCCCTATGGTAACAGTCCTTTAACAGTTCCTAACTCAAACGTATCAGTTCTTTCTCCTATCACCTTCCAGGACGTTACACCTGAGAGATGAGGGCTTCTCCCTACAGGAAACACAAACAATTGACAGCTTGTTATAAGTCCCCACCCTTCCCCTTGATCCCCGGTATTGATTGTGTTTCTCCCGAACACAGCAGCATGTTTGTTTTGTTTAAAGACCAAATGACCGGGGAGGGTCTGATGGTCCCCTGTTGAGACAGGTTTTAGGGAGGCCGGGGAGGGCTGAACTAACCTGTTGGCTTGTCCTTCTCACAGGTTGCCCCCAAGTTTGCACCAGCGCTCTGGCCGCAGGGAATGCGCGCCATCGCTGGATGTGCATGAACCACCACCTTCTCTCTTCATTGCCTGGAATCTTCTTACAGGAATTAATGCTCTCCAAGCCTCACTCTGGTACACGGCCGCATCAAAGGAATTGGGTGGCGCCGGTTTTACAGCGGGAGAAAGTGCGGAGAGCGGCGTGGAGCAAGGCGGTGGAAAGCGGTCGGCTTGCTGTACTAGCCCCACTAGCGGTACCAGCAGCCCAGGACCCTGCTAACCTCCTCATGGAACAGGAGGAAGGGAAGGCAACTGCAACTGCGGGCAGATCCAGGTCGGGGCCTGGTGAGTACAAACCCCCCTTGGAAAGGGAGGAGGGGAAGGGGATGAGAGGTCCTGGATTCTAGGGTCTGAGAATCTTTGGGATGGCCAGAACAGGCTGGACTTCACCAATCACCTTACCCTTCCCTCCTCTCCAGTACAAGCCCGCAGTTAGGGGGAAGACAAAATAATGTTATATGCTATATCTTTTTCTAAAAGCCTGTACACACGATCAGACTTTTTGACAACAAACATGCAAATTAGCTGTTTTGGAGCAACATCCGACCATGTGTACGCTCCATCGGACAAACTTTTTCTTTTTCCATCGGACTTTTGTTGGCTGTGCGAACGCACAGACTTTCCGGCAACAAAAGTCCGATGGAGCAAAGTCCGATCGTGTGTACACAAAAGCATCGGACTTTTGTATAAACTACAGTATGCAGCCGCAAGAATGTTTCCAGCGCGAACCCATTGCGCTGGTTCTCGGCGACAGGGTACTATACATGTCGCGCTGGCTGCAATAGGAAAAACACATTTTCCTATTGCGGCGAGCGCGAGAGGGAATTCCTCTCTGGGGGCATACCAGGCCCTTAGGTCTGGTATGGATTTTAAGGGGAACCCCCTACGCCGAAAAAACAGCGTGGGGGCCCCCCAAAATCCATACCAGACCCTTATCCGAGCACGCAGCCCGGCCGGTCAGGAAAAGCGCCCCCCCTCCTGAACTGTACCAGGCAGCATGCCCTCAACATGGGGGGTGGGTGCTTTGGGGGAGGGGGGAGCCCTGCGGCCCCCCCCACCCCAAAAGCACCTTGTCCCCATGTTGATGAAAACAAGGGCCTCTTCCCGACAACCCTGGCCGTTGGTTGTCGGGGTCTGCGGGCGGAATCCGGGAGCCCCCTTTAACAAGAGGGCCCCAGACCCCCCACCCTATGTGAATGAGTATGGGGTACATCGTACCCCTACCCATTCACCTAGGGAAAAATGTGTCAATAAAAAAACACACTACACAGGTTTTTAAAGTAATTTACTGTATTAGGCAGCTCCGGGGTCTATTCCGGGGTCTTCTTCCAACTTCACCGCTCTCTCCGGCCTCTTCTCCCGGTGTCCGGTTCTTCTCCTGCTCTCCGGCCTCTTCTCCCGATGTTCGGCCCCTTCTCACGCTCTCCGGTTCTTCTGCGGCTCCTCCGCTATCTTCTGCCGCTCTTTTGCTAGCGGTGGCCCGTACTTCTGCGTTGCCTTCTTCCCTCTTCTCTTCTTCCGATGCTGACACGACGCTCTCTCCGGCTGTAATGCTGTCTGAGCACTCCACTATGACTTATATAGGCGGTGACCCCGCCCCTATGACATCACAGTCCCGGGGCATGCTGGGACTGTGAGGTGATAAGGGGGCGTGGTCATAGGACGCAGAAGTATGGGCTGCCGCTAGCAAAAAAGAGCGGCAGAAGATAGCTGAGGAGCCGGCAGAAGAACGGGAGAAGAGGCCGGAGAGCAAAAGAAGAACCGGACACCGGGAGAAGAGGCCGGAGAGAGCAGCGAAGTCGGAAGAAGACCCCGGAGCTGCCTAATAAATTACGATGTACCCCATACTAATTCACATAGGGTGGGGGGCAGGGATCTGGGGGCCCCCTTATTAAAGGGGGCTCCCGGATTCTGATAAGCCCCCCGCCCGCAGACCCCGACAACCAACGGCCAGGGTTGTCGGGAAGAGGCCCTTGTCCTCATCAACATGGGGACGAGGTGCTTTGGGGTGGGGGGGCCGCAGGGCGCCCCCTCCCCCAAAGCACCCACCCCCCCATGTTGAGGACATGCGGCCTGGGTATGGCTCAGGAGGGGGGGTGCTCGCTCGTCCCCACCCACTTTCCTGACCGGCCGGGCTGCGTGCTCAGATAAGGGTCTGGTATGGATTTGGGGGGGATCCCCACGCCGTTTTTTTGGCATAGGGTTTCCCCTTAAAACCCATACCAGACCTAAGGGCCTGGTATGCTCTTGGAGGGGAACCCATGCTGTTTTTTTATTTAAAATTTGGCGTGGAGTTCCCCCTCAAGATTCATACCAAACACAGTGCCTGGCATTGGTGGGGATCCCAGTTGGATCTCCGCACCAGTGTGAACCCGGCTCACAAGGTGTCGATCTCGCCGATAAAAGCGGCGAGATTGACACAATATCAGTCAACAATACAGGAGTTGACCAAAGGGTGGTGGTAAAGAGCTAAAAAACCATGTGATTTGGTGAAAGTTGGCTGGAAAAGTCCTGCCGTCTGTATGCAATACAAACCTATGGCCAACGCCCTTTGTACAAAAATCCACAGGAAAGTTTGTACAAAGTCCTATCGTGTGTATGGGGCTTAACAGCATCCCCCAGCGGAGCCCAGGAGGCCCCAGATAAACACCCTCCTGCCACTACAAGGCATAGCTCCTCAAAAAAATGTGGGTACTATAAGGATAAACTCCCAAAGTTCCACTCAAAGCCCTTCTGCTATAACTGTATAAACAAATGAGCAGGAAAAGAAGCTTCTGCATTGATGAAAAAATTTCTCTCATCTATGCATACGGAAATGCTGGCAACAGTCAAAGCTTTCTGTGAGGCCGCCAGGCAGTCAACAACCCAGGGCCCTGACAAAGAGGAGCTTACCCCTAGAGAAGGCACATCCTCCCAGGAGAGCCTCTTTAGAGGGGGACCTAGTGCCCTTCTCCCACCCTCGCAGTCACTCCCTCTAGCCCAGGTAAAGGAGGAAGAGGAGGACGGGGGGGGGGGGTATGGAAAGCCAGGTCAGAGCACAGCTAAGAGGGGGAGCTGGATCCAGACCTGTTAAGTCAGACTTGCAAGCAATATATGCTACTGAGGAGATTCCAGAAGCCCCTAGAGTAACCTCAGCACAGGACAAGGTATACAGGGGGCAGAGCAAGGCTCAATCCAGAGTATTCCCACTTCATCAATCCCTCGAGGATCTGGTCCTACAGGAATGGAGGGAGCCTGAAAGGAGGATTGTCAGACAAAAAACTTGGAAAAGGAGGTTTTCCTTTAATCAGACTGACGAAAAGACATTCTTTAAGCTCCCAAGACTGGATGTCGCCCTGTCTCAAGTCACCAAGCTGTCTGACCTCTCCTTTGAGGGTGCAGGCAGTATTAAGGATCTGATGGACTGTAGAGCAGAATCCCTTCTTAGAAAAGCTTGGGAGGCTAATACATCAGCCATGGGTCCGGCCTTAGCAGCAGCCTGTGTAGCCAGGAATGCAGATTTCTGGGTGGAGAATTGACCAAGCACCTGTCTCAGGAATCCGAAGCGGGTGACATCCTTAACTCCCTATCAGTGATAGGAAAAGCTGTCGCTTACCTTGCAGATGCTGCAGTTGAGTCTGCAAGAGCTTCGGCTAAAACGGCCGCATTAATCAACTCAGCTAGGAGAGCTGTCTGGATTGAGGCTTGTGAAGGAGATGTTAAGTCAAAGGGTAAACTATGTGGCCTTCCCTTTCAGGGTTCATTGCTGTTTGGCCAGGGCCTGGACGACGTTCTGTCTCGGTCTTCAGAAAAGGGTAAACAATTCCCAATAAAGCCCAAAAAAGAAAAATTTAAAATAATTTTTCGAGGCCCCCCAGGGCAACCACAGCATAGAGTCAAAAAGGAGCCCAACAAACGGTGGGGCTATGGTAGGGGAAAGCAAAAGAACAGTTTATCGTTTTCCTCCCCCAAGGTTGGGGCCAAAGAAACCAAGTAACTCCAAGATTAGGGTGGGGGGACGGCTGTCCCACTTTGTCCCTCAGTGGGAAAAGATATCGGACAGCAGTTACAGCTGCCAGATCCTGCGAGAGGGTTATCTTCTGGAGTTCTCGGCAAAACCCCCTCTATGATCACTCTTACACATCACCCCAGGGATACCCTGAAAAGATCTGCCCTTCTGAAGGGTATCCAGGAATTGGTGGAACAGCAGGTGGTGGTGCCAGTACCAAAGAAACAACAGTATCAGGGACTCTACTCCCACGTATTCGTTGTTCGCAAGCCGTGAGGAATGTACCGGCTGATAGTAAACTTAAGAAACCTGAACAGGTACCTGGAATACAAAAAGTTTAATATGGAGAGCATCTACTCCGTACGCAAAAACCTCATGAAGGAGGCCTTCATGACGACTCTGGACCTCAGGGATGCCTACCTGCATGTGCCAATTCATGTGGATCATCAGGCAATCCTGAGCTTTGCAGTAGCAATCGGAGGGGAGATTTTTCACTTGCAGTTCAGAGCCCTTCCTTTCGGGTAAACAGCCAGACCAAGGATTTTTACAAAAATCCTAGCAGAGGCAGTAGCCTTTCTACATCTCCAGGGTATATCTCTAATTCCATACCTGGACGATCTACTGATCTCCGGACCATCAGTCACCCAGGTCAGATCAGATACCAACAAAGTAATGTCCGTTCTAAAAAACTTGGGTTGGATAATCAACACGGAAAAATCCTCCCTCGAACCAGAACAGGTCAAGACCTTTCTTGGTTACAGGATGGATACCAGACTGCAGAAGCTCTTCTTGCCAGAGGACAAGGTGACAAAACTAGCTTCATCAGTGGGGGGCTTGATAAAGACCCTGTCACGCTCTAGAAGGGAGGTGCTAAGAACGCTAGGTCTGATGTCGGTAAGTATACCAGCCATAGTCTGGGCGCAACTTCACTCAAGAGACCTTCACCATTTCTTCCTGTCTTCATGGGACAAAAAGAAGAAGAAGGAGTCCTTGGATCAGGAGACATTACTAACCCCTCAGGTCCTGTCCTCCCTGGAGTGGTGGACAGTACCCAAAAACCTAAAGGGTGGCATCCCATGGGCTCAGTGGAATCTGGTAAAAGTTACCACCGATGCCAGTTCTTGGGGGTGGGGGGGCCCACCTTGGAAAGGAGAAAGCCCAAGGCCAATGGAACAGCTCGCTAGGTCAGATGTCGTCCAACTACAGGGAGCTCAAAGCAGTGGGGAAGGCCCTGAAAACCTTTCAAAAGAGCATCATAAGCAAGGAGGTTTAAGTGAGCTCCGACAATGCCACTGTCATAGCCCACTTGAGTCACCAGGGAGGCACCAGGTCCAGACTCCTGCTAGAATTATCCAAACAGATCCTGGACTGGACCGAAGAAAAGGTTCTCTCCATTTCAGAGGTCCACATAAAAGGGACAAGCAATACCGAGGCAGACTTCCTCAGCCATCAGCCGATAAGACAAGGGGAATGGGAACTGAACCCCGAGGTATTTCAAACCCTGGTGCAACGCTTTGGAAATCCGGAAATGGATCTGTGCGCCAACAGGCGAAACAGGAAGGTAAAGAGATATTTCTCGATTTCCCAAGAGAGGGAGTCAGAAGGACTAGATGCACTGACTCAAACCTGGCAGTGCAGGCTGGCATATGCCTTTCCACCCCTAGCACTGATTCCGCAAGTTCTTCAGAAGCTCAGCCATTTCCCAGGCCAACCCCTCCTGATAGCACCCTGGAGGCCAAGGAGAGCTTGGTTTCGCCAGTTTAAGTTCAATGGCAGTGGCAGAGCCTTGGAAGCTCCCGAACAGGCCAAATCTTCTCAGGCAAGGTCCAGTACTACACCCAAGGCTGGAATTTTTTCAGCTGACGGCCTGGTTAGTGAACGCCAGATCTTAAAAATGGCTGCTCCGAGAGAGCAATAAGTACCCTCCTTCTGAGTAGGAAACCAGTGACTAAAGATTTATTCTAAAGTTTGGAAGACCTTCTGTTCCTGGGGTAAAGAAAGACAGATGACCTCCACCACTGTTCCGGTTATCCTGGAGTTTCTCCGGGGCGGAGTAGACCAAGGTCTAGCGGTCAGCACCATTCGGGTTCAGATAGCAGCCCTCTCAGTCTATCTTGATGTAAGATTGGCAAAGGAAGACCTCATTAAACATTTTCTGCTGGCCAGGGAAAGGATTTCCCCCGTCTCCACAAGTAGTTTCCCACCATGGGACTTGACAAGGGTGTTAGTGGCATTATCTAAACACTCATTTGAACCTATAGAACAGGTTCCCTTTAAGTTTTTAACCTTAAAATTATAATTTTTGTTAGCAATTACTATGGCCAAGAGGGTCGGAGACTTGCAAGGGCTGTCCATGAAGGAACCTTTCCTATTGGTACAGCCAGATAGGGTCACCCTCAGGGCAGATCCCTTGTATCTACCAAAGGTAGAATCCTTATTTCATAGGACGCAAGACATAACATTGTCGTCCTTTTGTGATAAACCAAAAAATGAGAAAGAGAAGAAACTTCATTGTCTGGATGTAAGAAGGTGTCTCCTTACCTATCTAGAGAGAACAAAGAGTTTTAGGAGGTCCAGTTACCTACTATTTCTGTACGCTGGGTCTAGGAAGGGACTTCAGGCTTCTAAAGCCTTCGTCTCCAGATGGATCAGGGAAGATATCTCCATGGCTTATGAGAGTTCTTGAGTTTCAGCACCAGCAAAGGTTAAAGCTCATTCAACCAGGTCACTAGCAATGTCCTGGGCTGAAAAAGCAGGGGCCTCCTGGGAACAAATCCACAGCCCGGCCACCTGGTCCAGTCAGGATACGTTCCTGAAGCACTACCGTGTGGAAGTGTTGTCACAGCAAGACTTGACTTTTGGTCGGAACGTCCTACAAGCTGTGGTCCCACCCTGAAGGTAGGCCTGTGTTTACTTGATTATCCTCTCAGGTGTGACACCCTGGAAGGTGATAGGAGAAAACCTATGTTAGACTTACCGGTAACGGTATTTCTACGAACCTTCCAGGATGGCAGGCCTACTTCCCGTCATATATGGAGGGAAGGATAAGCTAAACGCTAAGTGGCAAGTACCTATGTGGAGCGATGCTCCTTGTGAACCAGTTCAGGATTACTTTATTACAACATGGGGATCAAGGGGAAGGGTGGGGACTTATAACAAGCTGTCAATTGATTGTGTTTCCTGTAAGGAGGAGCCCTCATCTCTCAGGAGTGCCGCCCTGGAAGGTTCGTAGAAATGCCGTTACCGGTAAGTCTAACGTAGGTTTTCAGCTCCACTACAACTGCTCCTTGTAGTTCTTCAACAATGAGCTCCTGGTCTCTCACTACACTCACTGATTTACTGACTATGAATCCCTTGAGCTCCTCCAAGGTTGGCGGTGGTATCTCCCTCAATCGTCACCCTCCGCTTCTCTGCTGGGTCCCTAGCTTGGCACTCCAGATACTTTTAAAGCTTCACCCCTGCTGACAGGCTTGGTCCCTAGCTTGACACACAAGGCTGCTCTGCAAGCGTCACCTCCGCTGGTTGGGTCCCTGACTTGATCATCTCCTGAAGTTTCCCGATTCTTCACAGTGCCCGTTCGGTGACAATATGATTTCGGTACTTGCTTCAGTTACTCACTGTGGTTCCTGGTAAAGGCGATTGGTCTCTCCGTGGCGACACCTCCGACCACTGACAGGTTCTCCAGCCAACAGAACCGTCACTTTTGGTTGGACTGCAAGATGCAGTCCCAACCCTGCGCTGCCCTCTCACTTCTGGATAGTCTCTCACACAGCCTGGCAGCCAGATGCCCCCGGGTGGCACAGAAACACGGATCACCTGACCTCGCCCGAATATATAGGCTCTCCCAGCAGGCCAAGGGATTAAAAAAACCCTGCCCATTGGCTGGGACACCCACATACCCATAACCTGACCTTGGGTTTCCCTCTCGTATCTAGTACAACCAAGAACCCGGCCACATAGCGGTAGAAGAGAAAAGTGCAACAAGGCCAAGCTTAGGGAGAAGTCAATAGATCCCTATCAATCAACCAAGACAACTACTCTTGGCAAGTAAATTTGTGAGGAGCTCCCTGACTAAACTCCAGGGTGCTACAATAGCTAAACAGTTTTAGCAGCTACACGAGTCAATGGCCACAGATGCTGGCAGAATGGCAGGTGGGCAGGCTGAGGAGAAGCCAAAAGAAGACTAGCTTGTGGGATTCTCTCCTACTTACAAATCTGAAAACCTCTGACAGTGTGAAGAAGGTATGCAAGCATAATATTACTTCTTTTGGCCTGCCTAGATAAATCTATTGGTGATGCAGTCACATTTTATATACCAGCTGCATACAAATATAAACTGCTGGGTTAAAAACAAAAATACAAAATAATGACAGCACTTGAGCAGGGTATACACGGACTGAAAATTGTTTGGTTTTTGATTTATTTGATCATCGCTTGCAGCCAGGCTGTCAGAATACAATATTGCAGCATGGGAGATCCCTGCATCTCACATAATTTGGTTGGATGGAAAAAAAAAAAAAAGACACTACTATTCTGTTAGTAAAGTTCCCAGTAACTCTCAACATTCAGTTCAGCAGCCCTATACTGAGTGCTTATGATAGATTTTGGAGTCAATTAATTATTGATTGGGGGAGGGGGGGGGGGATTTTACAATATTTTCTAAATTAATTAGATGGGTTAGGTAGATGGATGTTTTCATAACCGATGAAGCCTGGGTTCACAACTCTACGCTTTTGATGTCATGTACATATTTTTTCATAGGCTTTAATGGGCCCGAACACACAGGTAAATGCCCATAATATCAGACAGGTCTTATTATTTACAAAACACTACGCAAATGTGAATAGCCTCACTGGTAACCATGTATTTTCATGGCACACTGCAAAACGTACGCAAAAAAAAAAAAGCGCAAAAGGTGTGTAGGAGGCCTTAAGCTCCACCCATGGTGCGCAGACTATTTTCATCTACTCTAACACACATACATCAGAATAAGCACAGTGGCTACCATTCCTGCTTCACAACTCTTTGTGCTGGGTGGGATATACTTCTGCACAGCATAACTGTACATTATGACACACTTACCTTACAAGTGTACCCAACTCTGGTACTGTTCATTTTAGGTTGCCAGCTGCCTCTTCGTACTCCAAAGTTGGCATCTCTTTTGTTGAGTCTTCCTACTCCCCAGTAATCCTCTTTCCAACCCATCAATTGGGCAGTCACTGATAGCGCCTGCACACAGGAGTTATTTATTCCTCGCTACCCAGCTCCATTCTCAACATCTTGCAGATGCTAGCAATAAGCCGGGACAGTATGCTGCATGCACATACAGTGTACATAGAAAACACAAATTTGCTAGGATAGACTTTTTGGCAGAAGACACTTTTCGCCTTTCTTCTGTTAAAAGCTCTATCTTTCAGTGCGTTTTTATTTTCAGAGTTTCGTTTTACATCAAGTGTTCAGTGAATGAAGTGTACAATAATTAATGCTTCATATTCTCTCTGTGTATAGGTTTGTTTTATCCAGGTGTTCTAGTTTCCTTCCATAGTTAAAATGTACTAGGAGGCTAAACAGCTTATGCCCAAAATTGTATTGAGGATATGTACTGTATCTCTACTTTCTAACTTTGCTTGCGATATACGTTACATATTGCCAAAGTGAGATCAAAAATTCTAGGTCCATTATCCACAGTTAAAATTAAACGGATGACCTCTGTAGGGGATTTTAAAGTGTTGTCTATGGAAAATATAGGGTACCAAAAGGTTTGTTGTCATTTTGCAGGCTCTTGCAAAATTTAAAACTTGACATGTTGGGTACATATTTACTCAGCCCAACCTCCTCTTTTAGATTTTACCAAATAATTAGGTAATATACTACTTTTTGTATCTTAGGCCCCTTTCACACATGCGAACTGTTCAGACCCGCCTGTCATTTTTTTCAGGCAGATCTGAACGGTCGCTCCATACAGCTCTACGGAGCATCAGATGTCAGCGGTGACATGTCCGCTGACATCCGATCCGCCCCAATCCGATCCGCTCTGCATATCCAGACGGATGAATGTCCTATTTTCCATCCGTCTGGCGGATCAGATCAAAATGGGCAGGCGGTCCGTAATCATCCGATCCCCTCATAGGGGATAGTGGTCTCTCTGACAGGTCCGTCCCTGCACAGAGTGCAGAGACGGACTTGTCATCCGCCGGCTCAGCGGGGATCAACGGAGGGATCAACGGAGGAATCCCCGCTGAGCAAGCGGAGTAGTAAAAACGGACAGCCCCATGTGAAAGGGGCCTTAAAAGTAATAAAATGTATTTGCTTTACTGAAATTTTGCACTTGATAAACTGCTGCGCACATATTATGTAACATGAAAAATTGGGTCTACCACTATTTTATTTTCCACGGATTTGGCTTTCAAAAAATGGATGTTTGGGGGTTTTACCTAATTTTCATGATTAAAATGATTAAGACGTATATG
The DNA here is from genome assembly GCF_042186555.1 of Aquarana catesbeiana. Lineage (NCBI taxonomy): Eukaryota > Metazoa > Chordata > Amphibia > Anura > Ranidae > Aquarana > Aquarana catesbeiana. Next base: position 672,386,492 of record NC_133324.1, on the reverse strand, counting down.
CTAAAAAAAAAAAAAAAAAAAAAAAAAAAAAGGCAAAAATGGCTCTTGCAGCAAAATGGTTAATAGGACTAGGCTAGAAATAATTGAAGTACAATGTGGAAATGAATAATGAATATATGATTTTACATTTTGATCATAGATGTACTTTAAAGTAAAGTAAGAATTACAATTTACCAGGACTGTCAGCTTTGCATAGCTCATTATGAAAGAAAGTATACTGAAAGTTGTTCCTAGCTGTTTAAGAACACATCGGTTTGTATAGCAGAACATTTTGTGCAATATGTTTTTTTTTTTACTTCTTTTCCTTCAAACAGCAGCTTTCACATAAACCTTTCAAAGCATATAGAAGATAAAAATATTTCACACAGCCAGTCCCTTGGACCAAGCCATCTACTGTTAACGTAAAAACCTATTTTCAGTAATTCAAAGCAAACACGGACTCTTTTCATTTTAGGATGAAAGTTACTTACCCAGCTCCGGTGCTTTGCTGAGCACAAATGCATATGCCCAGAATTTGCTGACTGGTCCATAATAAAAGCTCTGGTCACAAACGGACTGCTTGAGGCCTTTGGTCATCAAAATGTATAGCATATATGCACCAGTCCGGACTGCACCAAATATACTAAAAGAAAACAAAAGTAATGAACATGCCAGATATTCTGCAAACATGTATATAATAAAATGTTATTTACTGGTATTGTATATTTCATGTATTTTTCTACCTAATATGTATGCTTTACATTATGTAGAAAAAATAAAAACAGCAGCCTTTATCAACCTCAAGATCATTCATATTTTGTACCACTTTGATACATTTTGTATATTTCCATAATAGTCTAGTTTAGAAGAACCCTTTATGGTGTGTGAAGTCAAAGAAATGTGCAACGCTCCAACCCTCCAGAAGCTTCCCTCATATATTAGAAACTGTTACTGGCTTGGGGTCTGTCACTCCTCTATACATAGCTCAGTAAAATCCAAAGGAAAAACTGCACACCGATGATGTCTTCACAGGCAAAATTTCAAACATCAGACAAGCTTCAGCACGTGGTCTTGCCTCCAGGACCACTCCTCTGACATGTTTTGCCTGATGGGCTTAAGCTGGCCATACACTGATCGAAATTCGGTCAGTTCTGCACAGATCAGCTAAATTCAATGAGTTTGCGGCCATCCCTGTTAAACAGAAGGGACATGCTGGAAAACTTCTCGATTGACTGCAGCTGCTGATCAATGTATTCTGACAGCGGCAGGTCCCACTGCCAGAATGCAATGTTCCCGCAGGGCTAAACAAAAGAAACAAAACAAAAAAATCATCTATGGCACATGTGTCAAACATAAGGCCCGTGGGCCGAATCTGGCCTGCCAGGCCATTTCAATGTGGCCCTCGCACCCAGGGGCTTTCAGTCAAAACATTGTGGAACTCCATTTTATGACCTCTGGCTCTTGTCCTCTGCTCACCAGTGTCACTTGTAAGGCCCCATTCACACCTCAGCATTTTGTAGCTTGCAGCCTGAAGCTCCAAAACGCTGGAGGAGAAAACAAATCTATTATTCTCTGTGGAGATTGTTCACATCTCCACTCCAAATCGCCTGAAGCCTAAAAGCAGAAGCCTTCTGTGTTTACAAGGGCAGCTTTTCTCTCAGAGGCTGTCACAGATCCTTGCCTACCCTAAACTCACAATGAGGACAAGGGAGATGCAGGTGCAGTGTGGCATGACGCATCACATGGTAAACTGCACTGTGATCCCCGTCTGTGCCAGGTGCACAGATGGCTACCAATGATCTCCCTGCAAGTGAGAGAGACAGAGCTGCCTACACTGCTGGGAGGCACCAAAGCTGGGCCGTACAGCAGTGGTGGGAGCTGTGTGCAGAGGTGGGGTATGGGGGAGAATGGTGCAGAGGTCAGAGCCGGGGAGGGGTGGAAGCGAGATCTGGGAAGCCTGTGAAAGCGCTGAATCCTGTACACTGTTCATGGCACACCCCTAAACCCCGTACTCTGTAGCGCACCCCCCTAAACTCTGCACTCTGTACGTAGCGCACCCCTGAACTCGGCACGTAGCGCACCCCTGAACTCGGCACTCTGTACGTAGCGCACCCATGAACTCTGCACTCTGTACGTAGCATACCCCTGAACGCTGCATAGCGTCCCCCTGAACTCTGCCCCATATACGTAGTGCACCCCTGAACTCTGCACCCTCTGCATAGGGCACTCCTAAGACTGCACTCTGCACAAAGCACACCCCTGAACTCTTTACATAGAGAATCCCTGAACTCCACACATAAGCACGTCTGGTATTTTTTTGCCCCTTTAGGTTCCTCCCACGGTTAGTGCAATTTGGCCACACCCACTGTTCAATGCGGATCGGCAAAGGGTGGGGGGTGAGTTCCTGCACCTATTCTCTGAACCCTGGATAAAATGTATATAATCTTACAGATACAACAGGCCCTTTGAGGGCAACCATAATGCTGATGTACCCTGCGATGACACCCCTGATCTATAGTCAGCTTTAATCATAGAGGAGTTAGGCCTATTGGGTAAAACATGTAAGAGGGGGCCGGTCCAAGTGCTGAAGTTTGTTGGTTGATTAAAGTTTTGTCTGTTAAGCAGTGGCAGCTGGTGGTATATTTTTGGGGGGTAGAAATCCGTCTGCCGCCAACCCCTGGTGGTCGATGATATATTTTTTTTTGGGGGGGGCGCAATTAGTCCACCGACGCCCCCCCCCCGTCGATCGTCCTCAGCACTTACCCCATCTAGGTTGCAAGCTTCCTCCGGGCGGTGGGCCTCTGCGTCTCCTTCTTCCTTGGCTTCATGGTGCACAGCTTCCCCTGTGTCTACTCCCTGCTCCTCCACGGTGGCCAATAGGATCGCTTCTCTGCGTTCCAAGCCCACCCTTTTTTTTTAAGCCAATTAGAGCCTCAGGCTCTAATCATGTGCCTCAAAAAAAACCCCAAAAAAACCACTCCCATTGGAATCCAAGCGTCTGGCGCTCCGGATGTGAAATAGAGGCATGGATTAGTGGGGGCGGTGCCCCTGCACCCCATATTGACGGTGGGCCATTGCGGCTTGAGGACATCATCGGTGTGCACCTTGCATTTTAATTATACCAAGCTAACACTTTGATTCAGTCATTTTTTTATTTGGACGGATAACCTGTTTTTTTGCACGTCCTTAAGAATTACATTTCTTTTCACTTTAGATGGTAGAGTTAAAAGGGACAAAATGGGGTTGATGCAATAGAGGCAGCAGGCAGAAAGAGAAGAATGAATCGAGTTCAGGAATGATTTTGGCCATTCCCCACTATTCGAAGTCAGTTTTAAAAAGGCGGTGACCAAGTTTGTTCTAGTTTTTTTTGCATCCTAGTGACAACCCCCACCCAACCCAATCAGAATCCCACTGATAGATTGTTTAACTTTTTCTACCTGAACACAGCAAGGCTGAGAGACCATAGAACGAGAGGTTTTCTTAGCTCAAACTTTTCCCGTTGTTTCATTAGGTGCCGACCACCAAATATAAAGGCAGCGTACAATGCGGAAAATAAAAACGACTTCTTCCTGAAAAAAAATATATATATATATTATAAAAAAATATAAAAGACAACATTAAAATAATTTCAGTATCATCTAACCAATGTTGATAAAATATAGCCTTGTTCATAAAATCATAACATATACTGTATATAACAATCAGGCGTCGTAAGAAACTATTGGTCCCAGCAGCTTTAAGGAATAGGCTACCTCCAGGCATACCTGCTGTTCTGCCCTTCCAGACTAAACACTTCATGTGCGACCTCTATAACTGATCTAGTTGTGGCAAGATAGCTGTAACTTACATGCTCAGTAGAATTAGCAGACCGTGACCCAAACCAAATGACATTCTGTAGATCGTAGAAAGCTTTTAGAGAAAACTTGTGCAAGGATAAGGCTTGGTTCACACTGTACACCGCATGTGAAAAACACAGAAACTGCACTGCATTCCTGTGCAATTCATATGAGGTTCAGTGTGGTGCTGTTTAATTGGGCTTAAAATGGAACCGCATGCACCTTATTTGGAGTCGCACTGAACTGGATTGCACTGCATTTGCGACCTGCTTTTGGGGTGTCGTTAACAGATAAACTGCGGATAGGTCAAAAAAATCATAGTATGTCTAGCTCCAACAGAATACGGTACATGTGATGAATGGAGGGCCAAAGTGTGAATAAGAAGGGTGGGACTAACTATATAGAGCGGCTACGGCGTGATGTAGGAAGTAGATTATTTAAAGACAAAACAGACAATGCATGCCCTCCATTTATTAAAAAATGTCCCATTATGAGACCTCTGTTTATATTACTGTTAGGGACCGGACTACACAAACCACATATGTACAAATTTGTGCAACTAAAATCTCTGTTTTTATCACAAATTACTGAAACCATTAATTTATAAGGAGGGTGGAAACAACTAATTGACATAATCTATTATAAATGATAATGAAAATATTTGTCAACCATTTGTATAATCGATTAACTGGTCTGCTGATTAGTTGGCCTGCATACAGAATGCATTATTTGTTTACATATCAGAAAATACAGTGCAGCACACATACAGCTCAGTACATCATCCATACATGTCAGTAAACACATTGCGTCACACATACAGCTCAGTACACCGTTCATACACATATAAGTGCCTGAGAACTTGTGAATGTGTGAGGAGCAATGCCTCGTGAGACATGTAGTCCTGGGCAGGAGAAGGAACCGAGTTATTCTTAAGGCAGAAGTTTTTTACCTTGCTATAGGGGCACTCTATACTATACTTTGCGGCTTGCTATGGGGGCACTCTTAATGCAGGAGTCAAAAGTGCTGGTGGGGGACCCAAGAAGAGGAGAATCAGGGCTGCTCTCTGCAAAATCATTACACAGAGCAGGCAAGTATGATAAATTTGTTATTTTAAAAAAAAGCTCCTCCAGAATTAACATGGGCCTCTTGGCTGCTTCTCTGATTAATGCTCTCCTTGCCTGGACGGCCACGTCTTGGTAGCATTGCAGTTGTGCCATACTCTTTCCATTTTCGGATGGTGGATTGAACAGTGCTCCGTGAGATGTTCAAAGCTTGGAATACTTTTTTTAATAACCTAACCCTGCTTTAAACCTCTCCACAACTTTATCCCTGACCTGTCTGGTGTGTTCTTTGGCCTTCATGATACTGTTTGTTAAGAACTAAGGTTCTCTAACAAAACTCTGAGGGCTTCACAGAACAGCTGTATTTTTTTTACTGAGATTAAATTACACACAGGTGGACTCTATTTACTAATTAAGTGACTTCTGAAGGCAATTGGTTCCACTAGATTTTAGTTAGGGGTACCATAGTAAAAGGGGCCGAATACAAATGCACGCTACACTTTTCAGATATTTATTTGTAAAAAAATGTGAATACTATTTATCATTTTCCTTCCACTTCACAATAATGTGCCACTTTGTGTTGGTCTATCACATAAAATCCCAATAAAATACATTTACGTTTTTGGTTGTAACATGACAAAATGTAGAAAATTTCAAGGGGTATGAATACTTTTTCAAGGCACTGTATTAACTAAATTATACACCACACTTTGAGGTTCTTATCCACTTAATGGAATCAATAATCGACCAACTAGCCTATTATGAAAATAATCGTTAGTTGCAGCCCTTTTTTTTTTTTTTTTTTTTTTTTTAGCTGGTAAGTGGGCTGGAAAATGTTTGCAGTGTACTGAAAGCACACATCTTATATCAAAATATACCATTATTCTGAGTAATTCGACTCATATTTGAAAATATATCAAACTCACTTTCATATTGTTCATTGTAAAATATTGGTAAAGGATAAGAGATAAAGGGTAAGAAAATGAGTCAGGATGGCACTTGGCAGAGATCAAGAACAGCTGTGTTTGTGTAAATTTAAGAGGTAACACGAAGAAGCTTCACTAGACAGTCATCTGCAGTTGGAAAGAAGTAGATTCAACCCACATGCCAAGATGTAAAGTTTAAGCCTCTTTGCTAAATATTCGCAGTGTCAGTTTCTTGGCAGTCCTTCGTATGCAGCTGATTAGGCACTTGGCACCACCAATACTGAGCTAAGCGAAGTGCCAATAGTACTTTTTGTTGAAATGATAACAGCTGTACTCCCACTTCATTAATAAAAGTGCAACTGGAGATATCAAGACTGACAACATAGAGCGCAGAAGGCTAAAACCTCAGGAATTGCAGGTCACACATAGGTCAGGATACACCAATACTCACTCTGACATAATGATCCTAACAAGATACATTTGTATATAGTTCCATATCACTTTAATAAAGAGGAAAAAAAAACAGAATAGCAGACACTGCTGTAAACCAAAGGATGTGAAAACGCTAAACAAAATCTAAAATATTATATTCATGTGAAATATTTTACCTGCAAAATATTAGTAATACTTGTCAGTCACTCTGGTGATTCACCTACACACACACCCCTACATAGTCAGGAGGGTGACAACACCTTTTTAGTTTTCATTTTCTTGTGTCACCCACCTGCTCATTAATTTATGAAAGATCATCATGATTCTGCTAAGGTATTCCCTGTGCTCCACTCCAACTGAATACTTATACGCACATGACCTTTAATGGCATCCCAGTCTTAGTCCGTAGGGTTCAATATTGACTTGGCCCACCCTTTGTAGCTATAACAGCTTCAACTCTTCTGGGAAGTCTGTCCACAAGGTTTAGAAGTGTGTCTATGGGAATGTTTGACCATTCTTCCAGAAGCGCATTTGTGAGGTCAGGCACTGATGTGGACAAGAAGGCCTGGCTTGCAGTCTCCACTCTAATTCATCCCAAAGGTGTTCTAGCAGGTTGAGGTGAGTACTCTGTGCAGGCCAGTCAAGTTCCTCCACCACAAACACACTCATTAATGTCTTCATGGAACTTGTTTGTGCACTGGTGCACAGTCATGTTGGAACAGGAAGGGGCCATCCCCAAACTGTTCCCACAAAGTTGGGAGCATAAAATTGTCCATCATTTCTTGGTATGCTGACGCCTTAGGAGTTCTCCCTTAACGGAAATGAAGGGGCCAAGCCCAACCCCTGAAAAACAACCCAACATCATAATCCCCCTCCACCAAATGATTTGGACCAGTGCACAAACAAGGTCCTGACCTCAACCTGCTAAAACACCTTTGGGATGAATTAGAGCGGAGACTGTGAGCCAGGCCTTCTCGTCCACATCAGTGCCTGACCTCACAAATGCGCTTCTGGAAGAAATGATCAAACATTCCCATAGACACACTCCTAAACCTTGTGGACAGCCTTCCCAGAGAAGTTGAAGCTGTTATAGCTGCAAAGGGTGGGCCAACTAAATATTGAACCCTACAGACTAAGACCAGGATGCCATTAAAGTTCATATGCAGGCATCCCAATACTTTTGGTAATAAAGTGTAAACAAAATGCAGTGCGTCACTGCGCATGCGCTGATGACGTCAACGGCTATTGCCGATGTGGCTATCTCCTAAATGGTGCACATTTAGGAGTTAGAGGATATTCATTGTACCTACAGGTAAGTTTGATTGTAACCTTACCTGTAGGTACAAATTTAAATACAGACTTTACTACTACTTTAACAGAGCCGACACGTCTGTGACACCGAAAATGCCAACTGTGCCCACCAGTTCCACCCCTTCCTACATCCAAAAAAAGCTGTACTATAGCTTCTATCAATGTAACGTGGTCTATGAAAGGAGAACGGGAGGATGAATGAAAGGTCCACATCCTCCATTCATTGATGGTGTTTCACAGACAGAAGCTATAGTAAAGCGCCTATGAATGGAGGACTGGGGCAGGACAGATGAGCATAATTGAAATTTTTTATGTCACAGGTCTGTCAGCTCTATCCATTGCACCAAAGATTAGGACAATGGGGCTGGGGGGGTGGAGCAGATTGGAGGAGGAAGATCTTAGCTAACGGAGGAGACAGGCGAAAAGGGCAGACAGTCACACTCCTGAGGAATACATGTCACAGGTCTGTTGGCTCTATCAATTACTGCCATACCAAAAGGTACCAATAAGATGAAATCCAGCAACTCGGAGTGCTCTTTCGAAGAAAATTCATTACTGGCTACATGTATAAAAGCATTATACAAAAGAGGCTAATACGTTTCAGCTTTTGCAGCCTTCCTCATAGCATAGCCTTGCTATAAGGAAGGCTGCAAAAGACGAAATGCGCTAGCATCTTTGTATCATGCTTTTATACATGTAGCCAATAAAGAATTTTCTTTGCAAGAGCACACAGAGTCGCCGGCTTTCATCTCATTGATATCTACTACCTTTGGAGTTGAACGCCTCAGCCAGAGCACCGGGCTCCAGCTCCTGGATATAAATTATAGCGGTTGAGCTATTTAAACCTTTTATATTTATTTGTCTATACCAAAAGGTACATCTTTTTGTAGTAGTGGTAAAAAAAAAAAGCTAGCTGTGTCCTGTTCTAAAAGTAGGTACATTCCCGTGATATCTACCAGCTCCTAGACAGTGCATAGTTCATTCATTGCTCTCCAACCCAGCATTATACTTATGCAGCCAAATAGAACTATGCTTACCAACAAATACAGAATGATTCAGTGACTAAAAGATTTACCCTTGGACACTCATCGTGTACAACATTCACATGGGATCCCAGGGCACAGGCTCCTCTCATCCTCTGTAGGTCCTCTACAGGTAGGTCCTCTGTATGTAACTACCTCCAACTAAAATAAATAAATAACCTAAATGCTGTAGCATAAATACTCAGTTACAAGAATGCAGCAACTGAGCAACATTGTTAGACATTCTTAGAAAGAATATAGGAAAACTATTTTCTAGTAACTAGAGTATACCTGCCAAGAGGAAACATCTGCTAAATCAATCAATCCCTCCCATTTACATCCTGAGATGAGCAGTGTAATACATTCAAGGAGTATAGAGTGGAAATTAGCAACAAAGATTATCACTGATCCAGGCTCCTAGAAAGCTAGATGTTGTTCCGTTTAATGCTTTTAATCTTAAAAATAAGGGATTAAAAGGTTATTGGACACAAACGAGATTTTCAACTACAGCTAGTAGTCTGAGATTACTGATTATACAAGCCTGAAAACATTCTGCTAACAGAGGCAGATGTAAGAGACATTGAATAGTCTGACAAACTGTTTGTGCATGTTTGCATAAAGCTACTAACAGGCATATGAAAAAAAAAAAAAAAAAAGTCTACTTTCACGTCACAGAAACTACACGTAGGATAGCAGACTTCACAAAAGAATATTCTTTTTTATAATTAACTATGCTTATCAGTGTCCAGCAGGCTGTCCTGCTGTATTCAAAAATTCACTTGCACTCCAACCAGGGCCTGCATTAGGTTAGGGGAAAACTAGGTGACAGCCCAAGGCCCTCACCCACCACCCAGTAAAGTAGCAGCGTCTTTAGGGTTCCAGTAAACAAAGTGGCAGGGAGTTCAAGCAAGCTGTTGGGGCCAAGTATCTTCAGCTTGATGGTCCTGCATCAATGTCATCAGCAGTGTCAAAAGATGTCCTGTAGGACATGGCACATATCCTTGAATAAGTAACTAGCAACACCACTAATGCTGGGGTGTTCTTTCTTCCCAGCATCGCAGAAACATCCTTTTCATCCCACCGACGATGGGGCAAGCTTTGCTCCCACCAGGCCTTGACTGGGACAAAAATAGACTCAGGCTTTTTGGAATGAGCAGCCCATGAGATGTTAACGGCCCCTTCCCCACTCTCCACCCTGACGGCTCCCCGGGAGAGGGGAGGGGGAACCTGGCAGAGGTGCGGGGGGCAAGGGGACTGGGAAAGAGCACGGGGGCATAGAGCACAGGGAAGAACCTTGAGAACATGGTGTGGGCCGAGAGCACAGGGGGACTCAGAGCACTGTGGGGGGAGGCGGAGAACTTGGGGGGGCGGAGAGCACAGGGTAGAGGCAGAGAACACTGGAAGTAAGAGGGGAGCACAAAGGGGCCGGAGAGCATGGGGGAGTTGGAGAGCACAGGGGTTGGGGGGTTGGAGAGCACAGAGGGAAGCAAAAACACGGAGTGGGGCAGAGAGCAGGAGAGCAGGGGAGGGGCAGAGAGCACAAGGGGAGGTGGAGAGCACGGGGGGGAGGTGGAGAGCACAGGGGGGAGGTGGAGAGCACAGGGGGAAGGTGGAGAGCACAGGGGGAGAGGCAGAGGGCACAGGGGCAGCGGAGAGCATGGGGGGAGTTGGAGAGCACTGGGGGGCAGCTAGGAGAGCATGGGGGAGGTGGAGAGCACAGGGGGGGGGAGGAGGTGGAGAGCACAGGGGGGGGGAGGAGGTGGAGAGCACAGGGTGGGAGGAGGTGGAGAGCACAGAGTGGGAGGAGGTGGAGAGCACAGGGGGGCTGGAGAGCATGGCGGAGGTGGAGAGCACTGGGGGGCTAGAGGGCACAGGGAGGGGGGGCTGGAGAACACCAACAATGGGGCATGTTTTGCTCCCACCGACTGCAACAATAAGGCATTTTTTGCTCCCACTGAGACTGCCAACCTTGGGGCATTTTTGCCTGCTACTGTTATGACCAGGTAATGATTATGTCAGAAGGCAGATGGGAAGCTGAAATTATGGATTTTAAAAGCTGGATGAACATCATTATTATAAGTATTATTATTAGAAGGTTGGGACCTAATATGGTTTGCCATCAGTCATCTTAGGCTTCCCACCAATTTTTGGCAATAGCTATTGTCTCAGCCCCTATCTGTTTCTATTCTGTATATTCTATTTTACTAACTCTGCACAAGCAATGGATTATGAGGGTTCCTTGGAATCTCATCAAAAAGGTTAATATACACCAGATTCTATGAATAAGCCATTTGCTTTTATAGCATTGGATAGAACAAATAATTTAGCAAAGGCTTTGATTCCAACATGTGGCTTCCTTCTTCTCTCTTATTTCTTAAATAGATTATGAAGGTTTGTTGTAGGAGGGGCTTGTGTGACACTACAAACTACAACGCTATGCCCATTTTTTGAACACACCTACATTTGGCCATGCTCTTCATACCTCCAGCAAGATCTATACCTTGGTTCTAACCTTTTGGATTTCGAATTTAAGTGTCCACCTTCTGATACTTCAGGATAAAGACAAGTCTCATACCAAACAATAGCCTTCTAGCACGAACTGGCAAATCCAGCACTCCACCATCCTTATCCCAATCACTGTCACTGTAGAATTTATTCTCTAACATCTTGTAACAAAAAGTATGTGCTCCATATCAGTTAGCAAATTAGATCTATTATAGGTCAACGGTGTGAACTTTCATTCTAAAAAGTTAAATTTACATCTAAACTTCATTTTACATTTCAGTTTGGAGATTCTGGGGTTGCAAAACATGTTCCTAAAGTAAATGAAAAAGGTACCTTTATCATTAAATCTCAGTGCTGGTTTCCCATCAAATGCTGCATTATTCATGAGTTTCTTATCTTTTACATTAACGTTGTATGCTCCAAGGTCTTGCTAATATCTTAGCCCAGATCTTGTGCTATATCAATCAGTCTTCTGATGGGTGTCTCCTTTTTCTGTACTCAATTTTTCTACATGGCATATTGTGCTTGGAATATATTTCATATGCTTATCTTAGCAGAAAAGAAGTCAAAATTTTTCAATCTAACCTTGGTGTACTCATGCATTGATATAGAGTGCCTTAACATTTCATAGAATTCTTCTGTATATATTACCGTATTTTACAAAAAATTCTCTAGTTAAATGTTCTCTATAAAAGACACATTTGTTGAAAAAATCAGGGTATAATGTAAAATTTTGGCTGTACATTAGGCTGTTTATTAACCTTGGGCCTATTAATCCAGAGAGGGTTCCCTGTTTTTTACCTTCCTCTAAACTTCCAAAAATTGTATAGAATTAAGGAAGACAGCTGGAGAAGGATTTAAAAATTCAAGTAACTTGAGCAGCAGCACCTAAGCTAAGCAGCAGTCGCTGCATGAATCAAATGCAACATTATGTCCAAAAAAAAATAGAAAAATAAAAAAACACTTTATGAAATGACAAAGTCTTAAGGTTACACCTTAAATATGGTGTTTCTCTTGAATATACCATGTTGGGCACTGAGTTGTAAGAAGAATTTAGGAGATGGAGCTGGTTCATTGTTTGCCTACAGCACTTGGGCAAGGACAAGGACATTTATGGGCGTATGGTGTGGGAAAACAAGTGCTTCCTATGCTCAAAAAGACGGTTGACCTTTCCCGCTTTTGAATGAAGTTGTGACTTTTTTTGAGCACTGTGTCTGGCCAATCGTATGAGTGACAAAGAGGTTCCCAGTGCAATCAACAGGTAGACTTTATCCTGCCTTTTGTTCTCAGAGAGATACCTGTCCATTTATGACCAGCCTTAAAGGCCATTTAAATAATATATTAGAAAATATCCAAGGTAAGCCAAAGGATTTGTCAGCCTTCCACTCAAGGCTGTGAAATTCCCTACATGGCAAACATCAAATAAATGTATTAAAAGGGGGAGTGGCCAAGAGCAGCATGGGAGCATAAGTGTCTCACGGAGCTCCCGTGGTTGATCCTGTATAGATCCTGCTCCTGGCTGGCGATCCGAACGGAACTGACACTGGTCTCTGATGGAACCATTCCTGATCCTCCTGGCATCCTTGACTAATCGTTCTGACAGCATGGTTACCCGCAAATAATAGGAAGAAGGCAGGAACCCGGACCTCCAACGTGGCACCGCGGCGGCCCAGTCTCTGAGGACACATGGAGCAGAGAAGCTGCAGACAGTGAGTGAGCCTCCTAAAACGCCCAGAGCTGATGGGAAAGAGCACCCTCAAGACATGCTCTATTATGCCCAGGAGCTAACTGGGGTGACAGGACGGGCTGCACAGACAGACAGAGGCAACCCCTGCCATTTTTCATAATGAGGATGAGGGAGAGCTGTCCACACAGGGCCCCTCAGTAGCCCTACACCTCAGCTTACTGATGCAAAGGAGGACATAGAGGATGATGAGGCTGATCAACCCACTTTGGCCGATATTCTCAGGGCAGTTCATAAATGCACGGCCTCTGCGGATACCCTGAAAGCGGACTTTGGGGGTATGAAGGAGGAGCTGGGCCTAATCCGCCATGATCTACAAAAGATAAGGGAGCGTACCACAGCAGTGAAAGGCTGAGTTAGCAATGTTGAGGATACATTGACCCCATTGATCAGGGATGTTCATTCCACCATGTGGCTTGCTAAGGCAAACGAGCTAAAGTCTGACCGTTTAAGACAAAATAATGTCCGGATTGTGGGGCTCCCTGAGAAGCTGGAAAGCATGGACCCCACAGAATTCATTGAATGTTGGCTAGTGGGGGTGTTTGGTAAGAAAGCTTTTACTCCACTATACTCTATGGAGCGAGCGCATAGAGTGCCTCCTAGGCCCCTGCCACCTGGGCACCCACCGCGCACCTTCCTTTCTAGATTGCTTAACTACAAGGATAAAGAAATTATTTTACGCCTAGCCAGAGAAAAAAAGAATGTTGTGCACAATGAAGCCTGCATCTCCTTCTATCCAGATTACTCTGTGGAGGTTCAGCAGCAAAGGGCCCAGTTTACAGATGTAAAAAAAAAGGCTACAGGGCCTACATGCGAAATATGCTATGCTTTTTCCTGCCAAACTCTGTGGGTTAGTCAGGGGTCAAGCACTGGGGTCAAGATGGCTGGATGTCAATGACCACCTTTTCTGGCAAGCAGATTGTGTGGAGGCGGAGGGAGATTGACAAGCTCAGCGGGTACACTACAGGAGCATCCGAGCCTCGCTCCTTTCTAATTCCCTATTGAGATCCTGCATATTCAGCTGGGAGACATAGCTATACCACAAGTTTGGAATGCAATGGGAATTGCTCCTTCTTTATTGCTTCAAGAGTTAACGGTTTCCTACTGGGACTATTGATTACTTTCCCAGGTTTCCAGTGGATTACAACTTGAGTTATGAGCAGTGACCCCTTACTGGCAGTATTGCCTGGTTTAGTTAACTGCTCTACCTGTTTCCTACATGCCAGTCAGGCCAATATGCCAAGATATCTCATTATATGGAAGATCCCGCCCTTTGGCAGAGACTGTTTACGTTCTTTTATTTTCTCACTGCTAACCAGCCTTCTTTTCAAAAGTCTGAGTCAGTATGGCTGCGGAGTTCCTGGGTCCACACAGTTTGGCGGAAATGCTAATATTCAAGGTGTGTGGTTGGAAAAAATGCCCCAGTGTTCATTGTGTGTACCCTGGCAGGGATCTGCCTGAACTGTATGGGTTACATGTATGACTTTGACATGTTTTTCTGATATATAATTGACTGTTAATGTTATCTACGGTCCCCATTGTCTCATAAAACATTAGAGGCATTCAAAATCCACTCAAACGAACTATGGTTTTTACATCTGTTAAGAAATACTTGCCTGCAATCTGTGCTCTGCAAGAGACTCACTTAATTCCTGACACTTTAGCCTCTGTGAATTTCTCCTGGGTGAGTGTTCTGGTGCACAGGTCATCGGACTTCCCACTGCTTGACAAATCGATAGATGCAGAGAGTCGATAAGTAATTTTGCTATGCAGACTATTTCAATTGAAGTGTATAATTGCTGCTATGTATATTCCACTGCCTTTCACATCAGATATTCTGAGAGTTCTTCTGACGTACCAGTTGGGCAATCCAGATGTCCTCCTGATCTTAATTGGTGACCTTAACTGCCATCTCAACCCACAGTTAGATAAACCCCCCCCCCCCAACAAAAGCAGTTTTCATGCTCCTCTAAAACACATATGTCTCTTTCCAGAATTGACTTGTGTCTCTGTACCTTGTCGGTAGTTCCCCTCATAGCAGATATACAATATGGGTGCGGGGAATATCAGGTCACTTGCCTATAATCGTCTCCTTGAATGCCAAACCTATCACTTCACTCCCACGAGCACCCTGGAAGTTAAATGCATTTTGGCTGTCCCCAATTACTACCCATGACAAGATAGCCACCCTCATCTCTGGTTTCTGGTGGGATCATTCTCACCACCCGGATTTGGCTGTTGTCTGGGAAACGGGATGCCTATTGGCTAAGATTGTACAGTCTCAACATACTCTGTCAACCATTGGAGCACTGTGTAATAAATTGGGGAAAATTATTAATACTCCAGATCTCATTATGCAAGAACTAGTAGAGTTCTACACAGGTCTATATGGCTCCCAGAGAGGCTACTCACTTGAAGATCTACAGGATTTCCTGGGAGGGATAACATTGCCCGATCTTTCGGATTCCCATAGATGGGTGCTAGAGGCTCCCCATCACGTTGGAGGAGCTGCAGATGGCCATTAGTTGCATTCCCAATAATAAGGCTCCATGGTATGATGGTATCCCAATGGAGGTTTAAAAGCAATATGGGGAAATCATTTTGCCGCACCTACTTAAAGTGCTCAATTATGCCTGCCAAGAGGAGTGGATCCCTTCCAGACTCTATGGCTCGGGCCACTATTGTCCTTTTCTAAAACCAGGGAAAGACCCCCTAGATCCGGGCTCTTATAGGCCTATATCTCTCCTGCAGAGTGACATCAAATATACTAGCCAAGGTGTTGAATGGGGCTATTTCTACTATTATTCATGCAAACCAGGCTGGCTTTATGCTGCAGAAATCAACAGCAATTAATCTGCGCAGACTATACCTTAAACAAACAGTCCCCAGCAGACAACAGTGGAGATAGATCTTTGCTGTCACTAGATGCCTAATAGGCATTTGATAGAATATAATGGCAGTATCTATAGGCAACGATGGCCAGGTTTGGATTTGGTGGCTCCTTTCTGTCATGGGTTCAGTTGTTGTATAATGCCCCAGTGGTGACGATCAGAGAGGCGGGACGGATCTCACAGCCCATCCATTTATATAGAGGCACACGACAGGGGTGTTCTCTGTCCCTCCACCTTTTCACTATCGCCATCGAGCCATTGGCAGCCATGATCCGCTCGAGCTCCAGTATCCGTGGATTCCAATATGGAAGTGTCACGGAACGTCCCACACTCCGCTTGAGTGCTTCCGTCAGTATACCGCTTCCTAAGTTCTGGAACACGAGCCCAATGGATCTGGCTATAGGAACCCCCAAGAACTAGACAACACCAGTCTTGGAGTACATCAGAACTAACACTTTATTTGAGATCTCACACACATTTATACAGCAGGCTGACTCAAAGCTAACCTAATTAACATGAGCTAATTTACTAAAACATTTACCCAGACCGGGATGACAGACTTGTGGGCACCGAGCTTCACACAGTAGTATAAACACAATAGCTGGAGCTAATTACAATTAACAATACAAACAACAATCTCCCCCCTCCTCAGCCTAGTCATCAACAGTTCGTCTCCTAGCCAGTGCTGGTGGCTAATGTGATCAGCTCACTCAATTAACATAAACACAGGTAGTTGGAGTTGATGACACCAGCATCTCCTCACTGGATGTGTCCCAACAGTATAATTCAGTCTTATCATTCTAATATGGCATATAAAGGGTTCCCAGAGTCTGTGTGTTTTGGGGGGACGTGGAGCTGAATCCAAAGTAACACCAACCCCAGGGTCCCCAGGCATACAGCTCACAGAGAGCACCATTCCCCCAAATGCCAGGGCCCATAATCGGTGGGCAAGAGGCTTGCGTTCAGTCCCCTCCAATAGCCTCTGTCCCGGGTGAGTCTGTCACAGGAAGGTTACAGGAGAAAATTATGCTCTATGCGGATGAAACCATGCTCCTTTTAGGAGACACCTCTGAATCTCTGAGAGAAGGAATGTCAGTTATTTTCACATTTGGAACCTCCGGATTAGTTATAAATTGGACTAAATCCTCTATTATGTTACTGGATGCTAATCCTTGGGTAACTATCTTGCAAAACATCCCAATATCTATCTTCTTTAAATACTTAGACATATATGTCACTCCAAGACCTTTGGATTAAGTTTCCCTCAACTTATCCCCTCTACTAGGGCGAATCAGAGATAAAGCCAAGGTGTGGTCCAAACTCCAGTTGTCGGTAGTCGGGAAAGTTAACCTTTTTAAGATGGTGTTTATGTCCCAGCTTCTTTACACAATACTCCAATGGTGATCCCCTGAAAATTGTTTCACATTATTAACTCAATATTTAGGTCTTTTTTGTGGTTAACCAGCACCCGCAAGTTAAACTGGAACAACTTCAGAAACCCAAAGATGCGTGGGGATTGGCCTTGCCCAACCCCTGGTTATATTATCTGGCAGCTCAGTTACAACACATTGCTTGAGTCCTGCCCGTGGATTGGGTAGAGGCAGAGGGGAGTGAGGACTCCACTACAGCCTTAATAGGTCATGTGACTGGGACTAGTGCTGTGGCTATGGTGCTGGAAGCATTAGCATACGCCAAATCTAATAAGCGATTCCCCAAGTTTGTCCTTATGCAAAAGATATGGAACCAGGCAATTGCAAAACAGTCACTGATTTCACCAATTACAGTCCTATTTGGGATAACAAATATTACACTGAACTGCTTCCACTGGAAAGTGGACCCAGGTGGAAGAAATATGGGATTACTTGTCTGAAACATATCTTTTGCAATGGCAAGTTATCTTCTCTCTGAATTACAACAAAAATTCAATTTACCGCACTCTATGTGCTTTTACTATTTGCAGCTGCAGCATGCTATTAGGGCACAATCTGAGGGAGAAACTGTGGTTGCAATTCCCGACCCCTATATTTAATTACTGTATTTATCGGCGCTTAACACGCACCTTTCCCCCCTGAAAATCAGCCTTCTGTAGACAAGGTACTGCAATGGAGGAATACAGGACTTGAAAAGATACTCAATTGTTTATTCTGAAAATTAGGGTGTATGCCATTGAGAAATAAAGATCCAGATAAGTCACAATAGGTTAAGAAAGTGGAAGAAAGCTAAACTACTAAAGCTGATTATCCTAGGCTGAAAGGACAAACGCAAGGCTTTAGTTTCTTTGGGCAAAAACTGTATCATTTGAATGGGGTGTTTAACCTGGATCCAGACTGAACCACAATTTATGTCTAAAGGTGGACAGATGTATATTGACATACAGCCATCTGCTTACATCCAAGTTTATGGCAACAGGAAAACAAAAACAACAAAAAAAAAAAAAAAAAAAAAAAAAAAAAAACACACAGACAAGGTCTGCATACTTTTACATTTTTGTGGACATAATTGGATGTAAACTGGAGTGAACTGAAGACGAACATATAAAGTGATGAAGACTGGTGTAACCTGTTGTTTTTTTTTCCTTTAACTGATGATGCCTGTGTGAAAAGACCCTTACAGAATTTTTTTTTTCATTTTAGGAAAAAGCTTTTACATAAATAATTAAAAAGCTGACATTGTAAGCACTCCTGACAGTGTTAAGAATTGGTAAGCTGCAATAGAAAACATTTTGGGGTGTTAAATACCACTTTAAGAGATTGTGCCTGGCCCAAACTCCTGAAATAATTAAAATGAATATCTGCAGACTTGCTTATAAACACTATTGCATAAGCAATTTTAAATAAAGTAATGGCACCTGCTGTGTGTTTTCTGCAAAACAGCTCTCTTGCAAAAAACTAATATATTGCCAAAGGTGTAATTTAAAAAAAATGCCATATTCATGGCTCAGCAGAAAAATGGTCCGTCATGACATTCTAGAAATGCAAACACGAAGATGAAGATTCAGGTGGCATATATATATATATATATATATATATATATATATATATATATATATATATATTTATAGGGTGTGTCACAAATTACCGTCAGGGGCCTTTTTCACCGTCTTAATAATGCATGTATTTTGCATTGCATAGATGGTCATTTGCTCACCTTGGGTATCTTCACCACAACTAAAACACTAAACCCACCCTAAACTGATACTTTATAAACATCAAAAAGGTTCCAATAATGACCTACCCACATCATTACATAATCTAGAACATCAAATAAATAAGGAATCAAAAACAGGAGTCCTTTATCCTTCACATGTGGCAGGTGGGTGGAGCCTCTCACTATTTGGGGCCAAAAACATTAAAAACTTTATCTGCAATACTGAACAGTCTAAACTGACTTATTGTACCCAAAGACATTGGACAATAGTTGCCCAATCAAATTTTTTATCCAGATCTGGCAACAAATTCATCACTGCAAGGTACTTACAGACAGCCATTGTCATCAGCTACTTAACAAAAATAAAAATAAATGGGGACCCAGAATGTCAGAAAAAGTGTTCTTCCATAGGAAGCAGAGACCAGAAATTGTCTGGTTAAGCAAAGCCTAACCACAAATGCCCTGCTGAGCTATACTGAGTGTTTAAGGATAACCAAAAAGACAGGTGTACCTGCATGATCCCATTAGCACCTTCAACTCACCAAATCAGTTTTAGGATGAGAGTGCCAATGTTGATTAGGTGACACTGACTGCTTTCGGTTTTCCTATTTAGCGACAGCCATGGTGGGCTGGTCACTTCTCGTTCAGCACATCACAGCTAGACTGAAATTAGATCTTGCTGTCTGCTATTCCATTAATGTTATTAGAAAAGCTAGATCGTGTATCATGGTAATTACAAAGGAAGTGGTTATGTCCCATCATATTAGTCTATTGCTTATTTTTACCATCTGTATCGCTGGTTGACAGACATAACCTAATGTCTCCCGTGTAATACTGATGACCACCAACTGATTCGGACAGCATAAATAATCATTTTCTTTTCTGCAGGGAAAGAAAAGAAGAAATCATTTGTGGGGAAACTGCGTTCAAGTTTGAAATTGTATTTTATTATGAAAATGTGTGGTCTATATTACTTGTAAACACTGGAAAGAATCTCTCACTTCCACGGTCATGCACATCAAATTAGCCTTGTCAGTGTAACTGTCAAGATGTTGACGAACATCTTGGAATCCACATTGAGGGTGATTATGCATGCATTCTGCTGTAAAGCAAGCAGTGCACTATGCAGCATGGTCCTGCTCAACTAATAGCTGCATTTGTAAGGGATTAAATCGCACAAAACTTCACTCTGTTAAAGGAAACCTGCCACGCGAAAAATATGTGGACTGCCAGTGCTGACTTCTGAAAATGATAGTTTTCTGACTATTATGCTGACCTTCTGGCACAAAGATTTTTTGAATCACTGAAATAGAATAATACAGCAGAGAGTCAAGGCAGAACACTTCATTCCTATGCTTCAGGATATGTAACAAATTTAATACAGGGCACTTTTACCCCCTTCCTGCCCAGACCAATTTTCAGCTTTGGGTGCTCTCACATTTTGAATGACAATTACTCAGTCATGCTACACTGTACCCAAACAAAATTTTTATAATTTTTTTTCACACAAAATAGAGCTCTTTTTATTGGTGGTATTTATTCACCACTGGGTTTAGTTTTTATTTTTTTGTGATATAAGTGTAAAAAGGAGTGAACATTTTGAAAAAAAAAAAAACACTTTTTTTTAGTTTATATTATAAAATTTTGTAAATAAGTAATTTTTGTTCATAAATTTGGGCCAAAATTTATACTGCTACCTACATATCTTTGGTAAAAATAACCCAAATTAGTGTATATTATTTAGTCTGTGTGAAAGTTATAGAGTCTACAAGCTATGGTACCAATCATTGAAAATTGATCACACCTGACTGACGGCCGATCTCGTTTCTTGAGGCCCTGAAATGAAAGTACAAATACCCCCCAAATTACCCCTTTTTGGAAAGTAGACATGCCAAGGTGTTTAGTAAGAGCCATGGTGAGTTTTTTGAAGTTGTAAATTTTTCCCCACAATTGGGAAAATGAAGAAATGAATTTTTTTTCACAAAATTGTCACAAGTTATTTCTTACACATGGCATAAGCATACGTGCAATTATACCCCAAAAAACATTTTGCTACTTATCCCGAGTATGGCGATACCACACCTGCAAGACTTTTTTAAAGCCTGGCCACATACAGAGGCCCAACATCCAAGATTGTAGGACAAACCCCCAAAAATTCTTCAACTATATTAATTAAAAAAATGTTAGGTCTGAGCATGTAGGTCCTTTTACAAAATAATCTAGAGTGGATGACTGGGGAAAAAGAGAAGGTAAACGGATTAAATACTTTCTTCAGCTTTGTGTATACAAAGGAGCATGGGGGAGCTCATGTCCATAATGGGGGTGGTATTGACACAGCCCCAAATGATCCACAATGGCTCAAAAGTGATATGGTCCAGAAATATTTAGGCAGAATAAAGATGGATAAAGCATCTGCACCAGCTGGCATCCACCCACAGATCCTAAAAGAATTGAGATCTGACATTTCAAAGTCATGGTTTCTAATTTGTAGGGACTCTTTAATGACTGGAATAGTACTATTGGATTGGCGTAGGGCCAATGTGGTGCCTATATTGAAAAAGGGATCAAAAGTCTTTACCATGTAACTATAGACCTGTTAGTTTAACTTTTATAGTCAGGAAGATACTGGAAAGTTTAAGAGAGAATTAAAAGACCACATAGATCAGTTCTTGCTGGAAAAAAATATTTTACGCAACAGACAGCATGGATTCATGAAAGACAGAAGTTGTCAAACAAGCCTGATTTTTTTTTAATGAGGAGGTAAGTAAAACCTTGGACAGAGGGGTAGCTATGAACGTGGTATACTTGGATTTTGCAAAAGCGTTTCACACATTTCCCCACACACAGCTAATGTGTAAGGTAAAGTCTACAGCCTTGGAAAGATCAGTTTGTAAATAGATAAAAAACTGGCTAGACAGAATTCAGAGAGTAGTGGTTAACGATTCTTACTCTCAGGTCTAAGGTTATCAGTGGTGTACCCCAAGATTCAGTGTTGGGACCCTTACTTTTTAATAATTTTATAAATGATATAGGGTCTGGGATTAAAAGTACCATTTCAGTCTTTGCAGATGACACCAAGCTATGCAGTGGAATAACGTCCTTACAGGATGTCTCCAACTTACAAGCCAACCTCAATGCACTGTTTAATTGGGCGACTATGTGGCAAATGAGGTTTAATGTTGATAAATGTAAAGTTATGCACTTGGGGGCTAAGAATATGCATGCATCATACATACTAGGGGGACTACAACTGGGGAATCAATGGTGGAGAAGAGATCTGGGGGTTTTGGTAGATCATAATCTTAATATTAGCATGTAATGCCAAGCTGCAGTTTCCAAAGCAAGCAAAGTCCCTTCTTGTATTAAGGGAAGTATTGACTCCAGAGAGAAAGATATAATTTTACCCCTGTACAAATCATTAAACCTTATCTGGAATATATTATTTAGTTTTGGGCACAAGTTCTCCAAAAGTAAATCGGGGAACTGGAGAAAGTGCAGAGCAGGGCAACCAAACTAATAAGAGGCATGGAGGAGCTCAGCTATGAGTATAGATTAGAAGAACAGAATTTATTCTCTCTTGAGAAAAGGAGACTAAGGGGGGATATGGTCAACATGTACAAATACAAAAGGGGTCCATATAGTGAACTTGGTTTTCCATTATTCATCATTATTAAGGTCATCACAGAGAACAAGGGGGGACTCTTTACCTCTAGAGGAAAAGAGATTTCATCTCCAAACACGGAAAGGTTTCTTCACAGTAAGAGCTGTGAAAATGTGGAATAGACTCCCTCAAGGGCTGGTTCTGGCCAGCTCAGTAGATTGCGTTAAAAAGGCCTGGATTATTTCCTAAATGTACATAATATAACTGGGCACAAACATTTATAGGTAAAATCAATCCAGGGAATATCCAATTGCCTCCCTGGGGTTCAGGAAGGAATTTTTCCCCATGCTGTAGCAAATTGGATCATGCTTTGCTGTTTTTTTTTTTTGCTGTCTGCAGCACAGCATGAGGCACAAATAGATCAGCTCCGAACCTCTCAAGATACCTTTCACCCTACAATTAAGGGATATGCAGAGACACATGGAAGACCTTGACAACCGTGGACACAGGAATAATCTGCAGGTCCATGGTGTCCCAGAGTCGATCGAATACCATCAAATACAGAAAACAGTAACAGCCATCATTAACAATCTTTAACAATCTCCTGGACAGACCAGCCACAGAACATATTAAGATGGAAAGAATACACCGGGCATTACGTCCAAAAGGGAGAGACACAGATCCTCCACAAGATAAAATTTGATGCCTAACCAGGAAGAGATACTTAGAAAAGCGCGCAACAGAATACATATAACCCATGAATCAGCCTATATCAAAATATACCAAGATCTCGCAAACATAACTCTGCAACATCGCAAAGATCTCAGACCGCTATTAAAACGTTCTGCGGACAAGAGGGATTCACTACAAATGGAAATTTCCTTTCTGCCTCTCGGCATCCTCAGCTGGCAGAACAGCCCTACTAAAAGTCCCAGAAGACCTTCTGCAATTCTGTGATCGCCTAGGCATCCCTATGGTCCAAATTCCTGATTTATTATACAGAATTCCATCCCCCATCTTCCATTGGAGAACACCACAGAGAAGATAGAATGGAAGCACAGGCCTTCCATTACAGATGACACAGATCACCAGGACCAGATGTACCTCATCAGAATGTCCGAAGATCTCTACAAGGCCCAAACCCCACTGCTTCACCTGCCCACAGGAGGCCCAGACAAGAAACATATGCTACCTTACATTCATAACATCCTGGACTAAAGCTAAGTACCATACAGAAATTCACCAATATACACTTGAATATTCTGTTTGCTTCATAGTTTCTTTGGACTCTGCAAGGTTATATCCTTGAGAGACAAAAAAAAAAAAAGTGAAAAATTAACGCAGTGCTAAGACCTCAGACAATGCTCAAAAATCAAACAGCAGCTTAAAGAGGTTAAACAAATCCAGTTATGTCTTTACCAAACGTCACAAGCAAAGCTTGAATAGAAACTGTTTTGACTCTCAAAGGGACATTGAACAACCTCAGACATTAATTGTTCAAGAAATACCTTTTGCTCAAAATAATTAACATAAGTTCAATAGGGTTTATAAAATGTTTCCCAGATCCATTTTGGATCTTCTCTGTTAGTTGAAGGTTTAAGATTACTTACTATGTGCAAGGGTTGAGACAAGAACAAGGGAATCAACCTACTCTTTAAAAAACCCTCTGATACTGAAAAATACAAACTCTTAGGTCAAACACTTGAAATTCAACGACCAATTGGGATCTCCAGGTTTCCCTTGTTCTCGTGCCACCATATGTTTTCTTATACCGAAATGTCAAAACAACCAACAAGACCTAAAGTTGAAACATAGTTAAGAAATATATTCACTAAATGGAAATGGGTTCCATAATTCAAGACCCATAATCCAGAAACTCAGAGACTTTCACAATTCAAAAAGTCTCTATATAAATACCACTTTTCTTATAGCCTCTACCAGGCCTAGGCTCTCATTGCGAGTCCAAACTAGGTTATACCAACCCACAGCAGATAGCCTCCTTTAAAGACAAACGATACATTGTAAACTTTCACCTTTCTGCTGAATGTAGGTAAAGAACCCTACCCTAATCCCCATTTTAGGCAAGTTAGCAGGTTCTTCTTTGCCTCCCGGGTATACCCTACCTCCTCCCCATCCCCCTATACACACCAGACCAACCAATCTACAAAGAACTACAATGAAAGTTTCCTCCTCTCTAGGTTGAAGCCCACCCCTAAACAACCCTTTACTCATACAACTAAACTCCTAAAACATAATTGATCAATATGTCACAAAGAGAACAAGATTCCAAAATTTTGAAGCTGGTATCGATCAATGTCCAAGGCTGTAACATACCAGAAAAAAGATCACAGCTATTGACTCTAATGAAGAAACAAAAAGCAGACATTGTACTGGCCCAAGAGATACATTTCAGAACTAATCTAACACCTAAATTGACCAATCATTCCTTTCCTATGGTCTACCATGCAACCAATTCCCAAACAAAAACCAAAGGAGTATCAATACTCATTGCAAAACATTTACCCATAAACATAACTGACACTCTTGCGGATATTGAAGGGCGATACCTTTTTTTTAAAAGGTAATCTATATAATAAACCTATCACAATAGCAAACATATACTGTACAAATACAAAACAAACCTCATTCTTAATGGGGTTGTAAACCCTCGTTTGTTTTTTTTCACCTTAATGCATCCTATGCATTAAGGTGAATCCATTATGCTTTATCTTTGCAGGGAAACAAAGAGGAAGTAAACCCATCAGGGTTTACTTCCTCTTTAACATAACACTATCACCGTCTGAAGTGGCAGATTGTAGAGTTAAATTCCCCTTCTCATGGAAGACAGATTATCTAGGAATACAATTACCCAGCCACCTTGACAATTTGTATCATCTTAACTATTTACCATTACTAAAAAAATATACAAGACCTTGAGAATTGGCACAAAGGTACATTTTCCTGGTTTGGCCGAGCAGCCATAATAAAAATGAATGTATTGCCCCGTCTCCTATATATCTTACAGACAGTCCCAATTCGACTCCCAAAAACCTTTTTTGCATCATACAGGAGAGCTTGTACACTTTTTGTTTGGGGCCACAAACGCCCAGACTCAGATACGAGATTCTTACATTACCTAAACTTAAAGGAGGCATTGGTTTACCAGACATATACAAATACCATATAGCCTGCCACCTCACAAGAATTGCGGACTGGAATTTACATGCAAAAACCAAAGATTGGATCCAGATAGATAACGCAGGAGCCCAAATCCCTCTACAAATGGCAGCCTGGCTACCAACATCGCATACAGCAAAACTTCACAAGGACCATTCAACTATAGGCCCATCTCTTCAATGCTTACACTTCATTAACAAAAACATAAAACGAACATCTTACCCAGGCCCACTCACTCCTATTAAACATAACCCTGACTTCACAGACCTCCCAATTTCAATGGGAAGGATAGACACAATTTTTTCAAAGTGGCTCCCTGATCCCATACAAAACACTCCAAGCTAAAATGCTCGACTCTACCTTCCCCTTCTGGACATATGTCAAGTTAAGACACTTTTTCAAATGCCCAAGCATCTCTCCAGACTGGCATAGAAAACACATGCCATTCAAAACCTTCTGCACTAAACCTTCCCCACAATCACATATACTGTCCTTCACTACTATTTTCCAACCAAGAGGCGAAAAATAATGATCCATGTCTAAAATGGGAACAAAATCTTAACATCAATCTTACAGAAGAGGACTGGGATCATATGCTACACAACATACACAAAGGCTCAGTGAATACCACAATCCAAGAATCAGGATATAAACTCCTGGCCAGTTGGTATCTTACACCCATCCAATTTATTTATTTATTTTATTTATTTATTTCAGGTACTTATATAGTGCCGTCAATTTATGCAGCGCTTTACATATACATTGTACATTCCCATCAGTCCTTACCCTCAAGGAGCTTACAATCTACGGTCCCTAACTCACATTCATACATACTAGGGACAATTTAGACAGGATCCAATTAACCTACCAGCATGTCTTTGGAGTGTGGGAGGAAACCGGAGTACCCGGAGGAAACCCACGCAGGCACAGGGAGAACATGCAAACTCCAGGCAGGTAGTGTAGTGGGTGGGATTCGAACCAGTGACCCTTCTTACTGCTAGGCGAAAGTGCTATCCACTGCACCACTGTGCCGCCCTAAATTAAGCACATTTTCCCCCACATCACCATCACCTCTTTGCTGGAGATGCGGAAACGAACGGGGTACCCTGTTACATATTTGGTGGACATGTCCGAAAGTACAACCCTTTTGGAAGTAGATACATGATAATATAACAAGGATTACCACTTATACACTAGATTTTACACCTGCACAATGTCTTTTACACCACTCATCCACTGCACCACTGTGCCGCCCTAAATTAAGCACATTTTCCCCCACATCACCATCACCTCTTTGCTGGAGATGCGGAAACGAACGGGGTACCCTGTTACATATTTGGTGGACATGTCCGAAAGTACAACCCTTTTGGAAGTAGATACATGATAATATAACAAGGATTACCACTTATACACTAGATTTTACACCTGCACAATGTCTTTTACACCACTCATCCCTTCCACACTCCTTTTACTGCAAATCCCTGAATTTACATCTTGTAAACGCAGCTAAAAGATGATGCATTCCATTGAAATGGAACTCTTCTACCCCACCAACAATTTCAGATTGGATACGCTATGTTCATCAAACAGCTTAAATGGAAGAGTTGATACATATAATGAGACACAACCCTTCCAATTTCAGGAAAACCTGGGCATGTTGGAGCCACTACTCAAACTTTTTACACAGAGACCACCCTTCTTAGATAATCAAACAAGACTCAATGGATATATCTTTCTCTCTTTCATGACCCACTTTCACCCCACTATTAACCACTTCCAGACCGCCGAACGCCGGTCCTTACTTTGAGGACGGATATCGTTGTTATGGCAGCAGTTAGTCTCCACGACATTGCAGGGCGGAAGCGAGGTCAAAACGTCACTTCCGCCCATAGCTCTTAAAGGGCCATTTTTTTTTTTAAATAACTGTTTTAAATGACAATTTTTTTTTTTTTTTTTAGCATTGTAGTGTAAATATGATATCGGAGGTCTTTTTGACCCCAGATCTCATATTTAAGAGGTCATGTTTTTTTTCTATTACAAGGGATGTTTACATTCCTTGTAATAGGAATAAAAAAAAAGTGACAAAATTTTTATTTTTTTTTTAAAAAAAAGTGTAAAAATAAAAAATAAAAAAGTAAAATAAATAAGAAAAAAAATGTTTTAAACACGCCCCATTCCGCTGAGCTAGCGTGCAGAAGTGAACGCATATGAAAGCGGTGTTCAAACCACACTCTAGGGTGTTAGAAAAAAAATGTATAATGTTTGGGGGTTCTAAGTAATTTTCTAGCAAAAAAAAAACAAAAAAAAAAAACAAAAACAAAAACAGTTTTTAACTTGTAACACATCTAAAAAAAGAGGCCTGGTCTTTAAGTGGTTAAGAACCTTATACCCCTCTATTGTGAAAAACACAATATGAATAGAGCACTCAATCTTGAAACATGTTTCAAAGATGAATTGTTTAAGGAGTTAACATTCTAACAAAAGTACAATTAAATATTAAGGTAACACAGTTTCTTCAAATAATCAAAAAAAAAAAAAAATTATACGCAAGTATGCTGTCTGGACATACCCACACCCAGACACAGACACAGTTTGTTCCCCCTGGGGTGCCTGGAAGTGTTGGTAATATGTCCGCGATCACTAATATATTGTAGACCTAATAATACATATTAGTTGCTTGATATTGAAATGGCCCTTTTGTTATTGGGCACAAACTACATGTCAAGTTTAGCATATCTATGTGTATAACATTATTGTTAAAAGCTCAGGAATGTTGCATCTGTATTCTTGTAATTTCTATTTTATTTCTTGCTTTGAAAAATTTTCAAAAAACAATTTAGAAAGAAAAAAAAAAAAATTACACATCTAATTTCCTGACTCCCTATCACACTTTTGAAGGCCCTGGAGCACCAGAACAATGGAAACGCCCACAAAATGACAGCAATTACAACAATGTATATTCTACGAGGCATCATGAGTCTTTTGAATATGTCATTTTTTTTCTCCACAAGTTTTTAGAAAAATGTGGAAAGAAAATGAAAACGTATTTATTTTTTTACACAACGTTGTCAATTTATAAGATATTTCTAAAACACAGCAAGAATTACACTCCAAAATACATTCTGCTACTCCTACTAAATATGGTGATACCACATGTGAGACTTTTTCACAGCCTAGCCACAGTGAGGCCCAACACCTTTGGAGCACCATTAGGTGTTCTAGGGACAAAAATTACATACATAAATTCCGAACAACCTATCACATTTTTGAAGGCCCTTTACATTTCTAACATATAGCATGTACATACAAATTACATGCCAAAATACTGTATACTTAAAAACAGCTAGCTTACAGCCATTCATTACTATGTGCAGCTATACGCTGCAGCTATGTCTCCCAGCGCAGAAACACGCACACATTTTTCACAAAGTTTGTATAGCCACGTGCACTCATGAGGCCTTTATTTTCCCCTTTTTTTTGTAAGAAAAGTATGTAAACAAACAAGCTTTTTCACCTTTTCCAGGGTATACGGTTTTAGACATCTTGGGATAGAAGCCATGGGACAATAACTACTATAACAGAATACTATAATAGAAAAAGAAGTCAAAAGAAAAAAAAAATATATCAGCAGCCTGGTGTGAGTTATCAGTTCACATTTCCATTTTTTCATCTGCACTGCAGTTTTAAAATTGCAAAAGCACCGACATCGCCTAACAGCAAGTCTATTCTTATAGTTGCTCACCTTCCTAGCACAGCAGCCTATTACAGGAACACCTATTCATCATACCTGGTCTAGAATTCCTGCGTCGTCCATGGGGATTAATTACTTAGCCAAGAGGGGAATAAAACCAGAAATTTACAAAGTTATGTTTCTGAGTTTTCAAAAGGACATTTTAGAATGAAAACATTTAAATAAACGTCAGGAAAAAGATGCATTCTGGAAAATATTATATGTTGCTATTATACTTAATTCTTTGGTAAGAGGCGAGACGTCATTTAAAATTGCCATGGAACCCATGCCAAAAAAAAAAAAGAGATATGGGATAAAGAAATGGAGAGATACCTGTATCTCAGAGAGTAGATGAGTCTTTGCTGAAAGCCATATTACTTGTCACCAAGGAAAATCCAGAGTACCCTGTGAGCTGTGGGAAGATAACCTTGCCAGTGTGTCCCCTTGTTTGTCTTTATGGAGCAACATATGCAAGGGCCTGCAGCAAGATGGTTTCTTGCAGTAAGGAATTTGCATTAGTCAGGAAAAACTAAATGAACTGGACTGTACAGTACCATTCCTGACCAGTTCAGCAGTGGTACACAAGGACAAGCTACAGGTCAATTGTGGTTACACCTGTCTGTGCAATTTGATTGGTGTCACAGTTAGTAACATAATTTAGGACATACTTCAGTAAACAGGTACAACCATTGCAAATAGAAGGAGCTATATGCAATCTGTATAAAGTTACTAAAGACCTGGGCTCCAAATGGAAGTGTAAAATGATTATGTGCAAAATGAATTTTAGCATATTGTGGGTGTGGCTAAAACAGTAAGTACAAAAAGTACTTTTAAGAGCATAGTTAAAGTGCGTGTAAATTATAATTATTATTTTTAGCTTTGGATATACACAAGGGAATGGTTAAAGGGTATATCAAGTCATTTTTTTTCAAGTTTTGCATTGAGTGAGAACTCCTATAGCGTTTGTACGGTTACCTGGGGCTCAGAGTGATATAGCCTAGCTTTCTGTCTCGCTAACCATGTTTTACAGGAAGGGAGGAAAAAAAATGCAACAGTGACACAGACAGAAACATAGAGTGGATATAAAGAGTCTACACATCCCTGTTAAAATGTCAGGTTTCTGGGATGTAAAAAAAAATGAGACAAAGATAAATCATTTCAGAACTTTATCCACCTTTAATGTGACCTATAAACTACTGTACAACTCAATTGAGGGGGAAGTAAAAATAAAAAACTAAAATAATGTGGTTGCATAAGTGTACACACCCTCTTATAACAGGGGATGAAGCCGGGTTAAGAATTAATCAAGCAAACTCATGTTAAATAGGAGTCAGTACACACCTGCCATAATTTAAAGTGCATCTGATTAACCTTAAATAAAAGTTCAACTGTTCTAGTAGGTCTTTCCTGACATTTTCTCAGTCGCATCCTACAGCAAAAGCCACGGTCTGCAGAGAGCTTCCCTCTGATGCTTTGTATCTCATTGTTAAAAGGTATCAGTCAGGAGAAGGGTACAAAAGAATTTCCAAGGCATTAGATATACCATGGAGCACAGTGAAGACAACCATCATCAAGTGGAAAAAATATGGCATAACAGTAACATTATCAAGAACTGGACGTCCCTCCAAAATTGATGAAAAGACGAGATGAAAACTGGTCAGGGAGGCTGCCAAATGGTCTATAGCAACATTAAAGGGGCTGCAGGAATATCTGGCAAGTACTGGCTGTGTGGTACATGTGTAATATACTAAGGGAAACCCAGAAGATAACTCCATTGAAAGATAGCAACGGGAAGACCAACCACGGTATGCAAAAAATGAAAAAAATAAAAAATAAAAACTTTGAGAAGCTGTAGAAATTACCCACTCATGGGAACAAGTTTACCCATATAGTGGAAAAAATATGATCATGTGTGCGAAACGTATTGATGTGTTGCGTTCCAACATATTGGAGGTCTAATACTAGCTACACAGATTTGTTTGACCGGATGTGCCCGTCCCAGGCTGCCTCACAGAGCCCTTTGAGCAGACGCAGAAGCACCTGACTGGGCTTGATGTGCTCTGGTGTTCGTCTATCTGGCTACTTCCAGCATAGGATACAGAAGCACGAGGATTGTTCAACCAGTGGAATGAGAGACCTATGCACAATCACAACACAAGCACAAACACATACTGGTTGATCTACCACTACGGTGCAAATATCCTTAAAGTGGCTCAATGTCAATAGACACTATAGTCCATGGTGCTTTGGTTATCCCTATCTGTTGCTTTACCGGACGATACATGAACTAAGTATATCTATTTTCATATCCAAGTCGAATTCAGGACTGTGTTACATGTGCCTTATCTATCATACGGCATACCCAACAAACCTTGCTAAAAAGGTCACATTGACATTTGACCATACAATACAGTTTCTGCATGGTGCTATGCAGCTACAACCATGTTCTAAAAGCAGTAGTCACATTAATGGACTCTCGTGACTTTAGTCTTAGTTCATGTTTAATTGAATACCTACCTTTGCACACCAGGTCTTTAAATGACAGAACTGCAGCTTGAGATTTTGACTCTGTGAAGCTCAGGCGATCGCACTGTAAACACAGCGCTTTCACTACAAAGCACAAGCCCACACTTGGGCATGCTAGATTATAGAGCTATTGTCTCCGATATCGAAGTCCTGGAAAAGTTATATTGGGCTAACCCTGTCCTCTCTGTGCATGTATGAGTGTGAGCGTGGGGCTTGTTGGTGCATTGTGTGAAAATGTTATCATTTTATGTTTTTAAATGGTGGGTATCCTGGGGGGGGTTCCACTATATGGTTAAACTTGTTCCCATGAGTGGGTAATTTCTACAGCTTCTCAAAGTTTTTTTTCATTTTTTGCATATCGTGGTTGGTCCTCCTATTGCTATCTTTCATTGGAGTCATCTTCTTGGTTTCTCCTAGTATATTACATGTTGATACTACATAGTTATGGAGGTACCCTGTCCTAATGGATGAATTGGTGCTCAAGATATATGAGGAATAATTCCCAGGTATTGGCTACCAGGCCCTGCCCTTTGATTTTATTAGTTTTTTTTTTCCATGTGGTACATATGACAGCAATCTCCCGTATTCTTCATATGTCTGGGTTATGGGGTAGAGTGGCAAGATGGAAGCCTTCTCTTACGAAGAAAAGCATCCAAGCCCGGCTAAATTTTGCAAAAAACACATCTGAAGTCTCCCAAAGCATGTGGGGAAATGTGTTATGGTCTGACAAAACCAAAGTTGAACTTTTTGGCCATAATTCCAAAACATATGTTTGGCGCAAAAACAACACTGCACATCACCAAAAGAACGTCACACCCACAGTGAAGCATGGTGGCGGCAGCATCATGCTTTGGGGCTGTTTTTCTTCAGCTGGAACAAGGGCCTTAGTCAAGGTAGAGGGAATTATAAAACAATTCCAAATACCAGTCAATATTGACACAAAACCTTCAGGCTTCTGATAGAAAGATGAACACGAAGAGGAATGTAATCTTTCAGCATGCCAACAACCCAAAGCATACATCCAAATCAACAAAGGAATGGCTTCACCAGAAGATTAAAGTTTTGGAATGGCCCAGCCAGAGCCCAGACCTGAATCCCATTAAAAAATCTGTGGGGTGATCTGAAGAGGGCTGTGCACAGGTGATGCCCTCGCAATCTGACAGATTTGGAGTGTTTTTGCAAAGAAGATTGCCACGTCAAGATGTGCCATGCTGATAGACTCATACCCAAAAAGACTGAGTGTTGTAATAAAATCAAAAAGGCGCTACACCACAAAGTATTAGTTTAAGGGTGTGCACACTTACAGTATCTCACAAAAGTAAGTAAACCCCTCACATTTCTGTAAATATTTTATTATATCTTTTCATATAACAACACTGAAGAAATTACACTTTGCTACAATGTAAAGTAGTGAGTGTACAGCTTGTATAACAGTGTAAATTTGCTGTCCCCTCAAAATAACTCAACACACAACCATTAATGTCTACACACAGGCCATCTTTATTTAGAGCAACAATTCTTTTTTTTCAGATCCTCAGAGAGTTCTTTGCCATTAGGTGCCATGATGAACTTCCAGTGACCAGTATGAGAGAGTGAGAGCAATAATATCAAATTTAACACACCTGCTTCCCATTTACACCTGGAACTTTGTAACACTAATGAGTCACATGACACCGGGGAGGGAAAATGGATAATTGGGCCCAATTTGGACATTTTTACTTAGGGGTATACTCACTTGCCAGCGGTTTAGTTCTGAAATTTAGCTTTGTCTCATTTTTTTACATCACAGAAACCTGACATTTTAACTGCTTGCCGACCAGCGCATGATGATGTACGTCGCAAATGGACATACCTGTACGTCCCCTTTAAGATGCGCCATTAAGGGGTGCACGCACCACATACTCCGTGAGCGTGCCCGCGGTTCCTGTAGACTCGATGTCTGCTGGGGGCCTGCGATCGTGACACGGAGCGGCAGAATGGAGAGATGCCTATGTAAACAAGGCATTTCCCTGTTCTGCCTAGCAACATGACAGGGATCTACTGCTCCCTGTCATCGGGAGCAGTGATCTCTGTCATGTTGTAGTGAGCCCACCCCCCCCCACAGTTAGAATCACTCCCTAGGACACACTCAACCCCTTGATCCCCCCCTAGTGTTTAACCCCTTCCCTGCCAGTGTCATTTACACAGCATGTTTATAGCATTGATCGCTGTATAAATATCACTGGTCCCAAAATAGTGTCAAAAGTGTCCAATATGTCCGCCGAAATGTCGCATTCACGATAAAAATCTCAGATCGCCGCCATTACTAATAAAAAAAAAAAAAAAATCGAAAAAGATTTTTATTTTTGTATGTGTTGCTGTTGGAAAGTTACTCTCATTTCCGGTCTAGTAAAATGTGGTCAGCTTGACAGAAGCGAGGATACATTTCTCTAATGGAGCCCTGGATAGTAATAAAAACCCAATAGAAGTTCTAATCCTTTCCCCCATTATTAAAAACTAGAAAAAAGGTTTTTACTTGACATACGCTTTAGGACCCTGTCTTTCTGTCTGTGTCCTTTTGGGGACAGTTCTCTTCATCTGAACACGGTTCTCGATTGGAAGACTTCCCATGACCTACCGTGACAAAAATTTGGGGATTACTCATTCCCATCCGTACTGGAGAGAATTGTCTCCAATCGCTCAAGTGAGTGAATCACTCAAACGCAGAAATAAAAACCAGGCAGGAGGTTTTTATCCTTCCATATTCTATACAAAACTATAAAGGATAAAATTTAAAAAAGAGGTTTTAAAAAAAAAAAATACCAGGTGTTCTTGCCAGTCACAGGGCCTTTCTATTGCAGGGTGACCACACTTAATGCCTACGCAATGTAAGAAGGGTTTTCAACATAGTCAGTGCTTCTCCATCCCAATCAGTACAGGATTAATGTTCCAAGAGAGCACCATGCTTTTCAAGGAAGTGGCGCCAGAAGCCTTCCTAATTCCACGTTTTAGCTTTTGCAGACTGAAGATCTTAGCAGCCTAGTAGATTTCTCTACTCCTGGAGGAAGAAAAGAAACAAACAAGACAAAGCTAAACAAAAAAGAAGGGGGGATTTTAAGGCTGGATTCACACTTTTGGCAGACATCGCATGCGATTTGCACCGCATTGCTGTTTTTACTCTATTAGCTCTCCCTACAGTGACTTGGAAGCATGTACCCAGTAAACCTGGAAGGCTGAAGATGCTACTGCACTGGAGCATCTTTGTGTAATATTTGGGATCCTGAGCTTTTCCAGGACCTCACCAGAAAGAATGTGAGGTCCCTCTTGCCTAGGTACCATGAGTGGAAGCTGGGATGCAAGTGCAGGTGCACTTTATATATAGGCTTCGATTTAATTGATACACCCTTTTTTTTTGATAAGGCATTTCAAAGAGCAGCGATGATAATGCACATACTGAAATAAAAATCCACATGAGTTCATGTTAATAGGTGAAAAGCAGTCAAGACAATGAATACAATTACTGCTAATCAGTTGCTCTGGGTAACCGCACTTTTCCTTGAGAGTCTAGGAGATTTTAATAATTATAAGATTTGTTGTTCCTTTCCCACACCATTTCTTTGATTGGTTTTAGTAATGAGGCAGCAAGCTGCAGCTGAATGGTAAATATGCTTTATCAGAAAGTAACAAAATGTGGCCTTCTAATCTGAAAACTGAAAAAAAATGCTGACTTCTTCCATCTTATGAACAGTACATCATGCTCTAATAATGTCAGCGTGAGTCTCTGGGTCACCTACTGGTTGGGATGAAAATCTCTGCACAGTAATGAGGCGCACAATTCTTGTGGCTGTACATTCACTTGAATTCCCACTGCAAGCCGTAAAGAAAAAAAAAAAAAAACTTAAATAAATGCACTGGAAAATGTAATACACTTACATTTCAAATTCTAGCAAACACAGCACACATTTTCTTTTTTTCTTGCAGAGGTGGCATCTTAAATAAAGTGCCCCAAATACAATATTTTTAGTAGTTTTTTAAAGGTAGAATGAAAACTGTATAAATATGCTTTTTTAAAGCATAACTGCATGGAATAACAGAAATTGTAACTTTCTTCTTGGCCTGCAAAATGAAATCCAATCATGTGAAAGTCTC
The DNA here is from genome assembly GCF_042186555.1 of Aquarana catesbeiana. Lineage (NCBI taxonomy): Eukaryota > Metazoa > Chordata > Amphibia > Anura > Ranidae > Aquarana > Aquarana catesbeiana. The sequence continues at coordinate 672,350,476 of NC_133324.1, read as the reverse complement.
TGGCATAGTCACTGAAATGTTCATAAACATTTTACAATTGTATAATCTGTACTTACACCTAAGGGCTCATGGACACAGACTATTTGCAGCCTAAATATGCTGTAACATAAATATCCCAGGGTTTTTCCTTCTATGCCTCGGGGAGCTACAGGTTGGCCAATATAAACCGTATCAGCTCTCCACCCTTCTCATAGAATAGGTAGTATTCCGCAGACAGATCTCCGTTCACAAATCTGCTAGGATTGGGTAGCTTAAATGGGAAAAAGGAAGGATTTAGGGGGACAGGGGTAGATCAGAGGTCACCAAATTACCAATGACCCCTGGCCTACCTCCCAAACTCTACACCAAATAAAACACTTTACCCAAAGTGGGATTCAATGGGCGTAAGGCATTTTATTATAAACAACATATGAATAAATAACAAAAAAATAACATACATATCAACTTGGGCTGCAAGCCTATGAAGGTGCCATATTACTCAAACATTGGGTCCGTGGCACCCACTAACTAAATTATGCCCCTAGCTGCAAGACACCGCCTCAGGCACAATCCCAGCTGAACTCAGACACATTACAAGTCTTCCACTACCTGGTCACCATTTTTGGACCACACCAAACTGAGGGCACCATACCAACGCATACTGTTAGACAGGTCAATTTGGTTGGTCATTGGCTGGTTGGCAAGTTTGAGCTAGGAAATCTATTTGTATTTGTTTGACATATTCCCCCTATACTTCTCCCCATCACCCCATCTCATCAGCCAATCCGATAAGCACTATACATTTCTTAACACTTTTTACACAATTAGCCCCACACTGCCTGCTTCCCCTTCCACCCTGTCATGTATGCCCTGCCCTTATCGATTTCATTCCTAGCTCTGGGTCTGCCTTTATGTGCTCCCCACAGTTGCTGTTTCTTGAATGGTTTCCCCAGTTCCTCCCTTGAAGATATTACCGACTACCGAATCTGAGGCCAAGGGCACCCTGGGAAATCAGAGGTCGGGACAACTCACAGCAATTCTTAGTATTAGGGATTACTGCCCAGACACATCGGGACTGGACTCTCCGCCCCCTGTACCTCCCCCAGTAGTTTCCCAGCCTCTCTCCTGCAGGCTGCTGCTTGAGTAGGAGGGATGGGGATGTGCTGGACCCCTGAAATAGTGCCCGCCTTGAAGAGAGAGATGTGAGCAGCTGGGCAGAGGGAGCCGAGTGAATGTGAACTTCCTTGAGGTAAGCTCAACTAGCAGTACATTGTGGATTAGTTACAAGCACCTCTATGCCAAGTCTGCTGAGTTACTGCAGCTTAGCATAGAGGTGCTGTTAGCTGACAAATAGGATTGTATCTCCTTTTCATGTAGCACAGTGAGAAATTGGGCTCATTAAGGCATCGTGACTGCCCCCTGGTGTGTTCCCTGCCGATTCCCCCAGTGTGTGCCCTCCCGACCCCCAGTGTGTGCCCTCCTGACTCCCCCAATGAATGCCCTTCTGGCCACCCCAGTGTGTGCTCTCCCAACCCCTCCCCCGGTGTATGCCCTCCTAACTTCCCCGGTGTGTAACCACCTGACCTCGTACTATGCCCTCCTGTCCTCCCTGGTGTGTGCCCTCCTGACCTCCCTGGTGTGTGCCCTCCCTGTGCACTGTATGATACATTCAATTCAGTTCTGTGAGCGACACCTTATTTTCTGGCAGTGCCCCTCCGGAGACTAGACTCTGGATCCACCCCTGGCCCTTCCTCACATTTTAGCAAGACTGCTGTCCCAACACTATGGCTTCATATTTCCCCATAGTTACCCCTGTCCGTTGTGTACTCCGATTCTCCCTGCTAGAAATGTCTCAGGTTTCCTCACTATTTACCATGGCCTCCAAGAAAATGCTAATGTCTGTAACAGGCGAGGCTACTGCTTCTGTTTTCCCTATGGTCCCATTGCTTACACAGCAACAGCTTTGCTTGCAAAGTCTTTTACGACTTTGGCACAAGAAATTACTCGGAGCTGCTGTTTCTGCAGTATGCGTAGGACTTAGTCTGAGATATCATAACTTATTGCAGCGATCGTTTATCACTGGAGGGACATTGGTTAGACAGGGGATCCTGGAGGATTTCCTTAATTAAAAAGGTGTCCCCCTTCAGCAATGATCACTACATTATGTTGCAACTCAGCAGGACGTGTCAGTCTTGGCACAGCCACTTCAAATAGTTTGTTTTTTCTGTCCTTTAAAAACTCATATAGATTGGGCAGCAGGTATTTGTGCTTCAGGGACAAATTGGGAGGCTAATATTAGAAAATCGAAGCAAAAAATAAAATAGAGCCGCTGCGCCAAGCACCCTATCAGGCCTCCTTTTTACTTCAGTAGAAAAATGAAAGCTAAAATGTATAGCTACAGCTTAATTTCTACTACATGGGAGCAATTGATGCATGTTCTCATGTGCAAGCTTTGTACAAAACCCCTCTGTGTCAGTACAAAACACACACACACACACACACACGCACACACACGTGCTGGGGTTTAGCATTTCCTACAATTTCGAGAATATAAAATTAGAACTATAGACAAAACTTTTTTTTTTTTTTTAATTTGAATAGGCGCAAGGGAGGGTTATAATCCCTGTCAGATTTTTTCAGCCATCTTTGTCCCATTAGGATGATTTCCCTTCACCTTCTGTCCCATAGCCAAACAGAAAGGGAGAGGAAATCTCTGAAAATTAAGACAGTTCCTTGGGGACCCCCAGATCATCAGAACTAGTTTACCAATTGGAAGATTTCCCCTCTATTACTTTTCAGGGGACAACCCAAAATTTGGAATTTTCTTTACTTCCACTTTCAATGATAATGGTAAAACACGACAAACAGAGTGTGGATGTTCTTAAAGGGGCTGTAAAGGTTTTTTTTTTTTTTTTTTTTAAATAACAAACATAGTATACTTACCCCCTCTGTGCAAGGGTTTTTCACAGGGCAGCCCGGATCCTCCTCTTCTGGGGTCCTTCAGCGGCGCTCCTGGCTCCTCCTCTTTTTGAGTGCCCCCACGGAGAGCCATTTTCCATGGGGGCACTCGTGCGGGCATGCACCTGAGTCCTGCTGCTGCATCCATAGACACAGACAGCAGGACTCGGCCCCGCCCCCCCCCCCCCCAGCTCCCGTTTCACTGGATTTGATTGACAGCAGCTAGAGCCAATGGCTCTGTTGCTATCAATCTATCCAATGAGGACCTGAGACAGTGGCTGGAGCTTCTGTGGTGTAAAACCTTGAGGGTTTACAACCCCTTTAACAGAGGGCACAGACAGCAATAAAACCTAACAGGCGTTTCAAACATGGTTCCTTTCCATTTTGGTCTTATATGCAACTTAAACACTTCCTAGATGACCCATTCCATAGAGAAGGCTTTACCAAGTCCACTACAATACTGGAATCACTTTGCTGTTTCAAAAATTCTCCCCCTCAGTTTCTGATCAATGCTGGCAATGTGGAGGTGAGACGGGCACGTTCCTCCATATCTGGTGGAGCTGCCGTCCTGTCACTCTGGCCATTTTGGCATAACGTACATGATGTGAACACTCGCCCGCTTGAGTTCCCCCCAGCGCAGTATCTATTACTTTACCAAAATCTCCAAATTGCGCCATTATAAATCGGTTGCGATGCATATGGTCAAAGCTGCAAGGACGTGTGTGCCAGTTCATCGGCGACCTACATCCTTGCCCTCAATGAGCAAATGGCTTCAGCGAATCAACCATGTGGCGGAGATGGAGAAGCTGATCTACATTGCTTTAGACAAGATTTTTAAATTCACCGACACATGGGCACCATGGACAACCTTTAAAAGCACTCAATTATACAAGGAGCTTACACAAGATGCAAAGTGACTTACCATAGGGTTATATAACCATTGATCCTGAGGGTCACCTCTGTGTTACACTGATGGTGTGACATGCCTTACTGTTTTGACTGTTAGACAATGGAGAGGGCAGCTGTCCTCATCTCCTCTCCCTTACCTGCTCATGTCCTTCTTACCCCACCCCCGTGCCCCCAACCTTCACCCCCCTTTTCTCTTCTTTCTTTTTCCCCTTTTCCTCCCCTGTCTGCCCAGCTCGATGGACTAGGGCCAACGAGGCCTGTGAGTGAACTCCCCCACACCACAGAGGAATTCACAGAGCAACATGGGTCAGCTAAAAAAAAACTTTGGACTTTTGAATACATTTGCCTTGTGGTTCTTTGTCTCACTGAAACTGTAATCTTGTTTGTAACCCTGAACTGAATAGAATGATAATGTCACTTTGTTGAGTTATTCTGCTGTGTGCGTCAAGCGTATACTGCTGATCTCTGTATACAACTTTTTTACTAAACTTGGTAAAGAATAAGCAAAAAACAAAACACTGAAATGAAGTCTAAATCAATAGCTCGTATCGATCTAGAGACTGGTATATTTGTAAATGGTAAGGACGTATTATTTATAGTGAATCTTTTTTTAAAATTATTTTTACTACCTAGAGAAAAAAAAAAAAAAAGAAGACTGCTTTGGTACTTCAGGCTTACTCACAGTAGTCTCTGGTAATAAGATGGATGGTCCCTTAGTGGCGACTGCTTCCCCTTTACCTCTGACCACGACTGGTTCCCCATCCGGCTGAACCTTTATAACTCGGTTAGACTCCAATCCTGCAGTCCCAACCCTACACTGCTTCTTCTGCTGCTGGATAGGCCTCAGGCAGACTAGCAGCCAGGTGTCCCTGGGATGGGCCACAGGCTTCTGGCCTAGCAGCCCGGGACGTCATAACACAGGTCCACCCAAACAGCCATCCAGGTGGCACAGAACCCCGATCACCTGACTCCACCCAAATAAATAGGCTCTCCCAGCAGGCCAAGGGACTAAAGAAACCCCTGCCAATTGGCTGAGACACCCCATCCATTTATAATCTGACCTTGCTATACCCTTGTCGATCTAATGTCACCAGCAACAGTGCCACCCAGCGACAGAAGAGAAAAGGTGCAGCAACTCCAGGATTAGAGAGGGATCAGTGGATATTCTAACAATTAACCAGAACATTTACTATCTGGCAAACAAAATTTGTGAGCAACCCTGCCTAAACACCAGGGTGCTGCAAAAGAAAAGAACAAACATCTCTATACTTACCTGCTCTGTGCAATAGAATTGCAGAGAGCGGCCCAAACCTCTTCTTGGGTCCCCCAACGGCACTCCTAGCCCCCCTCTCTGTCCAGTGCTCGCTCTCAAGCCCTGCTGCTGCGTCTATTGACACAGAGCGCAGGAATCAGCCCCGCCCCCACCTCCCTCATCACTGGCTAAGATTGACAGCACTGGGAGCCCAGAAAAGCCAGAGAGACCCAGAAATGAGGGGAGAGAAGAGCCGCAGACATGCATAGTGCTGGACTGAATTAGGGGTCAGGTAAGTAAAGGGGGGGGGGGGGGGGCGGATTCTGATGCCTAAACATTTTTTACCTTAATGCAAGGAATGCATTAAGGTAAAAAATGTTTAGGCTTTAGAACTACTTTAAGCTCACAAAGGTTTCTGAAGTCTCCACATATGGTAGTATAGTGCCATCACATAGACTATAAAACTGGTGAAAGTGTGACCATTCAGCATACACTGCAAACTGTAGCATTTAAGAGGTCTTTCCAAAAAGACGTTAGCTTTAAAAACAAGGCTAATAGAAAGCAGTGTAAGGTGATCCAGGTTAAAATCCAGACAAGCCCCAGTCATGTTGTTTTAGCTTGTTTTCATTTGCCCGAAAATGAAGATGCTCCAATCAATAATGCAGAGTAGCATCTTGATAAACAAATTTGCCATGCTCACGGTGTTGTGCCTGCCTTGCAGAAACCTGACCTACACATACAAACAGCAGGAGCGATCGTCTTCACAGTTCCTGACATGTCTCTGTTCTCCGAAGGGCTTTGAGGCTGTGCCTTGCTCAATACACAATTTGAACTTGGGATTTTATATATGTAGCGCTTGCTCCTGTAGGAGCCACTGGAAATTTGCCAAGGGTCTTTCCCAGTAGATTGCCCGAGCAGCCAGGCACACGCTTACAGTCACTCTTTTCCTCAAAAAACAGACTAAGGCCCCTTTCACACTGGGGCAGTTTGCAGGCGCTATTGCGCTAAAAATAGCGCCTCCAAACCGACCTAAAACTGCCGCTGCTGTGTCTCCAGTGTGAGAGTCCTAGGGCTTTCACACTGGAGCGGTGCGCTGGCAGGAGGGAGAAAAAAACTCCTGCAAACAGCATCTTTGGAGCGGTGAAGGAGCGGTGTATACACCGCTCCTGCCCATTGAAATTAATGGGGCAGCGCGGCTATACCGCGGGCATAGCGTCACTGTAGCTTTTTTTTTTTTTTTAACTCCTGCTAGTGACCGAATACCGCCGCTAAAACGACGGTAAAGCTTCGCTAAAAATAGCGCCGTTTTACCGCCGACGTCCCCACCGCCCCAGTGTGAAAGGAGCCTAATGCCGCGTACACACGGTCGGACTTTTCAGCTACAAAAGTCCGACAGCCCGTCCGACAGACTTTCGACGGACATTTGGTGGACTTTTGGCGGACTTGAGGCAGACTTTCTAAGAAACGGACTTACCTACATACGATCACACAAAAGTCCGACGGATTCGTACGTGATGACGTACACCGGACTAAAATAAGGAAGTTGATAGCCAGTAGCCAATAGCTGCCCTAGCGTGGGTTTTTGTCCATCGGACTAGCATACAGACGAGCTGGAAAAGTCCGCTGAAAGTCCGGGGAAGCCCACACATGATCGGATTGTCAGCCGGCTTTAGTCCGTCGGCGTCCGTCGGACTTTTGTAGATGAAAAGTCCGACTGTGTGTACGCGGCATAAGGGTATTCTCTTTTGTTGTTTTAATTTTTGGAGTAACTGGGATAGGGTTGAGGGAAATGGAATGGGATAATCCAAAACCAGTTGTACGCAGACTTCTTCCTTTAGAGCAACAAGAGCAGGATCCTTTCATGTAGAACTAGATAGACTAAGCTCTTCAGGACACCAGCCGACGGCCCAGTTAACAAACACACAGCTGACACTCTCACAATAGAGGAGGCAGCAGCCCAAGAGTCTAAAATCTCTCACAGCAGTCTGTACTCACAAAAATGTATGGGGTTGCCTCCTTCCAACTTCCAAGCGACATCTTTCTCCAGTGGTGCCAGACTAGATCTTCAGTATACAGGCCCTTAAGTCGTCCACCTGAGGCCTCACAAACAGCAAGCACATGGCAATGTTGCCCTGGAGGGCAGCAGCCTTCCAGGCTAAGCTGATCCTCTGCAGGAAGACTCAGAAGCTCAGTGTCTCAGAGTATTAATGCAGACTACCTGTAGCCTTCAGGGCTATGCTCCCTGGGAATGGCCAAGGCTGCATAAATATTTATACTGACATCTGCATGGCTCCTCACCTATGTTCTAGAGCATTCTAAAGCTCTCTGGAAGGCAGAGGGAGCAATCACAAGCAGCTGCACTGATTACAGTGAGCACAGATAAATTTACCCAACGCATCAATTGCAGACACAATGATTGCAGTGAGGCAAGCTAAATTTACCCAACCAAAAAACACACCCAGCTCCACTGAAAACAGGTAGCACTAAATCGAACTAACCCTAGCACCTAAGAGGATGTGACATATGAACTAGCACATTGTATACCTGTTCATAGATGAACAAATATTGGGAAAGTGTGCAGGTTATTTTAAAAGCTTACTAGAAACTTATACTGTAACTTGTAGCTCTCCATGGATTTCCTGGTGTCTGGAGAAACTGTCAGAAGTGACTAACACAGAGAGCAGAGAAGGAAGAGCACACAGGATACACACTAAGGGGTCAATTCACTAACATTTACCACATGCAATAACATGATCACGTGTCTCTTTGGTTTTGTTTTTTTGGCATGCGGTTCCCCTTAAAATCCATACACGAAGGGGCCTGGTATGGATTGAGGGAGGGGACCCCACGCTGTTTTTTTTTTCATAATTTTTAATTGCCGGCATGTTTTCTTTACATTCAGCTGTCAGCAGGGAACCTGCTAACAGCTGATGAGGCATCTGTTGTTGAGGACACAGCAGCCGGCTTCCCAGCCTGATCCTTAGCAACTAGCTCAATGCGATAAATGACTGCATGAAAATATGCGGTAGTTGCTGCATTATCGAAACGTTACCGCAGTAATTATTTACCACGCAATTCTTAGTGAATTGAACATTTACACATTTGTTTCCGCATGAGTTATTTTACCACATTTATTTCAGCAGTATTTAAAGCTTAGTGACTTGACCCCTAAGTGCTATATGAGGCAAGTACACATTATATGAGCATATGCCTTGTTCATTTTTATTTCAAAGGTTTACAACCACTTAAAGGACAACTGCACCTGTGTTTTAAAAATCAATATTATAATGAGGCTAGCACACTTATTAAATCAGCAATAGAAAGGCTATACTTTTCTTCCCAACATGAACTAAGATTGTCATGGTGTGCCAAACCTGAACCACCAAAAAAAAAACTGTTGGGTCTCCAGGAACTTTTTGCCATAATTTGGTGTTGGACTTGCCTACCAGAAGAGATCCCTCCTTCCTCAGTGCTGCGATATCAGCACTTTTCTCTGTCACCTCCATCTTCTCCTGGGTTCAGAGTCTGAATGTTGGATGCACATGGGAGTTACTGCATCCCAGTCAGTTTCTGATTATGTTAGCAGCAAGATTTTAGCTGATTTTAACAACAGAATTAAGTTAAAGCGGTGGACCGCCCACCCCATGAAAAAATAAAAGTCAGCAGCTACAATACTGCAGCTGCTGACTTTTAACCACTAGCCAACCAGCCGCCATCATTCTACTGCTGCAGGTCAGCTCTCTCCCGCAAATCGGCATAGCTGTAAGTCGGCCCTTTAACCAGCTAGAGCAGGCACGCGCCGCTGCACGGCAGGGGAGCTGATGTGCGTGGCCAGCGGTCGCGATGACAGCCGGCCACGCGCGATCGCGGGCACGAGAGACAGAACGGGCATTTGTGTGTGTAAACACAAATCCCAGTTCTGTCAGGAGAGGAGAGACAGGTGCCCCTGGAAGACGCAAATTTTTGCGAAACGCAGCGTAGGGCTGAGCGGTGTCATCGCGTCACCTCCCTCTGTCGTTGTCACTCCAGCAGGACGGGCGGCCTGTGACTATCCGGCCGGTGTCACAGACTGTCCTTTCATCAGAGGACGAATTGTTTTTCTATATGTGAGTGTTTATTACATTTTTTCAATAAATACCATTGGATTTTACACTATGGGAGCCTTCTTTTGTTTTCCCCACATGATGTTAACATTCCATTGAGGGCCGGGCTTTATCTTCCCCTGGGGATCCATTTGCACTACAGCTTCTGAGGTTCCATTCCAGTTCCATCCTGATTCCTGGGTTGCCCGAAGCAACAAGACTACAATGCCCAGTTAGACCCTCTGTAACGGGGGGTCATGGGGTTCCGGTAAGCGGCCAGGCACTTCATCTATGGTGGTGGACCCACACATCTGGGATTTCATTCAATTAATTAATTTTTTTGCACATTACTGCACTTTTTTTGGGCTTCTTGTATATGGACTTTTATATTGAATTTTTGTACATGGACTTTTTTTATATATAATTTTTATAATTCATTTTTTATTTTTTACTTAAGGGGAGGTTGTTTTCATTTATCAACCTATTTTGGTGTTGTCACATTATATTATATGTTCACATAAGGTTTATCTTTGCACTTTTGTAATCATACATGTGCTAGTTTTTTTTGTTTTAGCGCGAGTCAATTTCTTTTCCCATTCAAATTTGTGTGTTTGTGTCACATATAGGACTCTGCAGCATAGAAGGTCAATATCATTTACTAATTTTCGTTGCGCAGTTTTTCCTCTCTTTTTTTTGAGGAGAGACATGTCGTCTGTTCCTACTAGCTTGGAACAACGATCTGGCTTCTCCTCTAGTCAGTCCCACCCCCCACAGTAAGAAACACACTAAGGGAACACATTTAACCCCTTGATCGCTCCCTAGTGTTAACCCCTTCCCTACCAGTGGCATTTACACAGAAATCAGTGCTTTTATAGCTCTGATCGCTGTATAAATGTCACTGGTCCCAAAAATGTGTCCGATCTGTCTGCCGCAATGACACAGTCCCGATAAATATCACTGATCGCCGCCATTACTAGTAAGAAAAATAAAAAAAATAATAAAAATGCCATAAATCTATCCCCTATTTTGTAGACACTATAACTTTTGCGCAAAAACAATCAATATACGCTTATTGCAATTTTTTTTTACGAAAAATTTGTAGAAGAATATATATTGGCCTAAACTGATGAAGAAATTTGTTTGTTTTTTTTTTAAATTTGGGATATTTATTATAGCAAAAACAAAAACATTTTTTTTTGTCGCTCTTTTTTTGTTTATAGCGCAAAAAAGAAAAAACCACAGAGGTGATCAAATGCCACCAAAAGAAAGCTCTATTTGTGGGGAAAAAAGGACATACATTTTGTTTGCGTACAGCATCGCAAGACCGCGCAATTGTCAGTTAAAGCGACGCAGTGCCGTATCGCAAAAAATGTCCTGTCATTAAGGGGGCAAATCCTTCCGGGGCTGAAGTGGTTAATATATGGACATTGGACACTTACTTGTCCAGGGAGCCCGCAATGTCGGCACCCTAGCCGATCTTTGGATCGGTTGTCTTGTGCAGCCACCGCCATTGCTGGTAAGGGAACCTGGCAGTGAAACCTTTTGGCTTCACAACCAGTTACCTACTGCGCATGCGTGAAGTGCGCTGCGCTTACTAATTGGCCCAGCGGTGGAGGGAGGAGGAGGGGGGGGCCCAGCTTCGCCAAGGTGCCGTCTCCGGAAGTGGGGAAGGGGACCTGTCAAAAGCAGGTCCCCGTTTCCCCCTCCCCCTGCAAGGTGCCAAATGTGGCATCGGAGGGGGGGGGGGGAACGAATAAGTGGAAGTTCCACTTTTGGGTGGAACTCCGCTTTAAGAAGACCATGGCAAAATCTTAGTTTATGTGGAAAAAGGGTAAAGTATTTGTAATGTGGATTTAATTAGGTGTGAACCATGGAGGTTGTGTCAGTTTTTAACCTCCACTCCAACCCCCACTCAAAATTTACTTGCAGACCAAAAAAGTTTGGCTGAAATGTGCTATCGGTGGAAGGGGCTTAATGGAGCACGGTTAAAACCTGAGGCTACTCTCTGTATACACAGCACACAAGTGCCAAAGTCCTTGTACCCACAAAATATGCTTTTATCACTGTGCCAAAAAACACAGCCTAAACCCAATTTCTAAAGCAAACCTACAGTCAGGTCCATAAATATTGGGACATTGACACAATTCTAATCTTTTTGGCTCTATACACAACCACGTTGAAATCAAACGAACAGGATGTGCTTTAACTGCAGACTTTCAGCTTTAATTTGAGGATATTTACATCCAAATCAGGTGAACGGTGTAGAAATGACAACACTTTGTATATGTGCCTCCCACTTTTTAAGGGACCAAAAGTAATGGGACAATTGGCTGCTCAGCTGTTCCATGGCCAGGTGTGTATTATTCCCTCATTATCCCATTTACAAGGAGCAGATAAAAGGTCCAGAGTTCATTTCAAGTGTGCTATTTGCATTTGGAATCTGTTGCTTTCAACTTTCAATATGAGATCCAAACAGTGAAGCAAGCCATCATTAGGCTGAAAAACTAAACAAACCCATCAGAGAGATAGCAAAAACATTAGGTGTGGCCAAATCAACTGTTTGGAACATCTTTAAAAAGAAAGAACGCACTGGTGAGCTCAGCAACACCAAAAGACCCGGAAGACCACGAAAAACAACTGTAGTGGATGACCGAAGAATTCTTTCCCTGGTGAAGAAAACACCCTATGTGTGTCAAAGTCAACAATCAAGAGAAGACTTCACCAGAGTGAATACAGAGGGTTCACCACAAGATGTAAACCATTGGTGAGCCTCAAAAACAGGAAGGCCAGATTAGAGTTTGCCAAACAACATCTAAAAAAGCCTTCACAGTTCTGGAACAACATCCTAGGGACAGAGGAGACCAAGATCAACTTGTACCAGAGTGATGGGAAGAGAAGAGTATGGAGAAGGAAAGGAACTGCTCATGATCCAAAGCATACCACCTCATCAGTGAAGCATGGTGGTGGTAGTGTCATGGCGTGGGCATGTATGGCTGCCAATGGAACTGGTTCTCTTGTATTTATTGATGATGTGACTGCTGACAAAAGCAGCAGGATCAATTCTGAAGTGTTTCGGGCAATATTATCTGCTCATATTCAGCAAAATGCTTCAGAACTCATTGGACGGCGCTTTACAGTGCAGATGGACAATGACCCGAAGCATACTGCGAAAGCAACCAAAGAGTTTAAAGGAAAGAAGTGGAATGTTATGCAATGGCCAAGTCAATCATCTGACCTGAATCCGATTGAGCATGCATTTCACTTGCTAAAGACAAAACTGAAGGGAAAATGCCCCAAGAACAAGCAGGAAATGAAGACAGTTGCAGTAGAGGCCTGGCAGAGCATCACCAGGGATGAAACCCAGCGTCTGGTGATGTCTATGCCTTCCAGACTTCAGGCTGCAATTGACTGCAAAGGATTTGCAACCAAGTATTAAAAAGTGAAAGTTTGATGGATGATTGTTAATCTGTCCCATTACTTTTGGTCCCTTAAAAGTGGGAGGCACATATACAAACTGTTGTAATTCCTACACCGTTCACCTGATTTGAATGTACATACCCTCAAATTAAAGCTGAAAGTCTGCAGTTAAAGCACATCTTGTTCGTTTCATTTCAAATCCATTGTGGTGGTATATAGAGCCAAAAAGATTAGAATTGTGTCGATGTCCCAATATTTATGGACCTGACTGTACCTTAAGTTAAAACTTCAGGAGTATATAAATGCACTTAAAGTGGTTGTTAACCCACTATACTATGATCCTGCCATCCCCTCTTTTATATAATGCTATGTGTCTCTGTGCCTGTGTTATATTAAAAAAAAAATGCAGATTATACCATATATCAGAGTGGTTCCCGGTGCTCACGTGACTACTCGGCTCTCTCCTCTGCCCTGCTGACAGCTATAGTGGGCGGGGCCGAGCTCTGCCACTGACGTCAGCAGAGGAGATGTGTACTGCACAGAGTGCATGAAGTAAATAATGCAGAGGGTGTAGGGCTCAGGAGTGGTTAATACACAGAGTACATGGCTCAAACATGCCCAACACAAAATTTGGCGCACAGGAGTGCCTAACGCGGAGAATACTAGGCACAGGCCTGCTTAATGGAGAAAATACAGGGCACAGATGTGTGTAATGCAAAGTGTGCAGGAGTCAGGAGTGTGTATCCTACACAGTGCAGGGGTTAGGGTGAGCAACATATAGGCAACTGTACAGAGTACAACCAAAAACTACTCTCTCCTCCCAGTAAAAATCCACCCCAAGCCCATATCCCCCACAGTACAGATCTCCACCAACAGCTCTAAATCAACATTCCAGTCCGCTCCTTATGTATAGCCCTCCTTTGAGCTCAAACTCAAGTACAGACCGTTTGGCTCCCAGACTAACCAGCTAAGTACAGACCCCCCTCCCAGCCTAACCCCCAGTACAGACCCTCTCTTCCAAAACAACCCCTTAGTACAGATCCTCCTCCTAGCCTAACCCCTAAAGCACAGGCTCCTCTCCCCCAAGTACAGACCATCCCTAGAACAGACCCCCCTACAAAACAGGTCTCACCTACAACCTAAATGATGCAGCTGATTCTCAAAGTAAAGGGAGACAGTGAGATGCCAGATTAGAAAAAAGCAGTGCTATAGTGCTTATACTTGTCAAAAAAAAAAAAGTCCGATTGCCACAACATGCCTAAAGTATTGGCACCCAGTGCAAACTGCACCCTTTGTAGTATGCCACTGAGCAGAGGACAGAGAGCTAGTCACCTGTATGACCTGTGGTCTCCCTGCATCGGATCTTTCCCCATTACTGACTTTGTTCTGCACTGGTCTCTGGATGGAGATGGCTACCTTGCTGTCAGGCCCTATATACTCTGAATAGCAGTATACAGGCAGTGCAAACAAGACAGGGACTGTAGGTTTGTTGTTAAGTAGAATCTGTTTGTAATTTTGAACTGGTACATTTTCAAAGTGTAGCTCCAGCCAAAAAATCTGTTTTTAAGCTTTTTGGAAAACATAGGGAAGGGTTATCACCGCTGTGACATTTGATTTGCTGTCTGCGCTCCTCTTCAGAAGATTTCACCTCACTTTTTGTCCCAATGACAAATGTTTTTTGAAAATGTGGGGTTTTTAGTGAAACAAGGATTGGTGATAAAGCATCAGTGTAAAGGAGAAAAGTTTTTCCCATATTAACTCTTACAGGAGAGAATTTCCCTTCCTATGGGGTAGATTTCATCTCACTTTCTGTTGTCTCCTTCCGTTTGCAAGTAGGAGTCGTTTGTAAGTTGGATGTTTGAAAGTAGGGGCCTATATACTCAGCAGAAATTTGGGCCTTAGGTGTTGTTGTGGCCTCAACACTGTAAGCCCTCACAGGGCCCTGCTGTTACATGTCCCTGTTGAACAGGGGCTGAAAAATTGGGCCTTAGGCACTGGTGCTGTTGCCACAACACTGCAACCCCTCACAGATACTCTAGCTGGAATGCAGGAACGAGCCCTGCTGCAAAGTATTGCATCAAAAATTGTAATTACATGCCCCTGTTAAACGGGGGCTTAAAAATTGGGCCTTAGGCACTTGTAGCGGAGCCCAGAACCAAAATTGTCCTTACAAGCTATCAGCATGATCATTGAGGAGGAAGAGGATAATTACTCAGCATAACAGGATAGTCACTCAGCATCAGCATAGGCAGTCTTTGAAGGGATCTGACATTTCCAAAAAAAATTATTCATTCAGTTACATCAGCATCAGGTGCTTGGTATCTGGTGGTGATCCAAGACTGATTCATTTTTATGAAGGTCAGTCGATCGACCGAGTCGGTGGACAGACGCACCCTGTGATCAGTTACAAAGCCTCCAGCAGCACTGATTGTTCGTTCCGAAAGAACGCTGGATGCAGGACAGGACAGTAGCTCAATTGCATACCGTGCAAGCTCTGGCCAGTGATCCATCCTCAAGACCCAGTAACCCAGAGGATTTTCGGCGGGAAAGGTGTCCAAGTCAGATCTTGCCCCTAGGTATTCCTGCACCATGTAAAACAGACGCTGGCGATGGTTGCTGGAACCGATCATACCTTGGGGCTGCGGACTAAAAAATTGTCTGAATGCATCGGTCAGACGGCCACCTTCTCCACCGCTCCTTCTTTGACTGACCGAAGCCTCAGTAACACGTTGTCCAGAAACAGGAGTTTGTAACCTCCCACTCTCTGTGAACGCGTTGCACAGACCTTTCTGTGCAACGCGTTCACATCCTTCCGAAGATGTTTCATCCTCTGCTCCCTCTGCAACGGCAAGATAAGGTCCGCAACCTTACCCTTGTAACGTGGATCAAGGAGGGTTGCCAGCCAGTATTGGTCCTTCTCCTTGATACCACGAATACGAGGATCCTTCTGCAGGCTTTGCAAGATCAGGGAGGCCATGCAGCGTAGGTTTGCTGAGGCATTCGGTCCGGAGTTCTCTGGGTCACTAAGGACGACATGGTCCGCAGCCACCTCCTCCCAGCCACGTACAAGTCCATGTGTTTCTTGGGACTCTAAATGATCCCTTAAATACTGCTGCTGATGCTGAGTGCCAGGCTCCACCTCCATACTGACACAATCCTCCTCCTCCTCGTCCTCTTCCTGTGTGATCGGCGGGCACGCAGGAACACTGTCTGCAAAAAAGGGGGCCTTGAGAGCTAAGGAAGTCCTCCTCTTCCTGCCTCTGTTCTGCCTCAAGTGCCCTGTCCATTATTCCACGCAGCATGTGCTCCAACAGGTGGACAAGGGGGACAGTGTCACTGATGCATGCACTGTCACTGCTCACCATCCTCGTGGCCTCCTCAAATGGTGACCAGGACAGTGCATGCATCCCTGATCATTGCCCACTGGTGTGGGGAAAAAAAACAAGCTCCCCTGACCCTATCCTGGTGCCATAGTCACACAGGTACTCATTGATGGCCCTCTGCTGTGTGTGCAGCCACTGCAGCATGGCCAATGTTGAGTTCCACCTGGTGGGCATGTCACAGATTAGGTGGACCTTGGGCAGGTTAAATTCCTTTTGGAGGTCTGCCAGCCGAGCACTGGCATTATATGACTGGCGGAAATGCACACAGACTTTCCTGGCCTGCCTCAGGATAACCTGTAAGCCCGTGTACCTGCCCAAGAACCGCTGCACCACCAAGTTAAGGACGTGAGCCAAACAGGGCACATAGGTCAGTTGTTCCTGTCGGAGGGCAGAGAGGAGGTTGGTGCCATTGTCGCAAACCACCATTCCTGCCTTAAGTTGGTGTGGCGTCAACCACCTCTGAACCTGCCCCTCCAGAGCTGACAGAACCTCTGCCCCAGTGTGGCTCCTGTCCCCCAAGCACACCAGCTCAAGCACCGCATGGCATCTTTTGGCGTGCGTACTTGCGTAGCCCCTTGGACGGCTACGGAGCACCGCTGGTTCCGAGGACAAAGCACAGGAAGAGGCCATGGAGGAAGAAGAAGAGGAGGGGGTGGAGGAGAGAGGTGTGTCACAATCATTAGTAGTGGCATTTTGGAGGCGTGGTGGCGGAACAACCTCCAACACTACTGCACCTTGTCCTGCATCCTTCCCAGCTGCCAGCAGAGTGACCCAATGCGCCGTGAAACTTAGGTAACGTCCCTGTCCATACCAGCTGGACCATGAGTCAGCAGTAATATGCAACTTACCGCTGACTGCCCTGTCTAGCGAGGCCAAGACATTGCCGTCCACATGCCGGTAGAGAGCCGGAATCGCCTTCCATGAGAAAAAAGTGGCGTTTGGGTACCTGCCACTGAGGAACCGCACATTCCACAAACTCACGGAAGGGGGCAGAGTCTACCAACTGAAAAGGTAGCAGTTGAAGTGCTAGCAATTTTGCCAAGCTAGCATTCAACCGCTGGGCATGTGGATGGCTGGGAGTGAACTTCTTTCAGCGGTGCAGCAGCTGGGGCAGGGAAATTTGCCTGGTACAATCTGATGTCGGTGTACCGAAAGCAGATTGCCCACAAGTACTTGGCTGTGACACACCTAATTCTACACCTTCATTCCTCTCAGTGCAGGTCTCAGAGAGGACTGAAGGTATAGTGGGTTTGGAGATCTCAGCTGATGAGGAGCAAGGAGAGGTCCTCTTTGTTCTTTGGTGTGGGTCTTTTAGATACGCTTGCCAACGAACTGCATGGCAGGTCAACATATGTCTGGTCAAGCATGTGGTGCCCAAGCGGGAGATGTTTTGGCCACGCGATACGCTTGAGACATATGTTGCAAATAGCAGCGGTGCGATCTGATGCACTCGTCTCAAAAAAGGCCCACACCAAAAAACTTTTGGAATAACGCGCAGAGACAGCAGCGCCCTGCACATGCAGAGCTTTGTGGTGTGATGCAGTCAGTGTGCTGCCCTTAAGCTGGCCCCTGGAGGGAATCCTGCCTTGTTGGTGATGTGCCTCCTCCTCCTCCTCTCTCCTATCAGGCATCCATGTTGAGTCAGTGACCTCATCATCCCCTCCCTCCTCATCACTGAAGCAAACCTGGCAGTATGCTGCAGCAGGGGGAGCATGACTGCCAGATTGCTGTCCTTCTTGGGCACCCCCTCTGTCCGTGCTCACGTTACTGCCTTCATCTAGCTCAGTATCATCATCAGAGCCTTCTAAACGCTGGGCATCCTCCTGGAGCATGTACCCAACACTGTGGTCAAACAGTTCGAGGGACTCCTCAGGAGGAAATGGTGGGGCTAGGGAAGGAGTCACTGATGCCATTGAGCCGAGGGAAGAGGCCGCGTTGGCAGCTGCTTTGCCAGACAAAGTACCCTGAGCATGGGTGAGGGAGGATGAGGAGGATGAGGAGGATGAGGACAGCTTGGTCATCCACTCGACCAAGTCTTCCACATGTTGCGGCTCGACACGGCCAGCTGCCGAAAAAAAAGGCCAAGTGTGTCCCACGGCCACATGCTGATGAGGATGCACCGTCTCCACGACCAGCACCGTTGCCTCTAGACACAGAGCCTGCTTGCCCTCTTTTATTGGCTTGTGACTGTCTGCCTCTCCTTGTTGGCGTTCCAGACATACTAATGGTCTGTAGCTGCACTAAGCTGGGATATATAGATAGATGGATAGATAGATAGATAGATAGATAGATAGATAGATAGATAGATAGATAGATAGATAGATAGATAGATAGATAGATAGATAGATTAGATAGATAGACAGATACTGCAGCTAGCAAAATCAACTGCCTGCCTACAGTATGAGAACCCCACCAACCTTCTACAGGTAGCTTTAGCTGAACACTGTGCAGAGGTCGCACTACACTAACTTGTAGCTTTGGCTGAACACTGTGCAGAGGTCGCACTACACTAACTTGTAGCTTTAGCTGAACACTGTGAGGAGGACGCACTACACTAAATTTGTAGCTTTAGCTGAACACTGTTCAGAGGAAGCACTACACTAACTTGTAGTTTTAGCTGAACACTGTGAGGAGGACGCACTACACTAACTTGTAGCTTTAGCTGAACACTGTGCAGAGGTCACACTAAACTAACCTGTAGCTTTAGCTGAACACTGAGGAGGACGCACTAAACTAACTTGTAGCTTTAGCTGAACACTGTGCAGAGGTCGCACTACACTAACTTGTAGTTTTAGCTGAACACTGAGGAGGACGCACTACACTAACTTGTAGCTTTAGATGAACACTGTTCAGAGGACGCACTACACTAACTTGTAGTTTTATCTGAACACTGTGAGGAGGATGCACTACACTAACTTGTAGCTTTAGCTGAACACTGTGCAAAGGTCACACTAAACTAACTTGTAGCTTTAGCTGAACACTGTGAGGAGGACGCACTACACTAACCTGTAGCTTTAGCTGAACACTGAGGACGCACTACACTAACTTGTAGCTTTAGCTGAACACTGTGCAGAGGTCACACTAAACTAACCTGTAGCTTTAGCTGAACACTGTGAGGAGGACGCACTACACTAACTGTAAATAGTCTAGCTGCCTGACTGTGGTACTAATAGGATCAAAAGATTCAAAAGAACACCAGCAATTTTCTTCAGGTAGCTGTAAATACTGTAACAAGACAAGCCTGCCTGTCAGTAGGAAGATAACAGAAACGGATCTAGCTAAACTGAATACAGTGTGTGTGTATATATATATATATATATACACACACACACACACACACACACACACACACATACATATACACACACACAAACAACACCTGGGATGCATATATATACACAATACACTGTAAGTGCAGCTAACTGACTGACTGTCCTGCCTAATCTAGCTAACTCAAATGAAATGACACTGTCTCTCTCTCTCTCTCTCTCTCTCTATCTCTCAGCATGCTGGAACACACTACACAGGGCCGCCGTGTAGGCGGCCTTATATAGTGTGGGGCGTGTTCTAAACCCCCTGAGCCATAATTGGCCAAAGCCACCCTGGCTTTGGCCAATTACAGCTCTCTCTACTGACGGCGCTGTGATTGGCCAAGCATGCGGGTCATAGTGCATGCTTGGCCAATCATCAGCCAGCAATGCACTGCGATGCCGCAGTGAATTATGGGCTGTGACGCGCCACGCGAATTTGGCGCGAACGGCCCATATCGTTCACAATTCGACAGTCGAACAGACGATGTTCGACTCGAACACGAAGCTCATCCCTAAGTGCCACATACAATATTAGAGTCAGAAAACAAAGACACCCCCTAGGGTGGACTTTTTAGGCACACTTAACTAAAAGTAGAAATATTCTTGAGTAGTTTAGTATAGTAGAACTTTTTTGTTTTTTTATTATTAATTATTAAACATAATTGGATAGAATACATAGAAATAGAATGTTTAGTCAATTGGTAACATTATCACCATATCCTAAAATGATCCTCTTGCACCTTACGCGTTTCGTACAGATATCTCCTTCAGGGAAGTATATTGAAGAGGAAAATGTATCTACAATATAATTTGAAAAGCATTAAGTATCCAACAATGAAAATAAATTATGAGTAACGGTTACAAAATTTACATTTACTCTTGGATGATGTGGTGAATTAACATTCCATAATAAATTTAAAAACAGAAAAAAGAATTAAAAGATTAAATTTAATATGATGGAATGTTAATTCACCCCGTCATCCAAAAGTAAATGTAAGTTTACCTGCAAATTTTGTAACTGTTACTCATAATGTACTTTCATTGTTAGATACTTACTGTTTTTCAAACTATATTGTAGATACATTTTCCTCTTCAGTATACCCCCCCCCCCGAAGGAGGAGATATCTGTACTCCGAAACGCGTAGGTGGCAAGAGGATCATTTTTGTCATTTTAGGATATGGTTATAACGTTACCAATTGACTAAACATTCTATTTCTATGTATTTCTATTTATATGTATTTTATCCAATATGTCTAATAATTAATAAATCTATTCTCTACTAAAACTACTCAAGAATATTTCTACTTTTTATGCCTAAAATGTCCTGCCAAGGGGGTCTTCCTTTTTTTAGAAGAAGAGGAGGAGCCAAGATCGCCGCCGGGGACCCCAGAAAAGGAGGACCTTGGCCACTCTGTAATACCACTGCACAGAACAGAAAAGTATAACATGTTATTTTAATTTAAAAAAAAATCTGACTTTCGTAACACTTTAACTGAACGTGTTCTTATATTTTACCTGAAAAACCCTGTAAACATAAGGAAATTTCATTTTAGACTGGAACTATTAAAAGGGTGGCAGTTGGATTTAAAGTAGGCAAAACTTTTAATTTTGGATAGAGTTATAACCCTTCCTAACTATAGCTGTCAGATTATTATTTTTTGCCATTTATGTCCTTTTTGGAAGATTTACCTTCACTTTCTGTCCCATAGACAAAACAGGAAGTAGGAGGAAATTCCTGCATATTAAGGGAATCCCTAGAGGCCCCCTTGGTCACTTGAACTAGTGTGCCATTGGAAGATTTCTCCTCTATTACTTTTCTGAGGACAACCCAAAATTTGGAATTTTCTTTAACTTTCAATGATAATGGTAAACAGGACAAATTGTGAGGGTAAATCTCCATAACTGGGGCACAATCAGCAATAAAAACAGGTGTTCTAATCCATCTCCAGGGAAATCTTTAAGGCAGGGCAAAAGGGGAAGCAGCCCTGTGCCCCATCATTGTTGTGGGGCCCAAAGCAGCTGCCTCATACTTGCCAACTATCCCAGTTTAAATCCCCATGTCCCTTGACGTATTAGCCCTGTGCCGTGTCCCGATATCTGTGTGAAGTTCTGTTACTAATGCTGCCCAGCTCTGCCCTATTGCCGTGGTCTCACCTACAGACCCTGTGTGTATATATGTAAATAACCTGCATTGATAGGTTAATATTGGCAGCATTAATATGTAAATAGCCAAGGACCGGAGCATTCATATTGAAATAGAGGCAGCATTCGTATGTATATCATGCGCCCCTGAGGTCATATCCACCATCACTTCTGCTGAATGCTGCCCACTGGGGAGGTAAAGGGACATGCTTGAAAGTCTCGCCTACAACTGTGGTCATTAAACCTAACATTAGCCTGTTCTGCAAAGGTAAGCAAATTGGAGGTGGAACCCTTTTTCATAACAACATGGTGCCACATCACCATGAATTTTGGTGCATGTGAATACACACATCTCAGCAGATGAGTGAGGTTGTCATTAACAATTAATGGTACTGCTGTGTATCTGCTAAAGGGTAGCATGTTTCTGTGGTGTCAGGAAGGCGATTTTGCATACGTTCCTGACACACACAAATGTGAACACAGGTTAAATGTCTCAATTACATTGGTGGTCAGTGTAAATCTTCTCATTACATTGGGGCTTGGTGTACAATCCTTTCATTCACACTAGTGACCAGTGTGAAGGCCCCCCTTACATTGGGGGTTACTGTGAATGCTCATATTACATTAGTGGTCAGTGTAAATCCCCATTACATTAGTGGTCAGTGTAAATCCTCATTACATTGTTGGCCAGTGTAGAAACTGCTCTTTATATTGGTAATCGGTAAAAAATCCAAACTTGCATTTGTGGTCAGTTTCAAATCCTCCCTTACATTGGTGGTCCATGTAGAAGCCCCTTTAAATTGGTGGTGAGTGTACATGCCTCCTTACATTGGTAGCCAGTGTAGAAACCCCCCCTTTATTGGTTTTTGATGTAAAATCCACCATTACATTGGTTGTCAGTGTAAATTCTTCATTATATTGGTGATCAGTGTACATTTCCCTTTACATTGGTGGCAAGTGCAGAATTGCACTTACACTGGAGGTCGGTGTAAATCCCCCTTTACATTGGTGGTCAGTGTAAATCACCCCTAACATTGGTGGTTGATGTAGAAGTGTCACCTCAGTACAAATATTCTTGACAATGGTTGTCAGTGTAAATTCCCCCTTACATGGAGGTCATTGTATATTCCCTCTTAATCTGGTGGTTGGTGTAAATGCTCCTATTACATTGGTGTCAGTGTAGAAATCCCTCTTTATATTGGTGGGTGATGTAAAATCCCCGGTTACATAGTGGTCAGTGCAAATTCCCCCTCACATTGGTGGTCAGTGTAAATCCCGCCTCACGTTGGTGGTCATTGTAAATTCCCCATTACATTGGTGGTCAGTGTAGAATCCCTCACTATATACTTGCCAAAGATTTCCAGCTTTGCTCTACATGATTCAGAATTTGCCACAATGTACTGCCTTCTAGCCAATCCCCTCCCCCCACCACTGCCACTGATCCCATCAACCCCTCAGCATTGCCACTGATCACGCACCCCCCCTCCCCCAGCATTGCCACTAATCCCAGGAGACCTAGGATCCCTGGGGGTTTCCTGTCTATTGATGGGTCCCTCACCCCCCCCCCCCCAGTCTATGGTGTGCAGGCAGTGGGGAGATGATGTGCTATAACCTTTAGCAACCAATCAGTGAGCAGTAATGATGTGCACTAACCTCTTGCAACCAATCATTGAGCGGTAAGGATATGCAATAACCTCTAGCAACCAATCAGTGAGCAGTAAAAATGTGCAGTATTCTCTAGCAACCAATTGGTTAGTGGTAAGGACGTCCGGTAACCTCTAACAACCAGTGAGCAGTGTTGATGTACAGTAATCTCTAGCAACCAAATCAACAAGCAGAAGTCATGTGCCATAACCTCTAGCAAATAATCAGTGACCCAAAAAGTGTGCTGTAACCTCTAGCATCCAGTCAGTGAGCGGTAATGATACACTGCAACTTCTGGCAACCAATCACAATAGCTGCCTGATCAGATTCAGTAAACTGATTGAGTCAAGCTGCTATTTAAACATTTATTACAAAAAAAAAAAAAAAAAAGAAAAAAAAAAAAAAAAAAGGGAAGAAGTTTTGCCTTTTGTTATACTTTAATAACGCAGATGATATTTGCGAACTGTAGTAATTCAAAGCAACTTTTCAAAATGCAACTGTAAAATCAAATTGCTTGATATGGGCTATTGCAAATCATCTTAGAGATCATCTTAGTTCTCTGCATTACCTTAGTAAAGGAGTTTGGTCTTTTCATGTAAAATTATGGACTGCAGATCTCACTGCCAAACTACTAAACTGTACATTTAGTGGCATTCCCCTGAAAATCTGCAGCATCTGCAACATGCACAAAAAGGTGCATCTGTGCTGATAACCAAAATGATTCCTGAATTCCACAAGGTAAAAATTACAACAGATGGCAGAAGACGCTGGTGATTAACACCATTTTAGAATTCTGCTGATGTTGATAAACTCCATCTATTAGTGGCAGAATTTCACCGCTGACCAGGAAAATGCATTGTAAATGTTTGAATAATTGCTTACAGTTATAACTAATCATGGAAAATCCAAGCAATTCTCCAAATCAGAATTATGGTTCCAATAAGCAAAAGGAGGTTTGGGGGTGTTTTATAAAAGGTTGTGAAGAGGAAAGGTTGGGGTTTTATAAAGAGAAAAAACATTAATGGTTAAAGACATCAGATTAAAAAAAAAGCTTCTACTGTTCTTTTGCATAATTTTATTTTGTGGTGACAAAAAATGTTATTTGTTGATATTTTATTAAACTGAAAAATATAGTTTTTTTCTGGGTTGCTTTAGCGCACAAGTTGACTAAGGCTTCATGCACACTGGGCTTAAAAAACAAAAACAAAAACAAACAAAAGAACACACGGTTCCCCTGACAGAAAAAAAAAAGGAGTGTTTTTGTACACCATTTTAGGCGACTTTAGGAGAGTTTTGCATTTTTTCTACCAGAAAGCTCCAATTAAAAACACAAACCAGAAGGTTTTTTTTTTTTCCTGCCTCTAAATGCTAAGCTTCAAATACGGCTGTAATCGTCCTAATGTGAATGGACACATTGAGCTGCTTCTACAGGCAGAACACAAAACTTCCGTAGGAGCAGCAATTTTTAAGCCCAGTGTGCATGGGCGTAGCATAAGGGGTTGCAATCCCGCCCCTAGCTCCAGGGGGCCCCTGCAGCCTCCCTGTCATATTATCATATCCTCCACAAAGTCCAGCCCCAATCTGCCCTAGGGCCCCACAGCCACGCTTAAATACTGGGCTTCCACTTTGCCTTCCATAGTCAACACCCCTCTGTTCTCATTGCCTGGGGAGAAGCTGTGAGCCATTTCCTGAATGGAGAGGAGCAAGGGGTGAGAACAGCCCAGGATGGGGAAGTGTCTGTGCTGTGTGCTGGCAACATGGAATGGTAACCAAGCTCAGCGAGTTAAGAGAAGAGTGCTGTCCTGTAGCCACGATGGGACGGATGTTACTGGTGAGGCAAGACACCGCTCAGTGTCTCCTAGTCACCAGCTGGGATTCTTTGTACCCCCCACCGTCTGCTTACCCCACTTCTCTGACAACTGGGAAAAAGACACACACCTCCGGGAGGTGACCTTCCCCCAACACCTACCAACACTGACAAAGTAACCTTCAGAAATTGCTAAAACAAATCCCTTAACACCTCCTAAAGGGGGCCCTGAGGGACTGCAGGCTCCAGATTCTGTGTCACATGGCTTTGCCCCCCCCCAGATCTAAGTTGCACCCCCCCAAAGCCCCCTGACCACCCACTCCGCCCTGGATGCTATGCCCGGCTGCTGAGCTCCTTTCCCATTACAGCACTCTATACTGTTCCTCCTCCGCAGGGCTGAAATCACATTCCTTTACAACACAGCCAGTTAGCCACGATCTTCACAGGGTGTATCTGTCTACTGCAAATACACTGCCGTTCCAAGCAGAGAATTTCACAGGTCAGAACGGCAAAATAAAGCCAGATACAACCTGTTAAGGCTGACAGACTGTGTGTAAAGGAATGATTCCAGTCCTGTGTAGTGTGTGTGTGTGTGTGTGTGTGGGGGGGGGGGGGGGGAGCTGTATACAGTGCTGGTATGGGAAAAAGAGCTCTGCCAAGTGACCTGCTAAGGGTCCCTGTCCTCTGATTCTTCAGCAGCGATTCCTGTCCTCTGATGTAAGGAGGAACTCTGGGAACTCAAAACTCTTAAGCCACTTTGAGTATCTTGGCGTGCGGTGGGTGTATCTGAAAGCACGGTTGAAGTGGTGGGTGGTAGTGGGGGGGGCCATGTCAACTTTTGCATCGGGGCCCACAAGCTTCAAGCTACGCCTCTGCCAGTGTGCAGAGATCCTCAGACGCATTTCACACTGACAGATTGAATCTTTATTTACAAAGGTGATTTTTTATTAAACCATCATGTGCAAAGTTTATAATAAAATCGTGAACTTCAACAAAAATTCTGTCTCCCTAACTGCCATGTATTTAAAGGGGTAATTCTGAATAAATAACTTTTTCTATATGAAAACCATCTTGGCTCGCCCAGATGTGACTTGTTTTCATATAATTGGGCATCCCTCTATTAGTTAAGGTTAAAATTTGGCCCAAGCCAAGTGATAAAAGTCATAAAATATGGCACCAAACTTGGCACCATGAAAGCCATGCATTTCAATGGGAAAGTCCGAATAAGAAGCCAAGCTATTCCTATATGAAAACCATCTTGACTCACCCAAATTCCACTTGCTTTATACTCCTTGAACTTTCCTGTACAGTAGGATGCCCAATTTGGCCAGAACCAAGTGATCTAAATCATAAAATTTGTCACCAAACGTGGCACCATGACAGTCATGCATTTCAATTGGAAATTTTGAATAAGAAGCCAAGCTATTCCTATATGAAAACCATCCTGGCTCACCCAAATTCCACTTTTTTATACTCATTGGGCATACTACTATATGGGAAAGTTTGATTTGGCCCGAGCCAACTAATATAAATCATAAAAATTGTCAAAAAAATAATAAAGAAAATGCAGCGCTATGTGATGAATAACCTTAATTATGCAAGGACAGGGGAGGGAGGGCCAGGACGGTGGAGACAGTCTCATGCTCACATGAGCAAGCTGCTGGCATGCACAAGTTTGGAAGCTGTTTGGAGAGGATTTTGATACCAAATGTTGTTTATAGTTTGGTGCGCTGGAAGCACCTACAAAATGTGAGTACCCCAATGTTTTTTTTCTAAATACATTTATAATCAAATGATAATACACTATCCAGCCTCTTTCTTACTTTAACATTGAGGATATCTTCTCTGAATTTTTCTGTGGTATTCTGCTGAGCCTGTGTTTACTTAGAACCCAGGAGTGGTTCAACAGCTTATGTGGACCAAACTTAATTGTGCGATCACATTACTTGAGGTGAGCACAGAAACACAAGGGGGGAGCACGTGTGTGTGTGAAGTCACCTTCTTTTAACCAGGAATTTCAGCACAGGAGTCACTTTATGGGACATCTTTATATACAGTTTAATTTATGTGGATTTGAAGATATTTGAGAAAAAAGTTTCTTTGGACACTTGATACTAATGAAAAGATTTTTTCACTGTGAACTTGCTTGATACACCAGTTGTTTGTTATATAATTTATTTTTTACTCTTTCTAGCACTTTTGATGATATTGTTTATATTATCCTTGCATAATTAAGGTTATTCATCACATAGCAATAGCGCTGCATTTTCTTTATTATTTTTTTATATTTTCTCACAAATTATGGGATTGTGATTAATGCTTAGCAGCTGTGAATTGGTATTTTAATCACTTTCACACAAACTGTTTTCATCACACCTGAAGCTAGTTGGAGCCTTGGGTTATCTTAGGGTAGCTTGCAGGATTTTTATATATTTTTAGTGTTTACATAAAAATTGTCACCCTGACAGCCATACATTTCAATGGGAAATTCCGAATAAGAAGCCAAGCCATTCCTATATGAAAACCATCTTGGCTCACCCAAATTCCACTTGTTTTATACTCATTGGGCAACCTACTATATAGCAAAGTGATATAAATCATAAAATATGGCGCGAAACGTGGCACCATGACAGCCATGCATTTCAATGGGAAATTTTGAATAGGAAGCCAAGCTATTCCAATAAGAAAATGGCTCACCCAAATTCCACTTGTTTTACACTCATTGGGCATCCTTCTATATAGAAAATTCTATTTGGCCCAAGCCAAGTGATATAAACCATGAAGTATGGCACCAAACTTTTCACCCTGTCACCCATGCATTTCCAAGGGAAATTCCGAAGAAGAAGCCAAGCTATTCCTATATGAAAACCATCTTGGCTCCATGGGCGTCCGCAGAACTTTTTTCAGGGAGGGTCAGGTGGGGGGTGATATGAAGGGTGCTTCAAAAACACCCCTGATGCTGTTATTCTGGCGCCCTGCGCCTGAAAATGGTCCAGGCGCCTGAATAGGGGGTGGAAGCGGCGGCCATAGATAGATTCATGCAATGCATGAATCTATCCATCTATAGGTAATAGAAGGATGGCAGGAGAGAGGGGGCGGTGCCCGTGCGCCCTTAATGCACGGGCTGCCATTGTGTTCTGGC
Source organism: Aquarana catesbeiana (assembly GCF_042186555.1). Lineage (NCBI taxonomy): Eukaryota > Metazoa > Chordata > Amphibia > Anura > Ranidae > Aquarana > Aquarana catesbeiana. Next base: position 672,322,449 of record NC_133324.1, on the reverse strand, counting down.
CATATTTTGATCTTGATGAAAACAGCTATACAGTCTGTATAAAAATATCAAAATATGGCCACAACAGATGTATTGCAATACAAAAAGATGTACATTGCATTCTCCAGGCTAATTAAATTATATGGGCATGGGCTGGTCTGGTACGCCTGGCCTGAGTAGTAACTTCTAATACAAAGTGAAGAAGACATGAATTATCTCTGTATTTTAGTCATGATAATAACAACATAATACACTAAAGAGACATATCTTTCCAGCATATTAGCAATAAATAAATCAATATGCTTTTCCTCCTGGCCATGGAGACTCCGTTGCTGGGACACTTGATGTAAAGGGGGGCTCCACTGGGGGACACCTGATGTAAGGGGGCTCCACTGGGGGACACCTGATGTAAGGGGGGCTCCACTGGGGGACACCTGATGTAAGGGGGGCTCCACTGGGGGACACCTGATGTAAGGGGGGCTCCACTGGGGGACACCTGATGTAAGGGGGGGGCTCCACTGGGGGATACCCGATGTAACGGGGACACCGCTGCTGGGACACCTGATGTAAGGAGGGGCTCCACTGGGGGACACCTGATGTAAGGGGGGATCCACTGGGGGACACCTGATGTAAGGGGGGGATCCACTGGGGGACACCTGATGTAAGGGGGGGCTCCACTGGGGGACACCTGATGTAAGGGGGGGCTCCACTGGGGGACACCTGATGTAAGGGGGGGCTCCTCTGGGGGACACCTGATCTAAGAGGGGGCTCCTCTGGGGGACACCTGATCTAAGAGGGGGCTCCTCTGGGGGACACCTGATCTAAGAGGGGGCTCCACTGGGGGACACCTGATCTAAGAGGGGGCTCCACTGGGGGACACCTGATGTAAAGGGGGGCTCCACCTGATGTAAAGGGGGGCTCCACTGGGGGACACCTGATGTAAAGGGGGGCTCCACTGGGGGACACCTGATGTAAGGGGGAGGCTCCACTGGGGGACACCTAATGTAAGGGGGGCTCCACTGGAGGACACCTAATGTAAGGGGGGCTCCACTGGGGGACACCGCTGCTGGGACACTGATGTAAAGGGGGGCTCCACTGGGGGCACACCTGATTTAAAGGGGACACCGCTGCTGGGAGGGGCTCCACTGGGGCACACCTGATGTAAGGGAGAAACCGCGTGCATGGAGGGGGCTCCACTGGGGGACATCTGATGTAAGGGGGAGACCACTGCTGGGACAAATGATGTAAGGGGGACTCCACTGGAGGACATCAGATGTAAGTGGGGTCTCCACTTGGGGACAACTGATGTAAGGGGGGGCTCTACGGGGGACACCTGATGTAAGGGGGGCTCCACGGGGGACACCTGATGTAAGGAGAGACTCTGCTGGGAATGCCTGGTGTAAGGAGGGACTCCGCTGGGGGACACCTGATGGCATCTGGTGGCAGGTGATGTGGCAAGTGACACGCTCAGGGCTCCCACTGATTCTACATTATGTAAAAATGCGCTTCAATCATACTGACACCATAAGAACCATGGTGCTGGGATGATTAAAGCGCTAACACCAGGTGTTTGGAGTATCTTTATCTGCCGATTGTTAGACTTTCTGAAATACACATATTTCTAGTGTGGTGTAGGTTCTGTGCCTGTTGTCCCTCCATCCTGCTTTCTTTTTCTTCTCTCTCTCTCTCTCTCTTCCTCCCTCCATCCCTTATTCATCTCAGACTAACCACACCCCCTATGAGTCATGCCCCATTTAAGCCACACCCAATATTTAGTTTAAACCACACCCATTGTGCGCTGCATTTTTCTTTCCCCGCTACGTCACCTACAAACAAATGCCCCGCCCCTGAATTATAAGACTCCACCTACATACAAAAAAGTGCCCCTATAAATTTTTTTACAATGATGGCAACTATCAAAGTGTGGATCCCCTTAATATTTAATCAATTCAGTGTAACAGATATGGTATACAGGGAGCCAACAGAAAAACATGCTTTCTCGGGTGGGCTAGTTGACCTTTGCAGGCAAGCTCTCCTAAAGTTAGCAAAAATAAACTTTTTTGAGAAAAATAACATCCTTGCTCAAGGTCAGTTATAGATAGTAAGGGAATTGCAACAAACTTCATGGTAGACTTCCTGGTCCTAGTCTGTGGATACCATTGCATGCATTGCAGTCACTTTCTGACAGCTAAATGGGAGGGTCTACCTGCTATAATTAAAATGTTCAATTGTAATAAGAGGAAATAAGAGAAACTCCTGGAATAGCAGTGCACCAGTCACATGAGCAGGAAAAGGACACTTCTGTGCACAAACAGTACAACGGTTAGAAAGAAGGATTTGAACTTTGCAGTTAAGCCAACTGCATATAGAGATGGGCAGTTAATAAAAATTACAAAAAAAAAAAAATAATATAAGAAACTATTAAAGCTGAACAAACATTGTCTAAATATAAGAGCCATGTGTATGACTTGAATCTTGGTATTTTTTGTGCATTTCTTCTAAATTTCTGCAGTAATCAAGTGTGAAATGTTCCCTCCATACAGGAGCTTCCTGCAATAAAGACTAGTCACTGCTGCTCTCTCTCCTTGTGCAAGGTGACTGGTCTTATCCACCCCTCCTGTTGTTTTCTGCAGGTGGCCTGTAGTGGGCTGAACCAATGAATCACTCCCACAATTCTGCTTGCAAAAGGTAAGTACAGCAAAGGTTTAAAGACATTGCTATTTTTACAAAGTAATAACTGGGATTACAAAGGCATTTCATGTGCACAAAGTGGATTGACATCCTCTGCGACTTTTGGGAAATAAAGCTTAAATCAAATCAAAAGTTTGTATCTGGAGTTCGACTTTAACAATGTAATGCAGTGAGTCCATTCTAAAAAGGTGCTTTTGAATCTATAATTGTCTGCATGCAGCAAGTGCTGTTATAAGGCCCAACCAGGCATATAATCAGGAAAAAACAAATAAACAAAATAAAAACTGTAGAACACAACTACAAGCACAATTTTTGTTAAGGCACCTAGTAAGGCACATAGTAAAGGGAAAGGCAGATCTGCCTACAAAGGAATCCAAGAAAGTCTATTTGTAAAAAATCAGAAGTTGGAACGCAGTACAATAGTCAATGTTATTCAAGGAAAAAATATGGTAAAATAAAAGATTAAAAAATAAATTCTAAGACAAAAGGCAAATTCAATCAATACCAATGCATTATTCACATTAAAATATCTTAGAATATAGACTTTTTTGTACAGTTAAAAAATAAAGGTTATGCCTTATGCCACAGAAATCTAACTTAAGACTGAGTCAAGTCAAAAATCATTAGCAGACTTGTACAACATTGGGTTATGTTCCTTTGTTATAAATAAATGTGAGCTCCAAAAGCCCGATTGAAATTTTACAAAGCTCAGTAGCTGTACTCTGTTGTTTGCCTTGACCTCTTTAAGGACTGAGTTGAGTGTACAAAGCATGCAATATAACGGAAAATCACTGACAGTAAGCCCTGGTTCACATTGATGCGATTTGGCATGCCAAATCGGCGGCTATTGCCCACAATGGAACCGTCCGAATCGGTGCAACGCCAACTTTTCACCGATACCCAAAAGTAGTTTCTGTACTACTTTTGTTAATTTCAGATGCGATTTCAATAGACATCTGTGCAGGAAACCGCACAGATGTCTCTGAAATCGCCGGACTGACATGCGGGAATTAAATCAATTCTGCTTTTTTTTTTTATAAAGCACAGTCACGGGGGTACATCAGATTCATCAACCAAGAGGATAATGTAAATTGTACTCTGTGGGTTAACAAACACTTTAACAACCGTCAGTAGGTTAACTGGTATCAGCCTAAATAGGAACACAGCCGGCACACAATTGATGCATGATCGAGTTTTATTTAAAGCGATCACATAAAATTAAGTGCAGGTGCAACGTTCCAAGGGCACGCAGGACCTCTTAGTCAAGCATGAAGATGCCAGTTGAACGCCTCGAGATGGAGAGCGTTCACTGTGACTTAAAAAGAAAGACGCCATTTAATACCATCTGGACCCATCATGGATATTATAGCGCTACTGTTCTATGATTGTTTGGAAGAATGTTTATAACAAGTGGCAAGTGAAAAAAAAAAAAAAAAAGTCACATCTCGCTGGAAGAAAAGCCATGAAGATACAGCTTGAAATGCTATTAGATCCTCTACAGGTGGGGACTCACCTTCTACAAGGGCTGCCAACAAGTAAGTTCTAAGGAGATCTCCAAACTCGCCTCATGGCCTTGGACCATAACCAAAAGCCAGGACTGGGACAAGGGGTGGGCAGGAGGAACGGCTGCCCTGGGCACCATGGTATCATGTAAGGGGAGGGGCACCATGAGCAGAGTTACTGACACTGAAAATTGATAGGAGTAGTGACAGCAACATCTCACTACTCCTATCAGCTTAGCAGTGGACGTGGCATACCAAATCTAAAGTAGAGGAGACAGCTGAGTGGAGATGTGGGCCGAGCTCTCTCTCCCCCCTCCAGCTCCTTCCCCTGCCACTTTAGCGCTATTGGATTAAAACTGTTGAATTCAGACTGTACAGTATTTGCTTACCCTCCCCAACTTCTTGTTCTTGTTCCAGAAGCAAAGAATGTGGGTAGGCACGGGGATGGTGCCAGGTGGGTGCCAAAACACCCCCAAAAGAATCTTTTAGCACCCCCATGTTCACAGCCAGCTTTTGAACATCTATTTTTTTAGTGTATTACTTGCAAAAAAAAACAAACAGTATTGTAGATACCTGGCAGGGAGGTTTTTCACACCTGTGAAGGGATACAGCGGCTCAGAGCCGCAGAAGCCGATGCTATGCTTATAGTTACAGCTGCAAGGACACCCTGATTTGAGATCTCCCTGTGCTTAGTGGAGTGGCTGTGTTTGGGCAAGAAGAGGAGGGGGAAAGAGGAAGCTGCCAAGAGAAGAAAGATAGCCAATGGGAGCTTTTCCTGCCCAGCTTATTTGACTTGTAGGCTAACAAGAGGAGGTGCTGGCAGCTGGAGCATGTGGGCGAGAGAAGAAGGGACACAGCCTGAAATGGGGGACCGCCTTCAAGAAGCAGACAGGTTCCAGGCTCAGCCCCTGCCTGCAATGATCCACGTGAGCTTATTTTTTTCTCTTGGTCTAAAGAGCAGAGAAGCAGCTTATGCCAGCATGGAGAGAGGAAAAAGAGGGTTAACAGCAGGGCACCAAAGAACAATATCCTTTTTTCAATCCTTCCATGTTGCATTGTAACACCAGCAAGGCTTTTGGTAAATATCCACAGACTTCATGCATTCCTTTCTGTCAGCAAAATTCTGTCATGTTTTTTACAAAGATCGTATAAGAAGAGGGGGAAATATGGGGATTTCCATACTTCCCCCTCTTCTTATACGATTTTTGCAAATCTTGGGATGAGGTGTCGTATATTATTGGGGACTACCCAACTACTTCCTTGCTTTTTTACAAAGACTTTGAAAGGGAGAAAAGAATGCATGATGTCCGTGTGTTCTACCCATCCATTATATTTATATAAACAATGCTGGTGGCACACCACAAAGATGAATGAATTGTTCTTCATCTGTTTCCTACACTGTACAAAGGAGACTGAGATCTTGCACACAACCTGCATGAGCCCATTTAGTGTAACTGCAGCAGAATTTCCTCCATCCAGGTGTCCAGGCAGCCCAGGTGCAGGGACATTTGGGAGGGGGAGAGGATTTGTGCTTGGGGGGGGTTGATTGTGGGTGTGTGTCAGGAGGGGTTGTGGGAGGAAGTGGGTATGGTGCGAAGGAATGAAGGAATTTGGGGGGGGTGGAGAGGATTTGTGCTCACAGGGGAACATTGAAGGGGTAGAGGATTTGTTTTGTGCTAGGAGTGATTTGAGGGGGGGGGGGGTTGTGCTAGAAGGGGGAATTCAGTGAGGGTTGAATATTTTTGCTTAGGGGTTTAAACATGCAAATTAGTACTTTTTTACTTTTTTTTTTTGGGGGGGGGTTATTTTGCTGACACATGATGCTCACACATCATTGGCAGGGAAGGAGACACAGTTTGGCCTCTTTGCCATGGGCGCTAGAGGACCTTGTACCGGCACTGCCAAGAGCCAGCTCCCATGAACACCACACCAAACCATACCACTCAGGCTTCACAACCCAAACCACAGCGCGCTACGCTCAAGACACTCAGGGATCAGAGGCACACCATGGAAGCCAGTCTGATCCCAAGCCCAGAAATCCCTCACCTTCAGTTGGCTGAACATGAGCCTTCATTTTCACCTATCTAATCCTCTCTAGAGAGTATGCTTTTACCATTATTGTTGCCAGTTGTCTCCTTTGCACTTGTCTGGCCCTAAATACAGAAACACTTGTTTTCCTATTTTTTTGATGGACTGGTCGCTGTGCTGGTTGTTGTTCAGTAAGATTGGACTGCCCCCATGCACACACACACACGCTTTGGCTACCCACCTGTCTGGGATTGCAGGGCCCCTACCATAACTCACCATACAGCTTTGTGTGTTGGGTCATTACCAGGGATATAATGTGGATAGCTGGCTAACCACCAGTCAACACCGCCCTCTCCTAGTCCCACTTAGCAGATATAAAAGCACTGATCTCCACCCTGCATGGACACAGACTGAACTTCCAACACTCCCCATCTTCCATTTCCAGCCTATGATAAAAAGGGGGAATTCAGGTATTCCCTGCTCTGCAGACCTTGGACTGGGATCCCCACAGTGGTTTAAGAATGACTGGGCCTACCAGGAGTATTAATGATTTTCTGCTGTTAAACTGTTTATATGTTTGTTTGTGTTCTAAATATGGTTTCTGATGGGAGTCACTTTGGGCAGGGGGCTTGTGGAACCCAGTGTACCTTGGAGAGCATTGGAAGCTCCTTGTACAGCTTCCCCGGCCCCTCCTATGTGTAAGTGATCCTGAGTCTATTAGGGGCACAGGGTGACCGAGAACTCCAGTTGGGTCTGCCTAACCCAACTCACCGTACAACCACACCGGACTCAGCATTTCCTTTTGACACTGTTATCCTGGATTCTGTGTGTGGTTTGTGCTGAAGAAGTGAAGGGGCTCTTTTCACTTGGGACATTAATGTTTGTGAGCAATATCCTTCACCTTTAAGACTGCTAGACTCTTGTAAGAGTATGTCACAGACCAGTGCTAGATAGTTTGAGGTGGGGTGGGGGTTGTTATGCTTTTGTTAAGTGCCTAAATGTATCACACTGTTCTATTGTTTGTGTCTGCCTTAGGAGCAACCTATTATGGGATGTATGTCTATGTGGATTAGCTGGGAGAGGGGAGGCAGCAATTTCTCAGGCAGCCCTTCCCAAAGACAGTCTACTGATGAGAAGTTTGAATCCACCTGTGTCATGCTACTGATGGAAAAGGGGAGGGGGGAAACCTCGAACAGCCTCCCTGCTGATAAGGTGGTCTATTGTTGAAATGTTGAATACCTGTGTGTCCCTTATTGCTGATTGGACGGTTTACCCTGCCCTGAATCAAAGGGAGGGGTGATTGTCCCCTGATTGTATATCTGTTGCTATATGTGTTTGAATAAACATTCTGATGTTTTACCCTGCACTGATGCTTCAACAAAGTGAATGGGAGAGGTAGGGGGTCTTGGATCATGCTGGGTACTGAGCAAGGAA